>NW_026126410.1:21190000-21757500 GCF_943737965.1 Phodopus roborovskii
TTCTATTTTGGAAAAAGAGGTGTGTCCTTTTGGTTATATGCCCAACCTTGTAAGGTTCACCTTTTAGAAATTGTGAAATACCATGTATGCTTACTAGCCACACACAATTTTATCTAAGACTCTCTGGACTCAAGAAATAAACAAAAGTGAACTGGTACTTACTCTCAAGTCTCCAATACAGAGGGTGGAGCTCAAGGCACTTGCTCCCTGGTTCTGCATGACTGACTTTGCTTTTTTTAACTTCTCTAGATGTCCTCAGTGAAATAAAACATTTGTACTATAGTGTTAGCTTTTGTAAGTTCATTCACCTAGTTCCTGATAGGTTGGGCTAAGTAGCTCCCAAGGCCCTTTCTGCAGCTGGTTTTATGAAATTATTTCAAGGACTCTGGAAATCTGAATTGAGATTAACTCTTGTATCTTTGAACTAGATCACTACTAATAAAACCTTAAAATGTATTGATAATCAACGTCATTGAAAACTTAAATTTCCTCTTTGAGTGAGTGGTATTTGTCACTGGCTGATGCTACTAGGAAAAGAAAGCATTGGAGTATAACTGTGGGCTGTACAGTGGAGTTTTGTAATGACCTAGCCACAGAGCCAGAATAGGTTTTGTTGCTGTAATTTTATTGAATTTCTTCCTTACTGACAGGAGTTGATTTTGCATGGATGTTAAAGCCGTATTTGCACTGAAATTGCATTAGGTGTAGCCTGAATAAGAACCAGTAAGGGATACCTGGCTGTGTGACATTCTTCTACAATGATATTCTGTAGAAGGTAGGAATGGAAAGAATTTTATGTTTTTTTTTTTTGTTTGTTTGTTTTTTTTTTGTTATATTGTTTGAGTAAAACTCAACTAAGGTGCATGAATTAGTTACAAAAGAAAATGACCAATTGCTTATTTCATGACACTGTTACTATGGCTGCTGTGTTGGAACATCATGGTAACATGATTTTGTATGAAACTATTCTCTTTTGTGTGTGTGTGTGTGTGTGAATGTGTGAATGTGCATGCATGCAAAATTGTTCTCTATTTAGGGTACTTGTAAAAATCCACATAGTTGATGTTAGTCAGAGTGTCCATGTAGTTTTTGTCCCAAAGCCTCTGGTTTATGACTTTGTAGAAAGGTAAAGAATTACATGAGGTATTTTTTTAATTGATGAAGCTTGTACAAGAATAGGATTATATCCTTCAGCTTGGGGCAAAGGTTTGGCTTTGAATTGATCTTCCTGGTAGTATTGCATTATTTCAATCCTGCCTTTCTTCCTAGTGTTTGATTAATGACTTATCTTGGGAATGGAAGACTTTTAGTTAAGGATTTTCATTCCAAGACCCATGATCTTGCAAAGTCATAAACCACTATTGGGGTGTGTTTGTGACATAAGCTGGTGGCAGAGGTGGAGCTTTTATTAATCAGACATCTTGGCAGTCACATATTAGACTTTAGATGAAACAAAACTGATTTGGCAAGGATATTCTTGCCAAAGCCACACTTTGTCAGCCAAAGAGAAGGTTTTATTTAAAATACTTAATTGTACAAATCAAATAAGAAATGAGCAGTTTTCGCTTTACTTTCTCTTACTCTGTTGTAATCTCAGAGGGGCCATCTCTAATGGCTTCTGTTTTTAGATACACTAGGATAAAATAAGTTCACTTAATGGCACATCTGTTGGGCTAAATAATTTCTGCTTAGTCTTTTCATAGCTGGTTCTTAGGTGAAGATATAATGCCTTGCTTTTGTTTCCTTTTGTTTGGGGGAAAAAAAAGTGGATGCCTTAGGTTGTAGTAGGTCTTGGGCAGATTTTTCTTTTCTACAGTCAGCCGTGTAAGGAGTTAGCACATTAAAGATTGTGGTCTTGGGTGCTGTCAGGGCCTCCTAACTGAACCTTGTTGCTGTCAGATCATCTAGCCACAGACACCAGAGCTGTCTATCTAAGGGTGAACATCTGGTCGCTTGGCTCCTCTGCTTGTCAGTACTCTAGGCTCCCTCCATCCATCACCCAGGGAACCTAGCAAAGTAGATTCCTGAGCCATCCCTCACCATCTGATGCAGTGTAGAGGATTCCTACACTTGGCTTCTCTGTACCATATGCCTCAAATGCCTCAAATTACTATGGATGAATTCCAGAGATCTACATTTTTGTTATTTAAACCAGTGTCCTGTGTTTTCAAGTGGTTCCCAGAGTATACTGTGTTTCAGTAATTTCGTTGTAGATGGGGACACCTGTCTTCTTGGATTTCACTGCTTGTTATTTCTAGAACATCATGTTTGGCAATCTTAATTTTAATTTTCATTAGATGTGATGCTTTAATTTGAACTATTTATGGATCGGCAGTACATTAAAACTAAATGTAGGGGTTTGGGGATTTAGCTCAGTGGTAGAGTACTTGCCCTGGGTTCAGTCCTCAGCCCCAGGGGGGGAAAATAACAAAAAAGACACAAAGGTCTTTCTTAACAAAACAAAACAAAAACCAAACAAGCAAACAAACAAACAGACCAAAACCTAAATGTAAAGCAATGCTGCATAATGAGCCATTTCCTTCTCATTACTTTGTATTCAGTTTTGGCCCCTGCAAGTAACTTGTTCGTCCCTTTCTTGTGTTTCCTTTTGGAAACAACCTCTGTGTATGAGTAAGTACAGTGAAGTGCTTTTCTTTTTCTTTCTCTCTTTTAAACATTTATTCTTTGTGTCTTTCACATCATGCATCCTGATCCCACACATCCCATCCCCTCTCATCTGTCCTCTGTTCTTGCAACCTCATGCCCCCCAAAATAAAACAAGATAAAATTTGAGATGAAAGAAGATGGAAAAGAAAAGGAAGAAAGGGAAAATCTTGTCATGACATCTGCAGTGTAACCCAGTGAGTCACACAGTGAACCCCTTTATCCACACATGGGTTCACTGCAAAAAATCATTGGTTTGGTTCGAAGCCTCTGATCTATGCTGTGCTCCATTGTCAACACTGGGCTCTCACAGGGACTGTTCTGGACATTCTGTTGGTGCCCTGTGTCATGGGGATCCTGTAACCCCGTGTCCACAGAATGACCTTCCCCTACCATGCTCCAGCAGTGGGCCAACACTTAACCCTGGTCTGGACCTGGGTAGTTGCAGGGTTGGTCAGCCCATCAGCTCTCCCCATCTTCACCACCATGGCGACTTCTCCAGCACTGTCCTGGTTAGTTCACCCTTTTCAGCCATGAGTAAGATGTGGGGTCAGTTCTTCTGATTCACAGCCTGAGGGTCAGCTCTCCTACACCTACATCTTGAGGGCCAGCTCTCCCACCTGGCCCTCCACCTCTCCTGCCACCATATGACAGGGGAGTCATGGGAACAGCTCTCCCATCTGCCTCAGGCATCCATGGCCGGTCTCTCCCCTCATGCTGCCGCATGACAGATGAATAATGGGGATAGCTCTCTCATGCTTACAACTTTGGGGCTGGCTCACTCACAGCTCCACCGACAGGATTGCCTCTATTGTGCTGCCCTGGGCGAGGTGCAGAGCCTGTACTCCTGAGTGTTGTAGCTGGGTGGGTGAGGGGGGTCAGGGGCAGCTCTCCTGCTCTTATGACCTCAGGGCCAGCTGTCTTACCTGCCTCAGCTGTTGATAGGGTGTGAGAGGGTATCTCTCTCCTGCCTCAACCTTCATAAGACAGATGAGTAATGGGGACAGCTCTCCCAACTTACAACTTTGGGGCTGGCTCTCCCACACCTCTGCCAATAGGGTCAACTCTACTGTGCTGCACAGGGGAGTGTTGCAGCTGGTAAGGGGGGAGGGTCAGCTCCCTTACCCACCACAGGTGTTAGGGATAAGGGGGCTTCTTTTTCTGTACTCCATCCCATTTTGCTCATTGATAACATAAATTATTCTTTAGTGAAGCAGTATTTATGCAGATTCTCACACAGAATGTTCACATTCTGTTGTTTAATAGCACATACATATCGTTCCATTTTGTGCACGTGTCTCGTTGAGATTGGTTTAATTTTCTATCAGATATACCTACTGCAATAGCCATCTATTTTTGATGTATATGAGAATGAAGTTCTAGTACAAATACCAAAGAATAGAGTGAATCAAAAGGCATGTGCGTATAAACTTTTAATAGGTCTCTCACATTGCCTCTCAGTATTTTAAATGATGGCTGTCTCTATTGTTATCCTGACTGGGATTACAGTTACCCAGGATACTCTTTTCTGAGTGGGCCTATGAGGATGTTCAGAGTTGATTAGCAGAGGAATGTTCATGCCATGAACTAATGTACCAGATTGAATAAAAAGGGAAAAGTAGAAACTGAACCCAGCATCAGCATTCATCTCTTACTGCTTCTTGATGGTGACCCAAGGTGAGCAGCAACTTACACTCTGGCCGCCATGTCCATCCTGCTAGATTGCACTGCATCCCTTTAAACCTCCATCTGAAATAAGCCATCCCTTCCTTTCTTCCTTCCTTCCTTCCTTTCTTCCTTAAGTCATGCTTTCTTTGTCATGACAACCAGGAAACAACACACCATGTTAGTTATTTCCTAGGGGTGTATGAGAATACCTACCTAACCTTTTCATATATGGCTTATCTAAAGTTTGCATGTTTGCCAACTTCATCTGCATCTGTTGTTGTCTTTACCTTTGCAGCCCACTTTGTTTAATGTTTTTCTCTGTCTTCCAATTCCTGTTCACCCTTTGAGGTCAGGTTCAGACCCTTTCAGACGTCCTTGATATTTGCTATGTTTCTGCCAACCAAGGTCATGGTCACGATGAAGACACGATGAAAAATACTAGTCTGTGATAATTTCTTCTATAGACTGTCATTTATTTAGGGACAGATGATCTGTCTTCTCATCAGTCTCCCTACCCTCCAACCCCCATTGAGATCAAGGGGAAGTGCTGTCCTTTGGAACAGCTTTCAGTTTTTTCTCCCAAAGGCTGGCTCCAGCTTTTTCACATCCTGGGCCTTATCGCCATCTGGCAGTATTCCAGGTTAGTTGGTAAGGCAGAGATTGCCAGCACGGCCTCTTTAAAGAGGTTTCAGGCTTAAAATGTTTGAGAAACTAAGTAAACAAAGGATGATTTTTATTGTTTTGACAGGAAAAAGACTTTAAGCTCTGTGGGACATGATTTGGAAAATAAAGGCTAAAAGTATACCCTATTCCATAAATACTTGCATTCAGGAAACAAAAAGGACAAGCAAACGGTGGGTGTACTTTCCTCTTTTCTTCTCCAGCTTTCTCCTCTGGGCAGCTGCCAGGATTTGCAGCTTGGCTGCCCTGTGGGTTTTCTTTTAAACTGAAATAAGATTGTCACTGAGTTTTCAAAAAGAGAAAGATTGAATGTCACAGTAGCTGAAATGCCCTGTTTGGGTTTGTTGTTGTTGTTTTTGTCTTCACTGTGACCAGCATTACCTGGAGAAACCTTAACTTCAAGTGTGTGCCCAACCATACAAGTGTCTGTAGCTTTGCTTCCTAAGTCCCGCTCACTTTTCCTGTGAGCTGGACTCTGGGAAGGTCTACATCGATTCGTGTGTTTGCTCACTGATGCATGTCTATGTCTTAACCAGAGAAGTTCAAGTTGACTTTATTTCACATTTACTCATATATAACAGAAACACATAATTCCAAATACCAGCCATTGTGGCAGTTATTTCATGCCTTAGAGATATTTTGTTTTTTCTTTATAACACAGCACTAGCTATTCATCATGTAGGAAATTAGACCAATATTTTTGCAACACATTTGCATTGTCATCCAACTGAAAGTTTTATACTTGAAGTGGCGTTGGTTTTCTTTCCTTTCTTTTCTTCTTGTAAAGATTGATTTATTATTTCATGTGTGTTGGTGTTTTGTCTGTGTGAGGCTGCCAGATCCCCTGGAACTGAGTTATAGACAGTTGTGAGTTGCCATGTGGGTACTGGGAATTGAACTGGGTCCTCTTGAAGAACAGCCAGTGCTCATAACCACTGAGCCATCTCTCCAGCCCTAGCAGGCTGCTTTTCTAAGATCATTGAGGTGAGCTAAACAGGTATTGTATTTAACATTGTGAAGTGGTAGTTAATTTTACACTGCTGGCATCAAACCCAGGGTCTTGCTCTTGCTAGGTGGTGCTCTGCTCTTAAGCAACATTCTCTAGATACATGGAGAAGGGATTCTTTCCCTCCCTCCTTCCCTTTTCTTTCTTCCTTTCCTTTCTTTTTTTTTTTTTGTAATTGCTTTGAGGTAGCTATAGTTCTGAAGGTAGCCGTTTTCATGAAACATGTTTGTAATAGAGAATATAACTTAAGTCTATATTATAAACACTAGCTGGGACTTCCAAGATGGCTCCCTGGGTAAAGCCAGACTGAGGTGTGGAGTGTGACATCCAGGGTACACAGAGTGGAAGAAGAGAACTGGCTTCCTCAAGCTGTCTTCTAGCTCCATGCATTGATGGCACATTTGAAATAAATAAAAGTGTAACCACTGTCTAAATAAAAACTTGCTGCAGTGTAACTATTCACTGTCACCAGCATCCAGAAAGGATTTTAGTTGACTAAATTTGTTTTCTCATTACGTTTTTTTCTTTTTTTTAATTTACTGCATATATTATTTTCTTAGTGGGGTGGCACAGGTCTGGAGGGCTGAGGACAATTGGGAGAGGTTGTTCTCTTCTTCCTTTTTGTGGGTCCAGGGTGTCAACCTCAGGTCTTCAGGTAGTCAGCTGCCTTCGCCCTGAGCCACTCCACCAGCCTGACTAAATTTGTTTGTTAAGTTGCTATTTACCCGGACATGTACTGAACTGGGAACCAAAGAATAGTTTCCAGTGTTGGGAGATATTTCATGGTATTCTAATTCAGTAGATAAAGTGGTTCATGAGTGTACAGAAAAGGGAGGGGGATAATTAGGAAGTATAGAGATAAAGGAGGGGAGAGACCCTTGATTTTTTTTCTTTTTCTTTTACAACTTTTAAATAAAATGTTTTAGTGATGTGTTTAGTGATTTTCATTTATAAAATACTTCACGCCTGTAGAAAAGTTTCACTGTACAAGATACCTGTGTATTTAACTACCTAGATTTAGCAGATACAATTTTTCCTTATTTGCTTTAGAACTTTTAAAATGGATGTGCTCTTGTGTCTCCTGCTCCCATGAGGAGTCAGACCAGATTAATGTGTGGATTAACCTCAGGAAACACTTTGTAGATCCTTCTCAGAGGACATCTGTTATTGCCTTGGAGCTTACCAATTAGGATATACTGGATGGTGGTAAGCCCCAGAGGTCCTCAGTGTGTACCCTGCAGCTCTGGGATCCTAAGTGAGGTGCTTGGGACTGAGTCAGGTCCTCATGCTAGTGTATCAAGTACTTTCCCAAATGAGCTCTTGCTGCCTTGCTTAGATGGGCTTTTTGTTTGTTTGTTTGTTTGTTTTTGAGAATGATGACGATTAGAAGTATAGTCCCATCCATCTAGTTAGTCTCTTCTCCTCCCACCGTTCCAAGGGTTATCTCTATTTGTTTGAAGGTGTTAGGCACGTGCCATTATGCAGATGGTTTTATACTGATATGACTCCACAAATTGATACAAAGTTTTATAGATCTTTAAAAAGTTACAGTAACGATGAGGCTTTAGAATATGTGCCTTGTCTTTACAAATTTGCACTTATCTACTATTGTTTTTAAAAAGTTATTTATCTTGACACACATGAATTCACTATGTAGTAATTGATATGTAGTATTCCTCTTTGGGCATAATCACAGATTGTTTGCAGTTATTCTGTTTAACCTTTAAAAGTGTGATTATTATTGTATGTATGTGTCTGTGCATACATGGCTAGTGGGAGTGCCCAGGCCACAGCAAATAGGTGGGGGCCCGAAAACAACTTTGTGGAGTTGGCTTTCCCCCGCTTCCTTTTCAGGGTTCCAGAGATGAAACTCAAATCATCAGGCTTGAGTGATAGGTCTCTTTGCTTGTTTAGCCATCTTACTAGCTCCAGTTTTCATACTGTTAAGGACATTTCTAAGTAAAAAACAAGTTCTTCACTAGCATTGAATGAATTCTCCAATGTACAAATTATCAGCAGCAGCTTTGACATTTTTACCAGTATGGTAAGAGTAAAATGATACCTTGTATTTTTAGGATGTTACAAAATGTTGAAGGATGAAAGAGTTTACATGTGTGAAGAGAACAAAGAATGGAGTTCATCTCTTAGCCAAGAGAACCAGGCTTTGTGATTCAGTCAAAAGCTTTACATTGTGATTCAGTACTAATTGGAATAAAATGCGGCAGAAGACAGTTTAACCCCATTTGATAGAATATATTTTACTTTCTGTTTAATTGAAACACTGGTTATTCTATCTGACTATAATGTATAGCAAGGGCATGGTCAGTGCTCAACTATCAAAGCATGGTGAGATAGACGGATGCTAATTGTGATGCTGTTAGCATCCTGCGCTAATGCACAGATGCTGTAATGCTAAGTGTTAGTTAGCATCCTCTGCTAATGCTTTGGACTCTTCAGCAGTAGAATGCAGTCATTGGCCTGTCTGTCTTCATAGGAGTGGAGCAAGTGAGGAGGATGAGGTTTTGATTGTATTTGAGTGCTTAGGGACTAGGATGAAGATGACCTCTCTGGTCTTGATTAGGTTTGGGATTGGAGTTTATCAGACTTTTAAGGGATTAGTTTAGAAAATCCAGAGGCAAACTTTTCCATTCATCTCTGTAAAGTTGATGTGGTCCAGAGCTGAAGATGGCAGTGTGGAAGTTGATGACACAGTGTGGAAAAAGTGTATGCACAGCAATGTATATGCTGGCTGACTGGCTGTGGAGATAGACTGTGAGAGATTCGAGGGTGGAGGCTGGGTTTATTCAGCTAACTGAAGAAATGATGTCTTTATTGATAGGTGTGTGACTCCCAGAGCACATATGAGAATGGAACTAAGCAGTTGTTACGATATTTTGGGGCGAGAACTAGAACTGGGTAGGGGGCAAAGGAAGACATTGGAAAAGTAGAGTCCATGAATCAAAAGAAGGTAGAGCTGATGGGACAGGTGTCAGTCACTAACTCGCTTGGGAGGCCAGGTCCTGGGTTGGAGACAACTTAGGGAAATGAAGGCAGAGCTGAGAAGAGAACCGGGGATGGAGCCCTGCTGACACCATCATACAGGGAAGACATAAACAGAGTGAACAAAATGAATACTGGTCAAGGCAGCTTCCATGAAGGGAAGGGGCACCTGTGGGATCTGTAGATTTGTTCTTAGTTTCCATTCTTTCATATTTCTGCATGTGTTAACAATGTGTTAACATCACATTGGTGAGAAAAGAGGTTGTGGTTTGGTGATTTTTTTTTTTTTTTTGTAGAGAAACTATCACTTATAATGAGATATTCTGTCTATAGATTTGTTTATTTTATTACATTTGTCTACTTTTCCCACTTGAATAATCATTTATTTATTGATTTTTGGTTTTTCGAGACAGGGTTTCTCTGTACTGCTTTGGAGCCTGTCCTGAAACTAGCTCTGTAGACCAGGCTGGCTTCGAACTCACAGAGAACTGCCTGTCTCTGCCTCCTAAGTTCTGGGATTAAAGGTGTGTGCTTTATTTCTTTATTGGAAACAATACAGACTTTTTTGAAAAATATTATAAACGAATGTTTCTGAATGTGTAATATGAAATATTGCGAAGTTGAGAATGTATCCTAAATTTCTCTAACTTTTTAATTTTACAGGAATTCATTTATACTTGATATTTTTCTGATGAAGGTGAATTTCTAGGTGTTTGAAGCTACATTATTTTCAGGGACATACTTTGTGTTTTACGCTAGCATGAGTGCTATTTACATGGTGGTTCAGAATATTCTAGTTGATGTTTCTAAAGTGTTTCCTGCACTGTTTTGACATTTATCTGCTTAGTTCTTGGTAATGAGCCCAGCTACTCCTCCAGCTACTCCCCTAGCTACTCCACCAATTACTACTCCAGCTTCTCCTTGAGCTACTCCTCCAGCTATTCCACCAGCTAGTGTGGTAAAATACTTCTCCAGGTGAATGTTGACTCTTAGAGTTTTCTCACAAGGAGAAATATGAGATAAAGACATTTCTGCTCCACTGATAATCTTTAGCTTAATTTCCTGCAGCTTGCTGAGAACCAGGAAGTAAGAGCAGAAGTATCTTAGCTTGTTTATGTCTCTTGTTCCAGAGTGTATGTTCTTACAGTCCCACCAAAAGTTGGAACAGAAGATACAATGTTTGGCAGGTTGTTGAAGTCTGAGGGCCAGCCATCCTTAAGTTTTATTTCTGCAAGTGAGAAATGATAAATTTGATGACACAGTTCTGAAAGATTTATTGTACAGTCAAAATGTTTGCCATCACCCTAGGCTATTTGTAGTCTCCATTTAATAAATTTGATTGAGCTCAACTAATATTTAAAGAATCAGTATCCGAGTACTCAAATACTTGCATACATTACATTTTTAAAATCTTAATTTCTAGCTTTGTGAAGTGTCCACTCCTAAAGTGAAATTATGTGTGGTGTTACTATGACAAAACAATATATTCTCCCCCTCCCTCCACGTCTTGGCCTCTCCTCAGTCTTGACCAGGTAGAGATTGTCTGCAAGGCCAGCTTTGTAAGCAAGCTGTCACTCAAGTTGTCATTCTTGACATCTGTTTATGCATTCTTGTTGCTTTTCTGAGACATGCATCCCAGCAGCCATCACCCAGCCAACGAGGGAATGAATGAATAAATTCACTCAACAAATAACTTACCAAGTAACCAAGTCCTGATGCATACTAGTGAATAAGAAAAGATCACTGCTTTTATGTTAATTATATTCTAGTAAGGGGGCATGAACAGTTTTTTTTTTTAATGTTTTAAATAAAATAAATAATTTTAGCTGTAGCAAATTCAATAGATGGAACTAACAGACTTTGGGATAGAGTGATCGGCTCCATTCCAAAAGAGTGTTTTGGTTTTGCGTTGTGAGTGGCGACATGCTCAGGGCCTTGGCTGTGTTAGTGGTTAGGCTGTCCATGTACTTGAAGGTCTGGAAGAGCCAGGATTGGGCTGCAGGAGGGAGCGCATTCTAGCAAGTACAAAGAAAAGAGTGGTGACAGAGTTATGAGGGTGCTCACAGTTGATCACCCTGTGTTAAAGTGAGTGGGTGTCGTGGCCTAGGACCTGAGGAGGCATGTGCAGTTGTCCCAATTGTGGTGGTGACACGTGTAAAGATGTGCATTGATGGCGCCTGTGACTTAGTAACTGGATATGGGAATAAGGGAAGAGGTGGTCTCAAGTGTAACTCCAGCCTTGAGTAGAGTAGAAAATAAAGGGCTTGGTATTGAATATTAAAAGATGGTTGTTAGCCATCTAAAGTAGGCACATGGGCCAATTTGTGCTAGGTCCAAACTCTTTAGAGCTTTGGATAGCAATTGGGAATCCTTAGTATAAACATACAGATTTCTTTTAAAGTCACGAGAAGGGTATCATAGAGAAGAAAGGCTTTTGGTTAATACTTTGTCCAAGGTGGTTGATATGAAGGTTTAGGTCTGAGTAGTGAGGGACAGTAATCTAAAGGTGAATGCTGTGCTTGTCCTTAACCAGAAACAAACTTGATTTGAGTTCATTTGGTTTAGGTCAGTGAAGGGTTTTCTAGTTACCACTGTGGTTGCTGCTGATTTGGCCTGAACTCAATGGTTTTGTTGAACCACATTTCTATTTGTATGTCTGTCTGATGTAATTTAGCATCCATTTATTGATTTTCACAATAACCAAATGTTTCCCTTCACTCTTTCTTTTGGAACCTATACAGTTCTCTTTAAATTGTAGAAGTGGAAAAAAAAATACGTTAAAGAACTCTTAACCCAGTATTTGTAAAGAAAAAGCTGGGAAGGTAGGCATCAAAATATTAGCAGTAATCATTCCTAAGAAATAACATAATCATATACTTGGCCTTATTTTACTTAAAATTGCTATTCACATTAGGGTTATATTTGTGATTTTGCAAAAGCAAAATACATTTGTCAATAAATAAATAAATAAATAGTCTTTTAAGCCAGGCATGGTGGTATATGCTGCTAATACAAATACTTGGGAGGCTGAGAAAAAAGTGTAAATTTGAGGCCAACCTGACTCAGCCATTCCCAGAATTAAAATACATACTAAATTATCTTTTAGAAGTTAGTTTTACTCTGTAATTTAATAAGTAATGATAATAATATATTTATGATTTTATATTGAACACATGCTTTACATTTTACTTTTTAGATTATCTAATCTTTATAATATTAATGGTAAGATAAATATAAAATATTGCTCAACTAGGAAGAATAATGCTTGAAGATTAGAGTTCTATATATGTAAAGTTACTCCTTCTCAGAGGCCTACCCAGCCCTTTCTTTCGATGACGCAGGGCAAATTCCAAATGGGGTCCAAATGGAACACAAGGGAGCAGCAAACCCAAGCCGGCCAAAGGTCAGTTGACTGCCTGTAACAGTGACAGCTTGTCTTTGGCCTTCAGGTAGCCATGCATAATCTGGTAAAGGCATTGAAATAGACATGCAGAATGTGCCTTTTGGAAACTGTTGACTGCATATTTCACAAAACCTAATGCTGTATTTGGTACTAAAATCAAATTATGATTTCGTGAAATCTGGCCTTTAGTTGAATTTGAACTTGTAGGTTTCATAGTAAGTTATTAAAATGTGCCCTTAAAATCTTTATTTTGCATAGAACTTTTAAATGGCATTGTATTATATGCAATATTCAATGTAAAATAGCATTTCTTTTGTTCTAATAGCTTGCATTGAAAGGCTCGAGCTACAGTGGACTACTTGAACGACACCATATTCACACCAAAAATGTAGAACATATAGTAGATAGCTTACGGTAAGTTTGTGGGATGGGGTCTTAGATGGAATCTCTGATCTTATTTTGTACTTAGAGTTTTAGTAATATTTGCCACATTTCCAGAAAATTATATTAATGACTTTATCATTTTCTAAGGAAATTTTTATTTTACTCTTAAAAGTCAAGCTTTTCAGTAAATCTGTGTAGTAGAGAAGTTCCTTTTCTGTAAGTAGTTGTGTACACAGCAGACTTACTCTCTGTGTATAAAGTATTGTTTCTTGAACCAGAGTCGTAGATACAAGTGTTCATGAATCTATTGCTTGTGTCTAAAAGTGACCATTGTAGAATCTTCAGTTTGTAGCTGAATAAGTTTAAGTGACTATAAAAGAGGAATCTAAGAACACGCTAATAACATTTAATCTCTGCCACTCAATGAATATTTGTTGAATTTTAGACAATAGCTATTTGGTTTTATAATGAATGTATGTTTATGTAATGAATATAACACATTTTTACATTAAATTTCAGCATTAGAAACAGGATCAGTCAGTATTACTGGGGTGATTCTAAAATTTGTTTTAAGGCACATGGATATTTCATTCATTTGCTTTCTGATCTGTCATAGTTACTTGGCTATGTAAGGGAGTTTTACAAACTACACTTAAATTTGTTTTTACGGCGAAGATTTTACTTTTATTTTTGCTTCTCTTTCTGGTGATAATCTGTCTCTTAGATAATGTTCGTGTCTTAGCTATGACATCCGTGGAAAACGTGTGCAACTTCTTATCCTAGGGATGAAGGGATTGAGGTTCGCCTAGTGAAGCGGAGGGAGTACAATGAAGAAACCGTTCGATGGGCAGATGCTGTCATAGCAGCAGGAGGTAACCGCCCTGGAGACCAGGCGCTGGGGTGTGGGGTTCTTTCAGTGAGTCCTATCTCCATGTGCTTGGATTCAGATATTTTGAATCCTTCAAGTCCTGCAAGACAGGCTTTTTTGTTTGTTTTTGTCTTTGCATGTTTTTCTTAATATTAGTTAATTTATATTTCTTGATGGCGTGAGGTTCTCTGTGTTCTTTAATATAGATTTATAAGTCATCTTCAGATTCAGAAGATGATTTGTTAAGTGTATTTTGGTTTACTTATGGCAGTCTTAATAAAGAGCCAATTGTGATAGTCTATTGAAGTTGTTTATTATTTGGCCCCAGTACACCAGCATGTACCTTTTCTTGATGTTTGCTGCTAGTGGCCTTTTTATCCAGCTTTAAATTAAAAGTAGTTGTTGAGAGAATAAATTAAAGCAGGACATGGTTAGATATGTTTTCACTAATATATCATAAATCTTTGGATTGGTTTTATAGGTCAGGGAAGGACATGTTTGGGATTAGAACAATGATGCCCAATTGGGTGACATTATTGTCATTTAATGGGTTGTTGAGAAATTCTACCAGCCACTCTAATGTGCAGGATAGCCTGTAGAACAGCCTTCCAATGTAAATATTTTTTTTCCCCAGTCCTGGCACCATTGAAATCCTGAATCAGTGCAACAGGCACAAGGCAGTACAGTAGGCATAGCACAATACAACAGGCACAGTGCAACAGGCCCAGCACAATACAAAGATGTAGTAGGTGAAAGGGGAAGCTGTGTCAGTCAGCCAGGAGGGTGTAGTTGGTAAAACTACTGGTTTTCAAAATAATGTTAAAACTGCTTTATAAGACAAGTCTGGTTGTGTCTCCTACTCTGGTAGGTGATGGCACGATGCTTCTGGCAGCCAGTAAAGTTTTGGACAGACTTAAACCTGTCATTGGGGTCAACACTGATCCAGAACGGTAAGTGAGAACATGTTTATTTTGTGTCTGGCTTGTAAGGCTGATTTTTAAATATTCTACTCATAACTATTTCTGCTTTGTTTTGTGTGTTGCCTATTTTTGATGACTTACACTTTTGAATCTATTCTTCGTTTTCTCTGTATAGCTAAGATGTGGAGCTCTGTTGCTTCAAGGATTTTACCATAGTGTATGATGTTAAAGTGTAAGCGTCTTTGTTCTTGCTACTGTGAACATCATAACATGGCCCAAAAACAATTCAGTGATAAAAGGTGCAGTTGACCAAGTGATTGATTGCCCAGACCCTTGGATGACTAATGCTTATCCACCCTCCCTACAGTTAGTTCTCTTTTACATTTGTCATCAGTCAGTCTGAAAGCTTTTGTTTTCCTTTCCCAGCTTTATGGGTACTTTATTAGCGCCATGGTCATAAGTGGACTTTATAAAATTCAGCTGGATTTCCCCACCTCTGCAGTCTCATTTCTAGGAGCACACTCCATCCTTATGTCAGCCTTATCCCCTCACAGATCTGCCCTTTAGTATTCGGTGCTCAGGTCCCCTCTATTTTCTTCAGTTTATTTATTTCTTTGATGGCTCCATAAATGTTTTTAAATAATTATCTTCCTATTCAATTCTAGATCCATTTGTCATCTTTTTCATTCCTATATTAGGCTTGCAAAAAAAATCACCCAGAAAGAAAATCTTAGAAACTTGGGCTTGCTGGTAAGGCAGTCACTCACCAGGTTCTTTACTTAGCCTTCTCATCTCACCTTCTACCCCACCCCCACCCCTGCATCCCACCACTCAGGAGGGTCTGCTCGCTTTTTACACATCTGCATCCTGTTCTCCCTTGAGTGAGCCCTCCCCAAATCACAGGAAATGAAGGTAGGAGATCTCCTGTCACTGGCTCCCTTTCCTCGTGATCCCTCCTGGCCCACACTCCACCCAGGGCTATGCCTTTCCTGCTGTTTTGCATCCTTGGTTATTGCCCCTTTTCCTTTTCTTGAGCCCAAATGTAGCTTGTGTCCTCACTTTGCAGTTCTAAACCTTTGAGTCTTTTCTGCACTGATGCAGTTTAAGAGACCAACGACACTGAACCTAGCAGAAACTGCCTTTTAAGTGTAGCGTTTATAATATTCTTTTCTTTCTGCCTCTGTGACTGTTTCCTTAAAGGAACTTTTGTTACTCTTCTATAAGGTTGTTTTCAAAGATTGTATTTTGGGTCCTTTTGCCTAGAACATCCCCTGCTTCTATCCTCATCTCTAGTACCCCCATTGCAGTCAGAGAATCTTCATACTGTCTGAGAGCCTTATAGTGATGCCGAATCCCACTGAGTAAATCTATGTCTTAACTGTGATGAGCAGGCCAACTCACTCTACTTTTCCTTGGATTTATTTTAGTTTTAGTTTTAGCACTTAGATCCTTTATCTTAGAAAATGGTCCATAGGTGGTCCAGTGAACCCCAAGACTTCATTATCTGCTGGTTCCTATTTTCTGTTCTAATTTCCTGTTATTTTTGTTCCTTTTTTTCATCCTGTTCTAGCAAACTGGCTTTTCAACTGTATTAAAAAAGCAGCTTGCTGTCTACAAATGGTCATTGCTTTTCTCTTTTGCTTCATTTCTGATTAATGGAACCATTACCTGTGCTGGAGTGTGATTACTTCCTTATCCTCTCATCAAACTGCTAATAAATTCTAAGAATTTTGCCTTTAATTCTTCCTCTTAAAAGATTTCTAGATGAATTCTTTGAAAATGTTATATTGTGAGTTTTTATCGTAGTCTCTGTAACCCCTTTCTATCAGCCCTTACCTCTCCCGATTCCTTCAACAACTTCACTGTTTTTGTTTTTATGAAAACCCATTTACTTCAGTATGTGCTGTCCTCATACATCTGGGCATGGGGCTATTCACTGGAGTTGGTTGACCCACCAGGAGCCACACATTGATAGAAAACTGACTGCTTTCCCCAGAAGCTGTCAACTCTCCATAGTTCTTGTGTTAGAACACCTCTCACTCGGTACCAGAGAGAATAACTTGATTGTGTGCATGCCTTGTCCAGAATGTGCCATGTTTAGAAGACATTGTTGAGTTCATGTCTTACAATTTTTCACTACCACTAACCATAGCTCAGGCCTTTATAAGCTGTTGTTGAAAATATTTCGGTAACACATAGAAACCTGTGGGGGACATTTTATACACAACTCATGGTCTTTTTCTAAAGTGCAAGTCTGATTATAGTTACTCCTTAATTAAAATCTTTTACAATTTCCTCCATGATCTTCAAGATACATTGTAAATCCCTTAGGTAATATATACATTTCTTTTCTTTTTTCTTTTGCCATCTGTTGCTTTTCTGCCTTTCTAGTCTCATCTATCATATATTCAGGCACTATATAATCTTCAGTTGAAAAAAATGCATGAGTGGATTTAAACTTCTCGGAGCAGCTCAGAATCTTTCAAAAAGGCTCAGTGTGAATGCTAACCACGAGAGCATCTGTTCACACCCTGGTTGGAGACTCACACAGGCTAGCTTTGGCTCTGGCCACAGGCTCTGTTGACATATGAGATAGTAGATGACTCAAGAGAGCTCTCCAGAAGGCCTGGGCTGTTTTCATCCTTTTTGTGCTCTTCTGCCAAGCTTCCCGGTGCCGCCCCACCCCCAAGATGGAGCGTCAAAATGTACTGCTGTGGTCCTTCCTTAGTCAGGCCTCGGTGGCCTCCAGCTCCTTTCACAGGCAGCACATGACTAACTGCTCACTGCCCTTTCCTGCCTGTCTCTGCTGTTACACAGTTAATTCTTTTGCGTATAGGACCTTGAGTCCTAACTTCTCTAATGTTAGCATAGGTTTGTACATTGTATTCAGGAAACTTCTGAAGAATGAATGTAATTGATCTCAGAGAGCAGCCCTAGGACTTCAACCTTGCTGAATTAATGTTCTCTGAGATTAAGAAAGTAAGATCATTAGTTTAGTAATTAACTTTTGATTCCTTCCGTGTTGGTGCATTTGGGTCTCAGAAATTCTTAATAACCTGTTTTTATGTCATTAAGTTAAGAAGTTGTTAACTTGACCAATTTTATGGTTGGATTGTATTTTCTTTAAAAAGCTAGCTTTAAATCATGAACGTATCAGATTTTGAGGACTTCAATTTGCCTATGGATGCAAGAAGACAAAGAACTCTTTAAAAATCTGTTGTTTTAAATAGAAAATGGCGAAAAAGGGAAAGCTGTATCAATACCTTGGCACGAGGTCACATCTAGGGCTGCAGGCCTTTAAGGGTTTCATTTGGGCTGGAATATTGGCATCAAGATGGCTCACTCACATGGACTCAATCTGAATTAAAAATAGCATTCAGTTGTTCTCTTCTGTTTTCCAAACTCACTCTGCTAAGCCTGGTAAACAGCCTTTGAATGCCACAGTAGTCAGCCTCCATTGGTACCCTAATATTTACCCCTCTGTGGCTCTCATCTTGCTCTCTGCTTTCAGTCAGGGTGATCATTGAGGCCAATGAAGTGGTGGTGAGACACTGGAAATGCTAAGCCGTGTTCTAAGTGATGTGTTGGACCTTCTGTGTTGCAGCTCATGAACTGCTCAGCTACCACGATATTGAGATCAGTGTAGTGACCCTGTGAGGAAAGGCTCCCATCAGAGGAACTGAGACCTCCTGCTTACAGCTGCCACTAGCTTACAATCTAGGAAGTGGATGTAGGAGCCCAAGTTAGGCCTTCAGATAACACCTGGGGCCCAGCCAGTGTCTGAGTATATGGAGTCATGAGAGAGTGTGACCTTCTGTGGACTTGCACTTGTCTTGAAGAGATGCTTTCTGTCAAGTTACTATGCTACTTTTAATGTAGTAAACATTGGGAAAATTAATGAATATAAAAATTTTAAGTCTGGAGGACAGATGTTATTCCAGTGGTCCAGGCTTACAGTCTCAGCACCCAGACTTGGTAAGCAGTCTGTGATGCTCTGTCTCAAAAACAAAACAAACACCCCCCCCATCAAACAACAACAAAAATGAAGTTCTGTTATTGACTTCTGTAGATAAATTGCTAAACTGTACTTTACAAAATCTTTTTTTTTCTGCTCATTAATTTACCATTTATAATTTATTTATTTATTATCAAGACTTTTTGCAAGGTCTACTCATCCTTTAAGACCAGAGCACCTTGGAGTGATGATAATGAAAATTTCTGGGTATCATTAGGAGTCACATCTTCTGTAGCAGTTTAACAGAAATCTTACCACTTTGTGACTTGCAGTTATTTTCTGTTTTATTGAATTTTTAATTAGGCGTATGTGTATGTATGTGTGTGTGGGGGATGTAGTCATGTGATTTCACGGCCATCAGAATCAGAAAAGGGTGTCAGGTCCCCTGGAACTAGAATTACAGATGGTTGTGAGCCATGTGGCATGGTCCTGGGAACTGAACTCTGGTCCTCTGCAAGAGCAATACAAACTCTTAATGACAGAGCCATCCCACCAGCTTTCCAAGTACTCAATTTGTCTTCCACATCAATCTGTGACTTCCCTGAAGTTCATCTTTAATAATTTTTAAGTAAGTGAAAGTTTATATCAGGATAAGCTTTCTTAATTCTTTTGCTTAAGGATAACTTAAGTGGTTCAACATGTTTTCACATTTTGATTTCACAATTTGATTCTTTGGAATAACCTTGCATGGTTGATGTTTGTCACAATTTTAGAAATAAGAAAACAATTCTAAAGTGACTTATTGTGATGTTAATAGTTAAATAATTTAGAGGTAAGAGGCAAGGATCCCACTCTACCACTGGATAAGTTAACAAGGTGATTAGTAGCAGAATTTTGCTATTGTTTTTACTTTTATCAGTGTGGAAATACTGGCATAGTTGTTTTATTAAAGCTCATTGTGGACTATGATTTGTTCAGTGTTTTGTTTTTTGGGTTTTTTTTTGTTATTGAAAGTATAGACAATTTGTGGGAGAAATGAAATATAGGATTGAAATTTAGAAAAACTGGTCTCTGATTTTTGTAGTTAGTAATGCTCTGATTTTTTTCTCCTCTACTCATTTACTCCCACCCTTTGTACCATCTGAACATCTCCCAGGTCTGAAGGTCATTTATGTCTGCCTGTTCGATACACACATTCCTTCCCTGAAGCCCTACAGAAGTTCTCGCGTGGTGAGTTCAGGTAGGAAGCTCTTACTCTCTTGTTTGGTTCTTTAATAAATATGTGCTCTTGATACTGTTCAAAAAGAGGAGACACAGACAAACCGGGGCACTTCACCGATCCGTACAAAAGCCGTAAAAAATGCAAGGAGTCAGCCACAGAGGTCTTCTACCTTCTTTCCAGTAGAGCAAAGTAGAGAGAACATGACAGATATTAATTGGCCTATAATTGCAAATGATGATTTTACTCCTTCAGCCAGAGTGAGGTTGCCACTATGATTTTTAGTCTTATTTTTAATACATGTTCTTAGCATTTGGTAGAAAGATAGTTCAAGCTGTTTGGTAAAATTGAAGATTCAATTTTATTTTTGTACTTTTAATGAATGGATGCTTGTGAGTTTAATCCAGCCTGGCTGTACTTCCTCATATCTTTGTCTTCTCTGTGAAGTGTTTTTTAATCAATGGGATGGGATTTTTAAAAACATACTTCTCCAAGCTAGAAATGGATCAGTGGGTGCTTGCTTTGAAAGTACGGGAACCACATTTTCAATTCCCAGCACCCACTTTTACTGAGTTATTGTTTATGTCCTTAGGTGTAATAAGGAGCTCACACTTGCCATTTCTTAATCTCTTTTCCTATTGGAGTTTAAAAACAATCATCATTGCCTGGCAGAGGTGGTGCATGTCTTTAATACAGCACTCACTCTGTGAGTTTGAGGCCAGCCTGGTTTACAGAGTGAGTTCTAGGACAGCCAGGGGTACACAGAGAAACTCTGTGTCAAAAAAGAAACCAAAGCAACAACAACAACAACAAAAAAAAAATCACCATTTTGAAGTTTTAGGAGACGTTCATCTAATACGTTTATTCACCTTAGTGGGGGTACTGTTTGCCTTCTGTGATAGACTTTGCTGAGCAAACACATGCATATGTCCAGCTCTTATGGATTTAGTGGTTTATTACTAAGATTTTAATTCAGATTACCTTGTAGGTTTTAGATAAGCTTCCTAGACATTACCACAACTGGAAAGAGAAGTAAACACCCATACAAAACTTTCAGTAGAGACCTGTAGGCTTCAGGAGTTTGTGCTACAAGTTACTCATGGAGTAAATAGCCACTTTCCCAGCTCTGATTTTTTGCCAGGGTCTCATTATGTAGGTCTGACTGGCCTGGAACTCAGAGTTCTGGCTGCTTCTACCTCCCTACTGCTGGTATTACAGATATATATATACACATATGCCACCAAGCTAAGCCTATATAGCTTCTCATATACATTTTTCAATTTGCTGAGGTTGTTGTAGTGTATTTGATTTCATTGTAACTTCCCTTCACATTCAGGTGGCTATGGAGACAACGTATCAGGTTGTATCTGGAAGGGACTGGCATAAACCCCACCCCGGTGGACCTTCATGAACAGCAGCTGAGTTTGAATCAGCACAGCAGGGCCTTTAACATCGAAAGAGCTGATGATGAAAGTAGGTGGAGTGGACATTACCCTTGGGTGGGTGCTATGTAACTTTTAAGGTTTTAAAGAAATCATTTTCATTTAATTTGCTTTTAATGCCACTAGTAACTCTTCCCATCCAAGTACTAACCAGGCTCGACCTTGCTTATTTCCCGAGATCAGATGAGATTGGGCATGTTCAGGGTGGTATGGCCGTAGACAGCCAGTAGTAACTCTTAAAAAATACTTTTTGCTGGTTTAACTTTTTGTCATCATTATTATAATTAGAATCTAAAGAAGTAGAACATGTTTCAAGATGAACTGTCTCTAGCACAGGTTTGAAAACTAGTTGGTTAGGGATACATTATTTAATGCCTGGCAGGACAATTGACATTTAGGAAAAGACCTTTGACAAGTCAAAGGAGAGACGGAGGGAACTGATCTGTTGGAAATCTTATAAGTTTGTGTTTCTGTAGTTAGGACTGCACTTAACTCTCTCACTCACTCTCTTTTAACTGTATTTACTGTAGTTGTCGATTAAAATCTTTCTTGTTGGAAGATTTTTGCATCCAGCTTTGAGATTTCTGTTTAAGGTCAATTAAGGAGAATCCCAGCAGATGGAAATTTACAACTTTTCAGTATGAGGGTTAAAATGAATATTTAGCTTTGCTCTAATGTATGGATTTTTATTTTGTCATGTTTTCTTATTGCTTTCAGTAACTCTAAAACTTAAGTGGTACAAAAAAAAAAATCACGAAAGAAGTATTCATGGACTGTTTGTTATAAAAAGATTCTTCTCCTTGAAAAGTTTCAGGAATGGCATCTTAATCTCCCTCCCCCCACTACACCTCCTTTCTGCTGGGTCCCAGTGATACTTTGTTTTTTAGCATGTTTCTAAGGTCTGAGTTCATGGCATATTGGAAAGATTCTCTTTCCCTTAAAAAAAAAATCATTTGCTTTTAAATGTCTTTTGAGTATAATTCCTATTACTAGTTTTGAAACTCTTTAGTAATTATTAAATAAGATTTCATTGACATAGCTGGAAATTTTATTTTCTCCTTCACCAAAAGAAGCTTCCCCTGTGCTGGGGAGATGACCCAGGGGATGAAGCATTTTTGTTCAAGTGTGAGGAATGTTGTTTGAATCCCCAGAACCCGTGTGGCCCTTGGATCCCAGCACTCAGAGTAGAGGCAGGGTTCCTACCAGGAGCTTACTGTGGATTCTCTGGGATCAGTGAGCTCCCACTCCCGTCAAGAGATCTCACCTCAATCAGTGAAGTGGAGAGAGACCAAGGGTGACACCAGACTATCAAACTTGGGCCTCTACGAGCTCATTTATGTGCATACATGTGCACATTCACCTGCGTATACACCAGAGCTGTGTACACACTTGGAAGCACAATATATCATGACAAACATCGGTATCTTTGAAAGATGGTGAACCACTTCTTTTCATCAGTAGTTACATCTTCTGAGAGATGTAAAAAGCCATACAGAGATCATACCTAGAAATGCGTTATTCACACTAAGTAAGTTGGGGTTCAGTGTCCAGGATGAACATATGACAAATGTTGGGGCTGGGAAAGCAAAACCAACAACAAAAGTTGCCAAAGTAAAGTAATCCAAGAAAATATCTCAGAATTTTAGGTAATAATCTGAATTGAAAGAAGTCAAAAGTCTTTATCGTAAGTAGTGATAGTAGATCCGCAAACCTGATGTGTGTCAGAAGACTGAATGGGATTTCCAGTAGGGGCGAGAGCGCTGATACGGTTCTGTGTACAAAGGATCTGGAATCAACAGTCTCAGGTTTGTCAGTAGCAGCATTGGACACGGAAATCACTGTAATTATATGACTGTCACTGTTAGGATTAACTGTGTAGTATTTACTATGTCAAGGGACTATTTTAGAGGGCATTTTTAGTAGAATTTATTTTTAATAGATGTATTTCTAAGAAAATTGAGAGCCATTTTAACGTGTGTATTTGATGTCTAACTTAAGTCCTCTTTGTGTTGGCAGGAAACACTGCCTAGAAAAGTTGCATAGGTTTGAGATTATAAATATAAATATATTTGATGATTTCTCAGTTTAGAACAAGACTAGTGAGAACACCTTTACATCTTCAAACTTAAAGTAAATGATGCAACTTTGAACATTTTTGCCTTTTGTAGTGTGACTTGACCTTGTCTAGATTTTTTATTACAAGTTATAAAACTGTATGTATGTATAGACATACTTACATATAATTTCTATATCAAAGGAGAAGGTGGGTTGATTTGTTTTTCTTTCTAAGTTTTAAATATATTATTTAATTATTATTTGCAAGGCTAATTTGGTGACATGAATTAGTTTGATAAACAGCATCAGATCTATCATGGCTTTATGCAGTATAGATTATTTCTAGTTCATCTCACTGTGGTCGGGAGTGGTCAGGCAGCCCAGGGTTTTCCCATATTCCAAGAGCTCCTACCATATTTTAAGGCTTCAGAGTTTTCCACTTGATCTCTTGCATTTTGTGGGAAGAATCCAGAGAACATGGAGGATCTTGAAGCTTTAGAAGCCAGTCCTTCCTTTTCATTGCCTCTGACCACCATGTAGTTAGAGGCTGGACCTAGTGCAGGAAGGAAATAGGCTGGTAGTAAGAAGGTGGGAGAGAATTGCACACAATAGCAGTCTCTGCCATAAGTTTTAGCAGTTGTGTATTTGTGTCAATTATGACTTTATAATTGATTGTGTTCGATAAAAAATTAGCTGATAACTCAGTTCATGTTTTTGTATCTTCATATATACACTATGTATCTTTATATACAATGTATTATATAAATATATATTTATATAGATGCAAATTATAAGTGGGTAGTTTTTAACTGCTTAAGAGTTGGTAGTCATTTAGCATGAAAAATAAAAGCATGTGATTAGAGAAAAATTTTCTGCTCTTCTTGACAAAAAAATTCAAAATGAAATCTAGCAAGTACAGATATTTAAAGATGTGGTGTGGAAACCAAGTGTAGTAGCATATGTCTTTAATCACAGCATGTGGGAGGCAGAGGCAGTTGGATCTCTCTGAGTTTGAGTTTGAGGCCATTATGGTCTACAAAGTGATCCCAGGAGAACCAGAGCAATATAAAACAGAAATCCTGTCTCCCAAACAAAACAGAACAAACTCCAAAAAACATATGGTGTGGAGAGGAAAATAGAAACAGGTGAAAAGTTAAGTTCATATAAAAGAAAAGCACATCATGGCAAGAGTTCATGCTTACTAATAATATTTGTTAAACATCTGCTGTGAATTTAGCATTTGTGAAGAATCCATGGGAATGAAGATCTAAAAATTCCATTAATAATTCATACATTTAAGAAAATCTATAAACAATAAGTTTTTAGCATTGTATATTTGTGTAACTGTCCAATATGATATTGCCTTGAAGCAAATTGGGATAATACCAAGTTAAACTGAATTATGGCTTTGATGCAGTAGAATTTAGATAAACACAGACTCTTGGATATAGAACTTTGGGCAGGTATGGTGGTATGTGTCCCTACATTCTCAGTACTCAATGTGTGAGGTTTTTTTCTGTTGTGCTGACAAAGGAGACAAATAGCAGCTGTTCAAAGAATTCTTGGTACTGTAATAGAGACCCTTTACAGGTGAAAGAATAGTCCCTTTAGGAGGTTAACATTCTGGAGGAATGAGAAAAATACTATATTTGACATAATAAATATGCATGAATAAGGGGGTCAGAAGTTAGAGGTCACATTGGCTGTGGCTCATATGTGTATTCAGTGTCTAATGTGAGTTAGGTCTCTAGTCTGTGTAACACATTACTTCGATCTTTATCATGGTAGCCATACATTATTTATAAGCTTACAGGTTGTGAAGCTCAGAATCCAGAAACATCTTAACTGTTAGTTCTAGTTTAGGAGGTGACAGTCAAGCTGTCAAACTAAACAGCAGTGCTTGAAGACCTGCCCGGACTAGAGAGTTCCCTTGCTGGTTCTCATGTGCTGCTTAGCAGAAAGGAGGGTTAGTTTCCAGAGTGAGTGAGTGAGAGACAGAGACAGATAGGCATACATAGCAAGACAGAAGCCTTTTCTGACCTCCTTTTTCTCAGAGGTAGGTGCACGATCAGAATTTGTGTTGCCTTGGTTGGAGTGTAACCCACCCTGGTTTGATGTACTGGACCACGTGAAGGGTGTGAACACTGGATGGGAGGGATAATTGGAGACTGGAGGCTGCTGCCATAACTGGAATGCACTAAGTACGTGTTGATTGAAACTGGGTGAGGAGGGACAAGTGAACTTTTCCCATAGTGCTTACTCATGGGAGATGCTTGACTTGAGTAGTCCTGCCCATCACATGGGGACAGGGCTGGCATTTCCACCTGAAAATTGATCAGTGATAGAAAGTGAAGGGAGTTCTTTAATGGTGACAAGATCACATTTAATTCCCCAATACTATTGTACTGATGGAGAACACTTCTTAAATGGTGCAGATTAAACAAAAGATGGGTATTTTTACAGATGTGGAAGGGAGATGTGCTAATGTTTTTCTGATTATCATTCTTAAAAACGTTTTTGAGATTTTTCAAATGAAAAAAAAAAGTGCTGTTTCCTTTCAGTCTTTTTTTCTTAAACTTAAAAAAAAAAAAAAAAATGAGATTAGAACATTTTCCCTTCCGTTTCCTTCCCCCAAACCCACACATATAACCCTCCTTGTTCTCTTTCAAGTGCATGGCCTCATTTTTCATTAATGGCTATTAGTTACATGCATATGTGTATATGTACATACACATGTGCATTCCTAAGTATAACTATATTATGTTACTCACATGTGTTTTTTTCAGGGCAGACAATTTGGTATTAGATAACCAGTTGCTGTTCTTTTCCTTGAAGACTATTTCTTTGGTTTCAGCATTCTTTAATTTGCCTGTTATTCTTTGTGTAGGGTTGAGGCTTTGTGGGCTCTTTCTCATCCGCCCTGGAATACCTATTGTTATTGTCCTTCCTTGGCTCATGTTTGTATAATCATGTTAGTGAGACTTTGTAGGTGTGGCTCTGACATTACTAGATCTATCTAGGTTGGTTTCCAGTATAAGCCATGCAGGTAATTTGTGTTCTAAATTCGAAGTGGTGCTTTGGTCAATTCCTCCTCTAATGCTGACCAGGTAAAATTCAGTTAATATTGTAACACTTAGAACTTAATTCAAGGATTACATTAGCGAGACAGGTTAGGTTTATTGGTATAGGTTAGGTGACTTTAGACTTTATGAACAATTTAAGGTGCTTCTGTGTTATTAAAGAATGTGATGCCTTTAAAACTCCAGAGCTTGATGAACTTGTAATTTAATAGTTCTGAAATTCAAGGAGCTTTCTTGGATCTCTCACCTACTGCAGGATCCGAGGCGTCAGGACCTCAGCTTTTGCCAGTGCGAGCACTCAATGAAGTCTTCATCGGGGAGAGCTTGTCATCCAGGTACCTAAAAGCTTGTGGTTGTGAATGTGGAATTCAGTGTTTAAGCACTTCTGATATTTTCATTTAATTTCTACAGCCTGGCTTACAGAAGTAATATAAATAGGAGAAATCAATTATTTAATAAAATTACTTCCAAAGCCATCATATATGCTGATATGAGGACATAGAATATTGTATGGGGAAAAACTTGGGAAACTTCCCATTCCGCAGTCCCTCAGAGTCCTTACTGCACTGCTGTTCATTTCTAAGAGCTTGGGAGGAGAGTGAGGTCCTATGTGTACATTTGTGGGTGACTTATTTCTTTTTTTTTTTTTTTTATGCATATAGAGTATTTTTTATTTAATTTTATATAACAAAGTCCAATTAAATGAAAACAAACATTTATACACAATATTTGGGAATTTGGGCGTCGTTCTTTCCAAACTACTTCCTGCTGGTAAGGGGCGCTGTCTTGGGGGATTCGAAGAAGATTCAGATATCCTAGCTGTAGTCTGTAGGGCTGTTGACTTATTTCTTAGATAGCCTGTATTCACATTTCTCTTCTAAAACTGAGTGTAGTAGCACATTGCTACCTCCCAGTGTTCAGGAGGCCTCTAACAGTCTTGTTAAAACACAGGAGCTTAAGGCCCTGGCCTGGGCAGCGTAGTGAAAAACCTATCCCCCTCCTGGCTCTCCCGACCTTTAATTCCCTTCCCTCTCACCTCACCCTTCACAACATAGTAAAAGCCTTAACACACACATACACATTCATATACATTCTCTCTCCCTCTCTTTCTCATACACATACATACACACTCTCATATACATATGCCTCACACATGTAGCTCTCACACATTCATGTCTCTCACACACCTCTCTTACACAGACTCACTTACATACACATTCTCTCTCAGACACTCTCATATATACATTTCTCTTCCCTTCTTTCTCACACCCATAAACACACGCACAAGTGGAGGAAAAATGTTTTATTAATGCTTTTCAAGCTGGTTTGCTTATTTCTTCTTTAAGTACAGGATCCAATCACACTTTTTGCTATTTTGGCTTTCTGCTTATAAAATTAATAATAACTCCTCAGTTTTGTCATTTGTGGTACTAATACTTTCGACCAGTCTGAGGCAGTTGGTTGCAGGACACCCTTATTTTATTTCTGCATGGCATTTGCTGCCTAACCTTCAAATAGGTGTTTTTTGGTCACGTTATGCAATTCTCCTGTGTTTAATGTAACTCTAAGGCAAGTGTATTGACAGCTCAGGGTTAATGCCTTTATTAAAGGCTGGAGATACATCTTAGGTGTAGTCTTTTCCAGCATGTGTGATTCTCTAGTTTTGATTCCCAGTGGTGCACACACGCACACAGATATACCACCATTGTTAGCAAAAATTAATGTAATGTAAAAATGTGATACCTAAATATAACAGCTTTGAAACGCCAGCACTTTCTTCTACCTTTGAAACTCATGGATACTCATTATGAAATGACCACCAGGAAGTAAAGTCAGCTTCACTGGAATACATTGTGCTTGGCTCCCTGTTATGTAGTTGTATAGATTAGGCACAGAGACTGCAGATGAGTTCATGTCCTGCCTTCCTGCTACCAACCACCGTCACGTGACCCATTGAGCACTGTATCATTGAATCCCTAGTTATAATGTATGCTAATACTTTTTTATTGTAAGTTATATTCTGCCATAAGGAGTTTATGAAGAGAGAGTTTTATAATAAAAATGATTTCCACATTCTAGCTAATCTAAAGAATTGACATTAAAATGGTGACCAATGAGGCAGAATCATTTGAACAGTCCTTTCAAATTATTGTAGTTATTTTGAGTATATAATACTTATTCAGGAAGAATATATTTTGTGCCTTTTGCACACTATGTGTTAGTCACTAGGGGTACAAAGATGTGTGTGGAAAAGGTGAGGTTGGTAAAACTAAGTTTTTAAAATTTTAGAACATTCTTTCAAGAAATAAGATATTTACAGGAAATTAATAACTTCAGTATAAACTGTATTTATCTTAAAATGGTAAAACATATAAGCTGTCTGTCCATAAGTTTTGTCTCATGCTACATGTAAGATTTCACACACTATGGAAATGATAATGGCTTTTGATGTATAGAAGAGGAGAAAAGGATGAGAAAGGTACCAGGGAGCATCCATTAAGTTGAAAAGGTTTGATTGTCTGTGTTTCCTATGGGAAGCCGTCTGTACCTTGCTTTACATGTTTGCTTGCTATGTTTCATAGAGAAGGTGTGGCTGTTACCATCATGGCTGCATACTGTGTATTTACTGAAGAGATAGTGTAGAAGACAAGGGACCAGATGTCAGACCTTGAGTCAGTGAAGTCTCATAGGGCAATGTCTGCTGCTGCTTTTTTGTCCTTTGATGTCTCTCCTTAGATCTTTAGTGAGATAAGCAAGCAGTGGTTCTGTTTTGAGGCTGTTGAACACAGTGTAACTATTATAGAGGCTTTAGGGCTTATTTTTAAAAACCTTGTGACTAGACCCTTAGGCAAAAAGAGCATGAACACATGAAGTGTCTGTCAAACTGTGTATATTGTATTCTATTACTTCATGCTCTGATAGCAGCCCCTGAGGAAGGAAGCTGTAGTTACAGCATGAGCAGCGAGATTCAGAAGGGTCAGAGAAGTTGCCTAGGTCATGTAATTATGTAGAAGCCAAACTGTCATTTGAGCCCATTATTCCCAGTCCCAGATTTGGGTTGAGGCTTGCTCTGGAACCTTACAGGCTTTGCTTGGAAAATTTGATATGCAGCAATGTTTCTCCTGCCTCACTTTCAATGTTCTTAGATTGAAGAACATTTAAAAGCCTGTGTTTTTTTTCTTTTCTGTCTGTTCTAACCTAGAATGCCTTATTGTTGGGCTGTAGCAGTGGACAATTTAAGAAGAAGTATACCCAATCTAAAGGGACTGTGAGTTTTATTGCTGCCTTAAAAATAATTTTCCCCAAATAAAAATCCTGTGAATTAACTAATCCCAATAAACCTGCATGTAGAATGACACTAAATTTGCTCATCATTGTGGGCTCAACATCTCTCATCTGGGTATAATCTCGTGTTCTCTTCTGCTCATCTCCACCCTTCTGCACTCTCTTGTTTCGGCTTCATTCTAGCACTGTAGCAGACATTGCTGGGGATTTGCTGGATTGTATGAATAGTAGGCTTCTCATGTGCTTTTTGAGGAAGACATAACTGACCCATGAAATAGATTAAAGGTGACTATTAGGCACTGTTGTCCTTTGTAAAGAACAGTAGCGAAAGCAACAATGAGAAGTTACGTCACACAAAACTCATATTAGGAGCTTAGTGAAGAAATTGAAAGAATTAGAATGAGAAATTACTAGTGTGTTAGTGTTTGCAAGTGTGTTTAATAACTTACTTTGAAAAACTGTATTTTATTGTGAGTTTAACTTCTTAATTTGCTGAAGAAACAGTGTAGTGTTTGTGACACCATTATTTTAAGATAGCATTTACGCAGTAGGCTTTTTATATATTTTAGAAGTTCCTTCTGTTGTCCAGTCAGTATTTAAACAATAGTGTCATGTGTGCTGGTGTTACAAAAACTCAGTTTGTATTTCTGGAATATTTTAAAACATTAATTGCTGAAAAGATTACACTTTGATATTATTTTTAGTTTTTGTCTGCTTATATAGAATTGGTTGAGGATTTTCTTTATGGCCTTATATGTTAGCCCACTACCATTTGAAATGATATACTAGCACATAGCTTAAATTAGAGGTTAGCAGCAATTACTGTTATCAGAAAGAACTAGATGTAGATGGTGTTATGTCAGGGACTAGGCACCAAGAATGACATCCACGTAAAGATGAAATTGTTAGAACCCTGAAAGGAAGCACTGTGTGTGTGGGGTCCCAGAGAGCAGAAGCAGCACTGTTAGAAATGTATGGGCCCTCATCTGAAACACTAATGTATTAATTGTAAGGGGGCATCTAGGTCAGAAAGGCATGCAGATAACTGAATGTTTTTTCCTTCTAATTTTTTCTCTTAATCAGTACTGGAATTAGACTAGTAATGCCGATTAAGTCAGATGTCTTGGTCAAGCTGATTTACTTAGATTTCAGGAATTTTGAAGACTGTTATTTTTCCCTGGGGCCCTAACACAGTTCAGCAAACACAGTTTTCTATTTTCAATTCATAGGGCTTCGTACTATGAAATTTCAGTTGATGATGGCCCATGGGAAAAGCAGAAGAGTTCAGGGCTCAATTTGTGTACTGGAACGGGATCAAAGGCCTGGTGAGTAACTTGGGATGTTACCTGTCAAGGTGTGAAACTATTTTATGCTACAAAATTGACTTTCTATCTTATGTGGATGTACCTGAGTCCTCTGAGTTATAGGGACAACACATTGTTGTTCAGCACATTCAAACCTGGTCTTACCCGTCTTCCATTTTTTTTTTTTTTTTTTTTCCCTTCTGTGTTCCATGTTCCATGCAGTGTTTGCTTCTGTTACTGTTTTCTCAGACTCCATTACTATAGGAAAAACATCATTTTCTAAAGTCTCACTCTTTCCTTCTTGCTGTCCTTCACCCTCCCCTCCACACAAACGGGTCTCAAAATCCTGTGATTTGCAATACCCAAATCTTTGCCAACTTTCTCAGCTTCTGCTGATGCTCCCTTGGTCTGAGTCTCATCTTTTTTGGTAGGTTTTTCTCTGTACCTGCCCTCTTTTTCTCCTGGTTGTCACCTAAACACTCCCAACAGAGTGGTCATTGTAAAGTGCAAAGTGATCTTTCTGAGTGCACATAGAGAATGTCCATTTTTGGCTTTAACACTTTGGCTGGCACTGCTTAGTCTGACAAGAACATCCTGGTAAAATGTGGCCATGGCCATCTTATTTATCCATGTTAAACCCTCACCCTACCCATCAGTCCTTGAGACACCACAAACTGCTTGTAATTCCCAGCACACACCTTGTTCTCTTTGAGCCTTTTGTTTTTGTTTAATGCATCTTCTTCCTGCTTTGAATTATTTCTGAATACCCCTTTCTATCCACTGGTTAAAGCATCAAGCCTTCAGATGCCATTCTCTGAAGGAAATCATTAACCTAGGTTTCTTTCACGAGCACAGTGAATGGGTCCACTTTGTCCTTCACCAGAGCTTCTCTTATTGCTGTCAAAGCAATAGTCGTGTATCACTGATCTAATAGGCTGATAGTATGCAACTAGTTTGGGCATTTTGAAGGGTTTGATACAATGAACCACATACTTTCCATTTTTAGTGTCCTTTTAGGATAGAAGCAAGAATTCTGTGCTTGCTTTTTTCTAGGTCATTCAATATCAACAGGGTTGCAGCTCAGGCTGTTGAAGATGTTTTAAATATTGGTGAGTACTAAAACAGCTATTCTGTATTATAGAATTATTGTGTACCAACGATGTGATGTACATGCTATGTGTTTGCTATTATGTGATTCACCGTAGTAACAGAAGCTGTTTCTATCTTTCCTTTGTCAATAGCCAGGCGACAAGGAAATCTGACTCTTCCATTGAACAAAGAGTTGGTAGAAAAAGGTTGGTACCTTTATTTCTTTATTTCTGTCAGCTTTGAGAAAGAACACTATTGTGTGCATCCACTTAACTAGATGTTACAGCACTGTCTTGTTAAATATAGCTAAAGGAGAGCTTCCAAGAAGAACATTTTAAATTACTATTTATGTATTTATTGTGTGTGTGTGTGTGTGTGTGTGTGTGTGTGTGTGTGTGTAGGTCATAGGACAACTTACTGGAATTGGTTCTTTTCAACAAGTGAGTCCCAGGGATTTGAACTCAAGTTATTTGGTTTGATGGCAAGCATATTCACCTGTGAACTCTCTTGCCTGTCCTAAAGCTGAAGTTTTATACTGTCATTTGTGTTCACCATGAAATACAGCCCATATTTAAAGATAATACAACTGTAAATACATCCTGGGTGATAGAAGACTTATGTACTGTAAGAAAGGAAATCTAAAGGCATGCTGTCCCACTAGGTTTTTCCATAGTCATAGTCTTACTTCTCATGGTATTAGCACTATCAAATACATTCCGCTCATTTTCAATTTGAGACTTAAAAGATTTTAGTTATGGCTTGGCAGTTAGCATTATTACTAAATTGGTATCAAGGAAAGGGAGATTGGCACGGTAATTTCTAGTTACATAATTTTTATGAGAACTAAGACAAGACACATGGTGATGGATATTCGCAATGCTCTGAGTAATGAACTCCTCAGTGCATACATGAGTCAAATAATCACCTTGTTTGTGCCTTCTGTACAAATGTGTACTAACATTATGTCAAATGCAAACCTCAACATAATAGAGCTGAAACTGTATAATTCCTATTGAAGTTGCATCTAGAACACAGGGATAGACATTTAAAATGTGTAAAGGTTTTACGGAGTGAACACTTATTTGAAGATTGAGCTGTCTGCAGAAACTAGAAGGTCAGTAGGCATTGCAGTCACCTAGAACTACACGTGAAGTTTCTTTCACAGCTAGAACATTTCCTATTTTACTTTTTGGTGGTAAGTTAGACTTTTTTTTTAAAGACCCTTAATAAGGATTTTTAAAAGATGACAGATTCATGGTCCTGTGCATGGCAGGGGACCATTTTCAACTTACATATTTTCAAATAATGATGGGTTTATTGAGATATAACTTGATTGCAAGTTAAAGAACATACACATATAAAATTCTAATAGTTCCACAAACAAGGCCCATTATCAGACAGTCTGTCTTTTTAATATGGTACTCTGCTAAACTTTCACTTTTAACTTCTTGTATAGTCGTCCTCTTTTCTTTGAAGAGATAAGAATCTGGGTACACAAACTGGCCTCTTATTATCTTGGGCTTAAGCCATCTTCCTGCCTCCCAAGTAGCTGGGCAGTAGACACGTGCTGCCATGCCTGGCTTGTATAGTTGCCTTTAATTTATGTTAGAAAATGGGTCCTAAGAGTTTTTTCAAATATCTTGAGAAGTGCAGCCTCACTGGAGAAAGCTTAACCACTTTTCATTGGTTGATATTGCATTTTCCTATTGTCATTAACTTTGATGTGATACTTGAGGAATGGCAACTTGTGTTTCAATTTTGAGTTTGTCATACTGCTTAATTCCTAGCTGTGTAGTATTTGTTTCTCTCCCCTGCCCCCAGTTATACCTGTTTCTTCTGTTGTAAGTGATGAATGCTTTTGTGGGTTAATAATTGAACCTAATAGCCATTTATTTCCAAGGCTTTTTATGGTAGAGTATGTAATATGAGTTCCCAAGAGATACGCTTCCAAGTAGCCTTTGAACACATGCTTGAAATTGGAAGCAGCTTGTTAGTCACGTGCTTCTCAGATGTGGCTGTCCTTTACTAAATCTGCTGTTTTTTCCCTTTCAGTCACAAATGAATACAACGAATCATTGCTCTACAGTCCAGAAGAACCAAAAATACTTTTCAGTATTCGAGAGCCAATAGCAAACAGAGTTTTCTCAAGCAGCCGTCAACGTTGTTTCTCATCAAAGTAAGCATCTTGTTCACTTCTTTCACCACAGTGAAATATTTCAAAAGGAGAAACAAAACCCCACAGAAACAAACAACGAAATCATCCCTTTCTTTTTGAGATACTGAGATCACTTAGAAGGAAACATCTTAACCTTCTCTTTATTCAATTGAGATTGAATTTATGTTTACAAATTAAATTCGTTTGTGTGTATTTCTTATATTTTAATGTCTTATGTTTGAATGTTAATTAATATAAATAGAAGGCTTCATGACATAGGTGATTGGAAAAGACACTGTAAACATACCATGCAATGCGCTTGAACAACAAAAGGTTGATAAATTACTCTATATCAGGATTAAGAACTCCAGAGAATATTCCATTAAAGAAACAAAACAGCAAGGTACAGAGAAAGATATTTGCAAAAGATATCTGGTCTATCTCAAGGTTTTTGTGAACAGTGTCTGAGGTCACTGCTCTGGTAGCCAAAACTGTGAGCATAAGTACCATGCCATAGATGGGATTGAGGTTTACTTATTTGGATGTAATTTCAATGCAAGTGCACTGGAAAGTGTGTATTAAGTTACTTGAGGGTGTGTGTACACTGGATGTACAGTGTACATGAAATGTGAATTTTGTTTAGATTTGGGTTTCATCCCCAGATACCTCTTACACACACACACACACACACACACACACACAAATATTAAAAATTTGAAAAATCATATCTAAAAGATTTCTGTTTCTAAGCATTTTGGTTAAGGGCTACTCAGTCTACATATAAAAATTCTAGCAAATCAGTAAAAGGCAGCCCACTGCATTAAAAAAACAAAAAACCAAAGATGTTTGATATTTCCCAAAGGCATATTTAATAAGCATGTAAAAAAAAATGCTTGACCTTATTCATTTGAGGAATGAAAACATCACCAAACTAGCATGGCTGCTGATAGGAAGCTGAGGAATGGACAGTTCCCTACAGTGATAGGTAGTGAGTACACTTGAGAAGAGGCCGGCAGACATAGCAACTGGGAGAAGGTACTGATGCTGTGTTCATGAACTGTACATTAGTGAGTTATCTCTGCCATGCTTACATTATATAATCCCTAAGTAAAATTTTACATGAGCATGCACTCTTGCTCAGGACTTAAAATCCTTGTATTTATATAACTTGGAAGTTACATGAAAGTAACTAGCAACCACACCAAGTCTATTTTTTTCCCCACTGATAAATACTGAAGAGAATGATTCAACCTTGAATTTTAAACTTGAGATTGTGATAGTACACCCATATTGTTGATAGTCAGTCACTGATTGTCAAATTAGAGAGCAACTAAATTCTTAAAATCAAGGCCAAATAAGCTACTGGTTATGCCAACAAAAATCAGTTTACTTGGTGTTAAGATAGTTAATGTTTTATATTTAATGAGACATCTCCTTCCCCTCAGAGTTTGCGTCCGTTCACGATGTTGGGATGCCTGCATGGTTGTGGATGGAGGAACTTCTTTTGAATTTAATGATGGAGCGATTGCTTCAATGATGATCAACAAAGAAGATGAGCTTCGAACTGTGATTCTAGAACAGTGAAGGATTTCCTCAGACGACATATTTGATTACTAGAAATATATTTTTTTCTGCAGATACAGATGACCAGCCATAAACCTACCTTATTTTGGTCCTTACTGAGACTGGCTACCACTAGAGTCAAAGGTGACAAAGTGGAATCCATGTTTTGTCTGTTCCATTGTGATAGACAAAAACTGTTCACCATGTGAGAAGTGATGGACTAAATGGATTAGAATTATATTGGTGAAGTTTCTGTATTATTTACAGTTGGTAACCAAGAGTATTGATATTCTCTAGAGAGGCAGGTTAAATAAAGGGTTTATTTAGAATTTCAAATTTAACTGTACAAGCATTTTGGCTTTGTTTTTTCTTCCTAACTTTGTGGAATTGACTTTATGTTGTTTGATTAATGCATTATTTTTATAGTACCTAAAGGTAAAGATTTTAAAAAATTTTGATGATGGAGAACTTTGATAAATCATGATGTTGACCTAACTGAAGTTGGTAAATGTGTTTTTATATATGCTAATAATTTTCTAATTCTAGGAAATAATGCTAAAATCATTATTGATTGAAAAAAATTGAATCATTTTAAAAATTATTTGTAGATGAATTCTGACTTGGTTAATGTCAACAATGCTAGATAAAATATATCTGTTGGGACAAATGATGCTTTGTAAATGTATTAATTTTTCTGTACAAATTGTTGGTCAGACAAATTATTTTTTTTTAAATAATTTGAGTTCAATAGCCCCTCTCCTGTTTTTGAATCGCTAGCATGAACTCAAGGATTAGAAAGATAACTGATGAATATGTTTTGTTAGGAGTTTGGTAAAACATTCAGACCGTCCTTTTGTTTTAGGATTGTCAGCAAGAGAATTGGACATACTTTTGGAATTGCCTTATTTAATATTTTCTGTATTCCAAGTTTTAAACAATAGCTCTGTAGGATTAAAAACAACAGAGCCCTTCCCCAACCCCAGTATAAAAACCACTTTATTTTTGAAGGAAACTACTTTCATTTAATTCTTGATCTTAAAAGTAACTAGTTTTCACAGAAAGATCCCATTGCTAAATAATGAAATGGTATTCTCATGCCACTTATTCAATTGAGTCGTTTTCACTTGGTGAAATTGGTTTTCATTGACAAAGTGTTTATTGAAGATGCACTCTGTGCCATCTGTCACAATATCATATAATGAAGTATTGGAAGGACACTGAAATAGACTGTTAGTGGGACTTGAGCCTAGTGAGCTCAGAAGTGAGCGCTGAAAGCTAGGATGCATGATCAGATTAAATGCTCTTAGCTTTGCCAAACTCAACATGCTGCTCTTAACAACTAAAACATGAATGTTGACATGCAAGGTAATCTAGGTTTTGTTGTTTATCCAGAATGTGTTCCTTAAGAGTATCTGCAGGAGGAAATATGTTAGGTTTTTGCTGAGCCAAGTCTAATTTCTAGTTTAATTTTTTAAGAAATGATATATTTAAGATACTACTTTATATGGAGGTTAAATTCCACACTATAGAAAATCCACCCAAAGGCTTGAAATACTTTGTGGGGTGGGGATGGGGGATGTCACTTCTGCCCGTATTATATCCAAGAATCTGGTTGTTCATGATTTACCACAGATCTTTTAGTATGTACTATTAGCTAGTAACTAGCTGTGTGGAATTGTTCATAAGCTACATTTGGAAAAGTATTAAAATTACTGACTACGTTTGCAATCTAACTTCTGCTCTGTTGCAGGCCAGGATTTATTTGTAATAGATGAATGGCGGAGGATGTTGGAGTCTCAAAAATGTCTTTTTGAATGGGTTAACCTTTAATGACCACTGTATACAAATAAAATTAAGCCATTGTCTGTTCTTTATTACTTTCTTATTTCCTAAATTCTTATGAGATTACTATGTAAACCAGGTTTCCTCTGAATACCGTGTTTCAAGTTTGAACCCACAGCCATGTCTTCTGCGCACTAGTCTCGGTTCATTGTCATTACTTGGCAGAATGATAATTTGTTTATTCAGAGGGTAAAATGCTTAGTTCAATAATGTGTTTTTATATAATTTAATTTTTTAAATGTTCCATAGTTTCTACATTCTTGAATGGATAGATTTCATGTACAAAACAATTTTGTTACAAAATGTTCACTTGATCTGAAAGTGTCAAATAAAATACAGGGTCTAGGGAGATGGCTCAGCACTTTAAGAGCTCTTCCTGCACAAACAGGAAGACCTGAGTTCAAATCCCCACAGCCACCTAAAAAACTGGCTGTGGTCATACTTTGCTCATAGCAAGCCTGTCAGGTGGGGAGGCAGGTGTGGTAGAGAAAGAATTGCTGAAGCTTGTAGGCTGCTAGTCTAGGTCCAGGTTCAGAGTAAGGTAAAGAAGATAGAGCAGACCACCTGACATCCTCCTGTGGCACCCCACACATGCACGTTCACATATTCCCCCGAGCAATAAGTATTTAAGGACATGTATTGCTAAGCTTTGAAAATAACACAAATTTAGAATTTCAGTCACTAGGAGCTCTTTCTACTGTTTGCATATATATATCCCTATCCATATGCTTAAGGGTACTAAAAATATCCCATGGATAACCACTATGTGAAATAATAATCGTGGGGAAGGGGTAAGATTGTGAGCTAAAAGTTTTGCTTGGGCTATATAGTAAGACCTTGTATCAAGTAGTGAACCCTCCAAAGTAATATTAATTATGTTTTCAAATGATTTGTATTTATAGGGGATTAGCGGGCGTAAGTCAATGAGAGCCTATTTTGTACATTAGGGAAGGTGAACTTCAAGGTACTTTAAAGAAAATCAATGATTAGGTAGGATTGACGAGGATTCAAGTTTGATTCCCAGCACCCACATCAGGCAGTTCAGAAGAACTGATAACTCCAGGTCTTCTGGCCTCCACAGGCACCTAAAGACATGTGCACATGTACTCACACACACATGTAAATAAAGCTTACGGTTCTCACCAAAAATGGAGCCTGATGCAAAACACCATTTCAGGTCTTATCCGTTGTGCAGAAGTCACCCCTGACCTTTTGATGTTAGATCTAACTGGAGCTTATGAAGATGACAAATGTGGCTGGGACAGCTTAACCTGTTAGGCATTTATTTCAAGGATAACACCACTACAACTCGTGGAATATAGGACACGTGATCTGTATTCTGTTTCCAGGGATGAAAGAAAACCTAAAGCCTAACTTTTTAAAGAATCATTGAATGCCAGCATGTGGACCACATTAGGAGACTGATGAAAGCAAACCCAGCACCTGGCAGGCAAAGACCGAGTTCAGGGTCAGCTGGAGCTAATAGCCGTCTTGAGGCTTGTGTGAGATACATAGTGAGCTCTTGTTTCAAAACCAAAACAGTTCAAAAACACAAAGGAAATTGGAAGACAGCTCTTCAATCCCGTCCCTTCACTCAGTGCTTAGAATTAATGCTGAATCTTACATATACTGTGGTATTTATAATTCCAAGGCTGAGTCTTGGAAAATTCTCTTCATAGGAGGGAATGATTGAGATCACACTAATGAGGCTGGCCAGGAATTACACGGTTGACACTGGATGGTAAGGCTCTATGGATGTACTTTACATCCTCTGTCACTTAAAAACAAAAATTAGCACTGTGATTATGCTGTAATTAAAAAAAAAAAAAAATCAGTAAACTGTAAGGAGTAAGGTTTTTCCTCCTGCAGCCGGTCTTGTCCCACCACCGCGCCTGCCCCAATTAACACACAGAGACTCTGTATTAGATATTATGCTGTTGGCCAGGTACTAGTTTCTTATCGGCTAGCTCTGTCTTAAGTATTAACCTAACCCATTTTTGTTAATCTACGTATTTCCATGTGCTTTCATCTTACCAGGGGATGGGGCCTGTGTCTCATCTCCCCAGCCTCTCCATCTTGACTCCTACCTACTTCCTCTTTCCTCCTTGTCTCCTAGTCCCTCCTCTCTTGCTTTCCTATTGGCCAACAGTGCTTTATTCATTAACCAGTATGAGAAACATATTTACAGAATGACATCTCCCATCATCTCCTCTTTTCTGTCTAAAATAAAAAGGGTTTAACCTTAACATAGCAAAAATATATCACACAACAGTTATCGAATAAGAATCACAGCAATATTTAGTCCATGAACATTTAGCAAGATTTGAAGAAAATATTCCATCATCTATCCTATCTTCGTGTGTTTAAAATCTATGTAACTTATCTTTAATCCTAACTAAGGAAAACTATATCCGTAAACCTAGGTGATTTAGAACTACCAGCCTGAGCTGGGCGGTGCTGGCATATATGCCTTTAATCCCAGCACTTGGGAGGCAGAGGCAGGCAGATCTCTGAGATCGAGGCCAGCCTGGTTTACAAAGCTAATTCCAGGATAGACTCCAAAGCAATACTGAGAAACCCTGTCTCAAAACAAACAAAAAAAAGAACTACCAGCCTGGCATTTAAATGGAAAGGTTCAAAGGGACTGAACTATTGCAAGCTCTGGCATAACCTATTCACACCGTTTCAAAACCATGGAAATACTCAATGTAAATCGACCCAGTCTGTACTTAAGTGTCATGACAGCAGCCACTTGAAATCAGGTATTTTGTAAATGTCTTTATTCTTGAGAGCACATTAAGAGCCATTATAGATTTAAGGAGAAATCTGACACTAGGGAAATGCCCAGAGATCTACAAGGATGAACCCAAATAACAATCCAAGCAATAGTGGAGAGGCTACCTTCAATGCCCTTCCATGATAATGAGATTCACAGCTACATTATATGCCCTCCTAGAGCCTTCATCTAATAACTGATGGAAGCAGAAGCAGACACCATAGCTAAACACTAGCTGAACTGGAATCCAGTTAGAGGGAGGAGTGATGAGCAAAGGGGTCAAGAGCAGGATGGAGAAACCCATAGAAACTGCTGACCTGAACAAGGATTCCATGTCATGGACTCCAGTCTGATAGCTGGGAAACCAGCATAGGACTGACCCAGACTCCCTATTTGTGGGTGTTAGTTAAGAGGACTAAGGAGTCTACAGGGCCTCTAGTAATGGATCAGTATTTATCCCTAGTATATGAATGGTCTTTGGGAGCCCATTCCACATAGAGGGATACTCTCTCAGCCTAGACACACGTGGGAAGGCCTAGGCCCTGACCCAAATATGACAGACTTTGAAGACTCCCCATGGAAAGCCTCCTCCCTGCGGAGCAAAAAGGGGAGGTGATAGGGGAGGATGGGAGGGTAAAGGAACTGGGATTGACATGTTAAAACAAACTTGTGTCAAATTTAAATAAAGGAAAAAAGGTTGACAAGCTTGTATTTAGCACTTTTCAGAAGGCTTGTAAACTTTTGTTTGACAACAAACACATAAAGCAGGCAAGACAGGTAGATTGGGGTTGACAATGAAATCTCATTACATCTGACCCAAATAGCAACCCAAACCAATGCTTTCTAAACTTAATGACTGCAGAAAAGTGGGACACAAGTACTTGTTTTTATAAAAATGTATTTTATTTTAAAATGAGTCTATAAAAGTAGAAATCACATACAAAAATACAGATTACTGCGACATGTTGGCAAAAATAGCTCCCAGCTGGACTTGAGGAAGGAAGAACCGGTGTGGCATGTCTGAGGGCAGCTGGAGGCCAGCATCCAACCAGAGCCCACTGGCAGCCCATCACTAATCTGTAAACAATAGTTTCAAGTAGCAGTTAGCACTTTAACTACTCGGGAATTGAAGCATAATCATTCCTGTGATACTTTTAAAAATGTTCTTTAGGTCTGAGCAGATAAAGGCACTTCATATTATTGTTGTAATAGTAACATTTTTTTTTTTTTTTTTTTGAAGAAAAGTTAATAGAAATGTATTTCGGCTCTGATGTATTCAAAAGAGGTAATTGCCTTAATTTATTTTTCTTTTCATTTTCTAAGAAACACCATCTGATCTTTTTGCTTCTGTGTATCAGGTGTTAAAAAATACATCTGTTATCAAAAGGTTTAATGCCCAGTTGAGTCTTAAAAACTTAGGCGAAGTGCAGGTCTTGCCAGCCGCTTGGAAGCTGCACACATACCTGCTTCTCACGTGCATTTCTGATAGAAACAGCAGTTCCACCTAAGGAACTTTAGATCCAGTAACATAATGGGCACTTTCAAGCCATTGTTGTGAAAGACCACTGAAAAGAATTTCAAGTCCTTGACTTCAGAGTGATACAAAAATAACTGCAGCACTAAGAAGGAAGAAATGGCAGACAAGACCAGCTCAAAATTCTATCCGACTTAGAATGCTGATTAGAAAGCAAGTACTTTAAAAAGCTAAACAACCGACAGAACATACATTGATTATAAAGTTTAAAAAGCACATTTAGATTTCCTCACCTAATTTGAGATTCTGGGAACACAGCATAGTACCTAAAAACATTGCAGAGTACTTCATATTAACCTGGTTTTAGGAAACAGCCCTTTGAGGCTTCAAATCCTTTCCCAATTCTGTCCTTCTGTTTCTCATTTAGAGTTCAAGGTACATTATGCAGAACTATGTTTCTATTCAACTGACTTCACAACTGCACACCATGCTGATAGGTGTTAATTCCCAGAAGACATGGCCTCAGACACTACCTACTAGCCCATGATTGTTTCCATTCATCCCACCATACATATAGCTTATTGTTCTTCAAAATCAAGTTTTATAAAATACTGAGTAATTAAATAGATAAAAAGTTATGACAAACACCATGAAAATTGTTAGCCAGGGGGAAATTTTAAAACTTGATTCTAAATAGACTTAATCTGAAGGGCACTTGGAAGAGTTGGCTCAAATTTCGCTTTAACAGGCTGTTTTGAAATAATAGGCTCACCTAAAATTTCCAAAGACCTAACACTTGTGCCCCCAGGGCACAGCACTGACAGAATCTTCTCTATATTCTTGAAAAAGCAACACTTCATAGTTCTCCCTTGCAAATGGTTCCCTAACACACATGCACAATGAAGGCTAAGGCAAAAACCAATAGGGAAGGTAACCAAGGCCTCCAGCAACTGGAATTGCTGCCTGTGTCCCTCTTTCTAAAGGAAGAGGAGACATCATCCTGCAGCAAGCACTTCATACACAACCGGGCTTTTGCAGAGTCAGTCGGCACTTGATACCCCAAATCTCCGGGTTCTTTTTGTTGTCCATAGTTGGCCTTGCAATGGTGGTGAAATAGGCACAGTTAATCTGCAGATGAGGAAGGGCTTCTCTCAATAGCTGCAGGGTCGCATCTGGCACGATTCCAAAAACTTGTAGCGTTTTCAGTGTGGGGATTTCTCCAAGTTCACTGGAAAGGAAGAGAGAACTTCAGGATGTATGGCAATTGTTAGACTAATTATTGTAACCCATTGTCTGTAATGTGTATCAGTCTACAAAAATGCAGCCTAAAAACATAATTTATGGTAAATGATTTAAGGAAATACCACAAGGAGATAATAACTGGGAGGCACAGCAACCTGACCCACGTGTGTACAGGTAACAAGCCTGTGTGTCTCATTCTGTGTAGCTGCTATGAAACTATGAAGTTTATTGTTATCTTTAATTGAATGAATTTGCCTCCTTTCTCCATTCTTGATCTATATAAATCTCTGGAAGGGTTATTGTGATGTGAACTATTAATCGAGTAATGGTGAAAGTAAATGTTTCACTGTGGTGATAATTGGAACCACCCCAAGATACATGTGATTTAGGAATCTGGACATGACTTTTATTTGAACTAGGCTCTCTCAACAGAAGACAATAGCAGCATTAATGACATTAGTAATAATGCACCATTAACAAGTCCTTACTTCAGTGGAACCCACCAGTGACTTCCCTTAAGGTATTTTTTACGTGGGATTATATAGACCATAGATGAAAAAAAAGGGGGGGGGAGGGATACCAATTTATAGCAAAGACCTCCTCCCTACATATTCATTTTTTCCCTGTTCCTGATAGGACAGACCTTTTTATATGTGTTTCATATTAGGTGACATATAGTTGTGTTAACAGATGATGGGGGGTGGGGGTCACACTTAAATTGACTTTGTTTATCAAGGAAAACACTTTGTGGCTTTAACATTGGTTTGTATGCCCAGCTTCATCTCTCTGATCCATGTTTGTTTAGGTTGGGACACAGTGCAAAGTCTCAGGAAGGGGAACATTTGTTTTGGATTTTCAGCAAAACCCCCTGGTGATCAGTGTGCACAGCAGTGACCTTATGTTGTCACAGTCAATACATATTCAAACAAAGCAAGTTTGTAATGTCACTTGGTTGCCAATGTCTCAGCCTTCCAGCATATTCCATGTAGCATTCAAGACATCCTCCTGAACAGTTCATGTTACTTACCTACTTCAGAACTACTGATGGCTCCAGAATGGTTCTAAAATCCAGACGGTTTATTAGATCTAAGGGCCATCTGTGCTGACCAGGTTCCATGGGGCTTCCCATTACCCCTCTGAATGTATGAATGGTACAGGTAAGCGCCACAATATTTAGTGTATGTTGTGGATTACAAGACAAAGGGCAAATAAAAGCACTACCTAAAAATAAATGTGTTTGCTTCTCAGGGCAGTGAGATCAGGCCCTAAGAAATCAAAATGAAAGTCAAGAGGAACACAACACATCTTTAACTTCTGGAATGTAGAAACAAATATAAGGGCTGTGCACTGTAGACCAGGTTATATTCATCAACACCAAGATGACAGCAATCCTTAGCACAACTCCTATATGAAATGAGCGTTTGAGAATAGGGTCGGACTTGGGAGAATTCAGGCTCTGGGATAAGCAGACAGGCATGCTGTGATTCATCTGCAATGGATGATATCTAAAAGAGGAAACTGGGTGGGAGGAAGAGAGAGAAGAGTGACAGCAGATACAGATGGTAGAGGAAGATGCATTTGTGTAGCAGCACTGGGAGAAGGCTGGTGAAGATGGCTGTCACATGGTGCTCTCGCCATTAACACGCAGAAGGGAGCTGCAGAAGATGGGACAAGACCCAACAACAAAAACCATCACCTCTTGTGTGCATAAGTAACAATGCAGAAAACAGTCACAAAAGGGGACCATTTACAAGCCACTCTTTGTGTAAGATAAGAACATCTTTTAGGGCTCTTTGTTCAAGTTTAGTAAAAGGCATTCATCGAACAAGAGGCTAAGGCTGGATCACAGGCCAGCCTGGGGATAAATACTGAAACCCGATATCACAAACATGAAAAAAGACACTGAGAAACTTGGAGGTTTTCTCCTTATCTCATCTACACAATCTTGTTTCTTTTCTTTTCTTTTTTTTTTTTTTAATGCAAAATACCTTATCCACTTCCCAGATAAGACAACTATTTCACAATATAGATGGCTGTTCTGTGGATAGTATTCCCTGAGACAATAGGATTTCTATTAAGAACTTCTCAAATGCATTAGTTGCTAGAAAGACTCATCTTATGAAAAGGACTCAAATGAACTCATCTTATAGGAAGTTCAACATAAACCACTAGTATGTCCATGATGCTCAAAGAAACATACCGATGTTCAAGGACAACGTCATATTCTACTCTGCTGCTCAGATGGGAAACTAAAGTCCTTGATGATATTATTTCTTTAAAGATCAGGAGTTGACAAGTAATCAGGCTGAGGTTCATACCTCCGCCAAGGGCTTCAGCTTCATGCTCTGACCTCATGGGACTACTATGCAGGTAAACCAGATTCCAATGGACAAATGTAAGACATCATAGCCTCCCCTTGCCTCTGCTAGAGGGAAAGCAAGCATTTAGGTACTGCTTAGCTTCTTTTCACAGTGAAGGAGCAAAATTCCAGACTCATTAAAGAAATGAGAAAAGAACAGTTTCCTAGCAAGCTGCCCAGGCAAGATGGCAAGAATGGATAACAGAGAAGCTTTTTTGTATAGATACTAGAAGTTCCTAGGAGTTCTGGATGCTAGAAAATACAGGCAGGGATGTGGATCCAAGTTCCATGCATATGAATTTGAGTTGCAACATTTAAGATACATTCGAGAAAGAACAGTATCTTTTTTAGGCAGTGTTTTCCCAAACAGCACACTACTAACTAAGGCTAATGAGACTAGTTAAAATGATTAATTCAGTCACATAATTACTAGACTCCCAATTTTATTGAATGCTTCATAGATCATTTATTACTCAAATTGTATGATCTAATCCATATGAGGAATAAATATTTTTTTTTTTTTACAAATTTACCATTTCAGATTAATTATTGCTGACAACTTGATAGCAAGATAAATAAGTCTTACTCAAGCCACATGACCCTCTGCAGGAAAAAGGGCACCTGACCAAGTGCAAGATACTGACCTCTTGTGGTTCTCAATGAAACTGCTATGCATTCACATTTAGTATAAGGAAGACTATTACATATAGCCCTTTGAAATGAAATAAGCAATGACTGGAGATAAGAGACTTAATTTTCATGGACCCACATAATATATCCTCTGTTCAGATAGCATCAGACTCTCATACACCTATGCCAATTCTTCAACTTCCTTGGCTATTTGGGACTCCTATCACTAGATTATAGATTTCTGTAAGCACAGACACAGCTTTAAAAATGAACAAGAAACATTTGAGACAACTCCTCTCACATTGGGTCTGTCTCCCAGGCTCAGTGAGTTCCTGAGTTCCTTTCTTCTTTTTGTAACTCCTTTACAAATACTATATAGCATTCTAACACAGTGATGCTGACAGATAAATAATAAATGTTAATGAGCTCAGCCAGTTCAACTGTACCAGATTTTGTTTTGTTTTGAGACAGGGTTTCTCTGTGTGTAGACCAAGCTGGCCTGGAACTCATAGAGATCCACCTGCCTCTGTCTCCCAAGTGCTGGAATTAGAGGAATGCGCCATCACTGCCCAGCTCTTTGGCCCTGTACCAAACATTTTAAGCAAACATTCTATGAACTATTTTGATATTCCTTCCTAGACATTTTGTATCATATTAACATTAATGTTCACATTTCAAGAATCCATTAGTAATGGGTTTTACTACGGACTGTTAGTCCCTGCTGTCCACTAGCACAAATGCAAAACATACTTACAGTAGGGTTTCAGGTATTATATCATAGCACCGGCTGAGTGAGAGGTGTTGGAGGTAGTTGAGTTGAAAAAATTCTGGAAAGCAGTCATTCTTTAGCATGATACTGTCACTGTAACAGAAAGGAAGATTGGAAACCATCCGAAAGGAAGAAGATTGGAAACCACCCACAGGTGGAGAGTAGTACTGCTTAACTCCTTCATTATATCCTTTCCCATTTCAAAAACAGCCAACATATTCCAAAGTATGATCTAAAACAAACAGTACCTTAGGTCGAGGCGGACAAGGTTGGGGCACCGTTTAATTAAGGTACAAAGATCTAGGAAAAACAAACAGGGTGATCACTGTTAAATAAGGAAGGAGAAACAGGCATTTGCTTTCCTTGCTATAATTCAACATCACACTGGAAGTTGGCAGCAAGGCAGTTAGAAAAGTTCTTCACATAGAAAGCTGCCTGCTGAGAAAATCCAGGCAAGTACCTGGGAATCTGCTGAGCATGCTACGGGAGCTATGTGAAACCCCTGGATAACAACTATTTATGTAGCAATAGGAACTGGTTGGAAAAAGAAGAAATCCCAACCCATGATGGCCAAAAAAACCAAAACGCCAACAAAACTAAATGCCAGTACACAAGGGCACAGGATCTTGTATCAAGATAGCTCTTCAAGTTAATGAGGCGGAATCATGAGCTATTGACTAAAAAAACTGGTGTACCATAAATGTAGAATGAGTTTCCAGTTCAATTTACAACCCAGTCAATCCCACTTATGTTTAAGTTTTAAATGCAGTTTTCAAGGAATTATTTGCAGAATCTTGGGTCAGGTAAAGAGTGTCTAAACAAAGAAAAACCATGTAATCTAAAACAAACAAAACAACAAAAAACAACCTTAAAATTCTACCACTTATACCAGGCATGGTTGTGCAGACCTGCAATCCCAGTACTGGGGAGGCGGAGACTGAGAACTGTTGAAAACTGTAGACCACTCTGGTCTATGCTGCTAATTCCAGGTCAGCCAGGGCTAGATAGTGACACCTGCCTCAAAAATCAAAACCTAACAAAACCCCTGCATGTGAGAGCATTTAGAGAATTATCAGAAAATGGTGGGTACTCAGCATAAGTTAAACAGATTGATGGTCTTCAGCAAGAAAAGTGTAAACAATAAACCAGGGGCATACACATGTATTTACAGGACAGAGAACAGGAAACACTTAAACAAATAGTTTCTGGGTTGGAGAGGCGCTCGGAGGTCTGACTGTGGTCATCCCTGAAACCCACAGGTGGAAGGAGAAAGAGTCCAGCAAGTTCTCTGATGGCCACACGTCTGCCATAGCATACTCACCCAGAGACCCCACTTCCCAAGATGAAATGTAAAACAAATGCCAGGAAATGTTTTTCATGCGAAACAGAACGAAACAGTTTCCAAATACTACTTAAATGTTTAGAAGCATTTCAAGATGTTTGCTTCAAAATAAAAACTTCAGTAAGCAAATTACCACACCCAGGTGACCAACAACACCCTTGAGACAGGGCTGATTTGAGCACCCAAGCTAATTTGGCTTTGTACAGCCCAGACTGAGTGTTGGCTGGAGACCGAGCTATGAAGCTGTTAAAGACAAATTCCTCTTGCATCCACTTTTGTGTGCAAATTAAGACTCTGAGTGTCACACTCAGTCAAGTGTTAGGCTTTATCAGTACTAAGGCTGCTACCTACCCTACTTCAAGTGCCAGTGTTCATCAACATTGTCTTAGACTGAACCAAAAAGTAGAAGGTGTAAATACGAACCTATTAACTGGGTTTTAGCAGGAATTTCCTTTAGTTTTTTTTGAGTTATTTTATTTAAATTAGAATCAATCTTATTTTACATGTCAATCCCAGTTCCCTCTCCCTCCCATCCTCTCACCCTCCCCCACTCCTCAGGGAGGGTGAGGCCTTCCATGGGGGATCTTCAAAGTCTGTCACATCATTTGGGGCAGAGCCTAAGCTTCCCCTACCCCTCTATTTATGATAAGGGAGTATCCCTCCATAGGGAAGGGGCTCCCAAAGTCCATTCATGCACTAGAAATAAATTCTGGTTCCACCGCAAGAGGCACCATAGACGGCTCAAGTTTCCTAACTATTCAGGGTGCCTGGTTCAGTCTTATCTAGCAAGAATTTTCAGTCTTAATGGTGACATTTTGGGCCAGATGAGTCTAGATTTTTCTGTGCTGTTCAGCAGCAGCATTTCTGGTTTATGACCACTAGATGGCAGCAGAACCCCTGCACTGGGACAAAAAAAAAAAAAAAAACTCCAGACTTTGCAAAGCTGTTCCTAGTTGAAAAGTTGAAAACAACTTCTCACAGTCATCCTTTTATATCCCAGGGGTTTGACTCCAGGATCCCTTTGGATGCTCAGATCCAAGGACACTGAAGTTGCTCTACACATCCTCTTGCTGACTTGAAACCCTAAATATGATGAGTGAATGCATTTTTTTTTTCATGAATACTTTTGATGCATTAATAGTTGAATCTGGATGCAGAACCCATGAACACAGAGGGCTGACTCTACTGTATTTACCTACTTGTATATCAGGGTTCTGCATAGTAATTTGTTTATTAAAAAGTTCGGGGACAGGGGAGATAGGTATAAAGTGCTTGTCTGTAAATACAAGGGCTTGAGTTTTATCTGTAGTACCCTTGTAAGGACACTGGGTAGGAAAGCATCGACCTGTAATCTCAGGGAGGGGCAGGCAGACACAGGATGACCCTGTGGGCTTGCTTGCCAATTGGCCTAGAAAAACCAGTTCAGTGATTCTGTCTCAAAAACTAAGGTAGGAAGGCCATAAAGATAGGTCCATAGTTAAGAGCACGTGTTGCTCTTGCAGAGGACCTGAGTTTGGGTCCTAGCATCCACATAGCAGCTAAACTGTAATTCCAGTTCTAGGAGGCCTACTGCCCTTTCTGGTTTGTGCATACATGTAGGGTACAGGCAAAACACTCATACATATAAGATAAAAAAAATAAAATTACATCAGTTTTTATTAAAAGGTGGAGAGGCACTGATGAAGTTACCCAGTGTTGACCTCTGGCTTCCAAGTACACATGAGCTTGCGAGCACAGACAGACACACATGTTACTTTAAAAGATCCTCGGTCTAGATCCTGAACTCACAGCTGGATTCTAGTTCAGGAGCTGTTTACCTTTACCTAACACTTCCTCTGTTGAAGCTATAAGCAGCATGCACACTGGACTATGGGAGACAATCAGGCAGCAGAAACTTCACAGGTGTGCCGTAAAGTGAATCTAAGACTGTCTCGGCCCCAGTGGCCCCCCGCCTCGAAGCTCTAACCTGTTTTCTGGAGGTTCTTTCGGTAGCCACTGAGGTTGAGCTGGGTGATGGTCGCTGATAAATGTGCCACGGCCGCTTGCACATGCTTTTCAGTAAATTCAAAGCACCAGGAGAGATTCAGTTCATCCAGTCTGCAGGAGGGGAGGGTGGAAAGGAAAGCATGAAGCCATCAGAAAGACGGATGAGGGTGACTTGAGCTGCACACGCCAAAAATATAAAGCTAACTTCTTTACCACTCCACGCACAGACCACCTGTTCTGTGCCAGCCATCTGAAACTGCAATCTCTCCTCTAAACACCTGGGTACCTGCAACTTACCCGGCAATGGGATCAAAGGCCAGAGCAAACACTGCCTCTAGGGAGGCAGTGTTTCTGGGGAGGCAGGATGAAAACTGTAGCCTGTATGTTTCTTTCTCAAACCACCTAGGTTGTTGTTAAAAAAAAAAAAAAAAAAGAAAAGCACCTGACAGCTATCAACTCAAATGTTTTATGAAACCCATAGAGACGAAGATGATACAAAAATCTGTTTCATCCAGTTCTCCCTGCTAGGAGAGCCAATGAGTTTCAAAGTCAACATCAACATCCCTCACGCTCCACGTCTCCGCTGACTGAATGTAGTGCTGCATATTTTGTCTGCTTCATCATTTCTGATCCAAAGACAATTTCTGTTTGAGAGATCACTAAGGAGACATAGATACAAATGGTATACCAGAAAGACAAAGAGATAGTTAATACAAAGAGCATACACGCACAGCATTGTGTATTCTGTACACACCATGTTGCCTCTCACTTAGCAGTGCATGGGATCACCCATATTAAATATGGGTGATTAAAAATGAGAACCATTCCTCCACTTCCCTTTAACAGAAGCAGAGAAAAGGGATCGCTATCCAAGTATCTTTCCCTTAGAGTTTAGCCTGAATGTTTTTGTGGCAGATACTACACTACTCAAGTCAAGAATGTGGCATTCACTCAAGTCTATCCAGACACCCAGACTTGAAGCTTAACTGTATTTCCTACCTGCAACAGCTGCTCAGCAGAGTCGCCACTGCAGACTCAGAAAATCCAGAGCACCCACAAAGGTTTAGTCGCACCAAGTTTTCATTCTGTGAGAGAGTGCTAGAAAAGAGAAAAATGCCAGAGGAAAAAAATTGCATCAATGCTGATGAGTGTGAGTGCGCATGTGTGTGTGTGTGTGTGTATCTGTTGGGGGAAGCAGGCGAATATAATTATAATTAAGCACACAAGCTTGTGAGTCAGAAGTGAGCTTAAAAACTACACCTCACTCTCCTCAGACACAGCAGAGTGATTTGGTTCCGTTACTCACTTGCAAACTGGCAAGAGGAACCTGAGGTATTGAGGGATTTGCAAAGTACTTACAGTGTAAATAAATGCACAAGAAACGCCAATGAATGTATCTTTTAAGTTCAAAGGCTTGCCTTCCCCCTACTACGGAACCTTGGTGATGAAAAGCCACTGTTTTAGAGGTAAGTCTTATTTAGAGTTAAATACTGATTAACCATGTGAACTTGGACAAGCCAGTCAGTCTCTCTGTGCCTCAACTATTACAGATGGGGGGGGGGGGGGGGATTATGGCAGGTGTTTGCTCTCAGGGTTACTTTTAACTTAGTGTCTGCCACATATTTGCTACCATTCTCATTCCATTCTTTCTATCAGGCTTCATTGGATCTCATCTGAATAGCTCAGTGGCCTAACCTGTATGTCTTACTAAGCCTATGTGGTACCTAGCAAATTAATCAAATAAGTTTTAATTTGACATGACTCTTCCGTTTTCAGAACCATGATGCACCAAGTTCATGGCCTTTTTGCAAACTACTAGTCTCCACAGAAGTCATTATAATGCAGCCACTGGTTCTCCTCATCTCCCTGATCACCATGCTCCAAGCAACCACCACTACTTAGGAGTCCAGGGCAGCAGTTTTTCGGAGGCTGCATCCAACGTCCTATCACTTCTCCTACCTGGATATCCTTAATGGCCAGCCTACTCTGAGAAGTCCATCCTTACATTCAATTAGGCCTCCCTGGACGTTGCCGCATAACCACCAATGCATTTAATGAACACTCTGCACTGTAATTACCTGTCTCACCCATGAATGAGGCACAAACCACATGCTTTTGGCATTCTACCTATCACACCTACAGTAGGGCCAGGCAAGGTCACTACCTAAAATTCCACTCTCTTGAAGGTCCTGGGCACTTGGTATGTGCTTCTGGACATGTATATAAGGACACTGCAGTCATTCAGAAGAAACACTGCCATGTATGGCAATGTCTTTGTGAGATACTTCAGGTACCACTCACTTGACAATGGGATCCGAAAGCTGCAGGCCTTCCAGGCTTAGATTCTGCAACTTGGAGCACTCAGACAGAATCCCATGGAGGTTTGACACGTTTATAACTGAGTTCGACAGGTCCATATGCTGCACACGAAAAGAGCTAAATACGGAGGACAGAAAAGACAAGCACATTCAGATCCGATCTGACCCCTTCCTGACCCCACATGAGCAGGCAATCACAAATAGGACTAGATACACATTTTAAACACTGAATAAAGATCTGGCCATTAAAAAAAAAATTGTTTCTAGCTAATTCCCATCCTCATTCATTTATAAATTCAAGATTTGCGAAGTGTAGATGTTGCTACCAACATGGTCCCAGCGAGCAAATGAATAGGCGGATATCACGAGAATGAGCTAGGAACAGGTGCCCAGGGAGTGGGGTAAGCCTGTGATGCCTCCTGGCTGTTGGCAGGGGCTCAGTGGGTGAGCACCAGTGCTTACTAAGACAGGGAGGATAGTGAGTGGAGGAACCAGTTTTAATGGGAGGGAGGGCATGTTTACTTTTAGATAGCCTAATATTGAAGCACTCAGTAGATGTCCAGGGGTGGAAGCTTTTAGGTAATTAGAAGTAAGGATTGTGAAGAGGACCAGGCTAATGTAAGCACTTGGGAGTCCTGAGCATAGATGTGGGCCCACAGGACACAGCTTGTCGGAGAACAGCATGTGGAAAAGAGGGACAAATCCTGGCATGAACGCAGGAGAGGCTGAGGAGGAACAGCAGTGCGGAGAGGAAGGAGATGGACAACAGAAAGAAGGTGAAGGCACTAGGAAGGAGACACGTTCTACTGTCTTTAGCTTGCTTTGCTCTTCCATATCTAGCTATTCTTCTTAGTCATCAGAGAGCACGAAACCTTAGTGTTGCAGCACCAAAGAAACATTTTTTTCAAAGCAGTCTACAAAACAAAAAAAAGAAGGCAATTTTTTTCAGGTTGCCAGTCTGTCCGTGACAGGACAGAAAGCCCATGAGGCAAGTATGAAAATACTCCCCCCACTTTGTTAAGGAGGGCAGTGGGGATGGCAGTGGCAGGCTTGCCTTCCCTGATATGCCCCCAGCACAGCTCTGGCTCTTGATTCACCGCCCCATGTGCTGAGCACTCACACTGGGTAGCTAACGGAGCAACCTTTTCCTTGTGGAGAATGGGATGGACCCAGGGTCTTGCATGTGCTAGGTAAGTACTCTACCACTGAGCCACACCCTCTCAGATGTCCTATGTGAACATCTCTGACCCTAACGAAAGGCCACCAGTACCTCTTAAACCCATGCCATGCTTTAAGCCAAAAGCCACATGGCACAATATGCAGTTGACAGCCCACACTACAGACAGCCCCTCACAGGCTTAAGTCTCAACAAAGAACAAAAGGAGTGTCAGCTGTTTGCACCTCAACATTCTGATGTTTCTCTTTTACCTGAAACTTTCACCCAATGGTTGTTCCATAAAGGACCGTGGGCAGCGGAAGGCGATCACCCCTCGGGAAAGCAAGCGAACAGTCACATCTGGGTGCAGATTTTTGCCTGCGAGGTCAAGGGACTGCCAGAGAGACTCATCGAGCCTAAAACAGAGAAGGCACTTGATTTGGTAAATTGGCCACAGTGAATTCTGGGGACACATAAAAAAGTGACTACAAATACCAGAGCCACAGCCACTGAATCTCCTTAGAGTAAATCTGAAGAGCTTTTGCTTCCAAGTTGACAATGCAATACTAAACATTTCTTTCAATAAGTTTCCATCTGTCTCTATATTTTCAATCTACATTAGCAAATGCTAAAGCAAGAACTGTAAATAACCTGGAACCAGAGAATAAAGTCCTATCATTAAGTGTAATGTGAAAAGTTTAAAAAAAGATCACTTAAAAATGCTTATTACTAGTTGAGTAAGTTCCAAACTTCCCAAACAATCCTACTTTCCATTCTGTTAAGTGTTGACAGGTTGCCATGGTCCACGAAAAACATTAAGGAAGAAAGAAAACCTGGTATTACTTTATGAGACATCAATCACACAGCCAGGGAGACGTCACTGATTGGTTCTGTTCCGTATTCATGTGGACAAGTGTGAGTGTACATATTTATATTAATGTTAAAGGAAAGAGGTAAATACTGCATTCTATATACTTTCTAACATAAAAGGGAGGTTCCAAAACTGGATTGGGCTTCAATCAGTTTCTTCTTTAAGTTTTATTTTGTTTTTATTTACATGTATAATGCCTGTGTAAGCAGACACTGTATGTGTATGGGTGCCCTCCAAGACCAGTTGGAGTTACAGGCTTTTGTGAGCTGACTGAAGTGGGTGCTGAGAAATGAACCCAGGTTCACTGGGAGAGCAATAAGCCCTCTTAACCACTGAGCCCTCTCTTTAGCCCCTACAGTAAGAGTTTAATATCCACAGCTGAATTCAATTAAGAAAGCAAGAGGAAACGAGAAGTGCAAGCACATTAGGGAACATTCTAAATGCCTTAGCGCACTCGAAATTTCTCTTTTAAATACATCTGAAATAAACACTTGATTGGTCACAGTTGAAATAATTTTACTACAAAAAATTTGCAATGACTATAGATATGATATCCTTAAGAAAGTGGGATGTGTTGTATCTTTTTCTTGTCCATACTGAAATCTACTTAAAAAAAAAAATAAGCAAATCAATTCAATTTGATTATCTCAGATCTCAATGTCTCTCCTTTCAAAGTAGACAACAGATGGCGTAGTATTCGATACTAACCCAGGACAAGTCTGAAACATTCACTTTGTTCACTTTGCCCCAAATAACACAGTGTTAACGTGGAAAGGGAAGATGAATTCAGCAGCCACCCAAATCCTAAGCCAAATGTAACTAGAAATGGTTAAGGCTGGGGAGCTGACAAGACCTTAGTCTTATTTTAAGGTTCACTCCACAAACTACTGATCTTGACCCTGTAGTTTAAACAAATCATAAACTAGACTAATGCAAAAATGTCATTTCAGCCCACAGGGAAGACTAAATTGCTATATCGCCTATTATTCTAGCACAATGGAGATGATTACTGAACCAAAGGGAGGATGTAGGTCAAAGGCACTAGGTAAAAACACAGAATAAACAAGTCTTGGGAGCTAATGTACTACCTGAGGACTAGTAACACTGTTCTGGCTTTGGAAATTTTTGCTAAAGGGCATATTTTATGTGCTTTAGCCACACCCACAGAAAATTAATTATGTAAGATTATGGGTATGTTAATATGCTTGAATACAGTAGCTACTTAGTGACTATAGCAAAACACATGGATTACATACCTTAAATATGTGCAAGCTTTTATAAAGGTTAATAGATTTTTTTTTTTTTTTTTTTTTTTGCATGATATGAACAAAAGCATATCTGATGAGAAGGAAAAAGTCCCTTGGGTGGGAAAGGTGAAATGTAGCCAATACTATGCAAAAATTTTCGTCCCCTAAAATAACTGCCTAGGCTTGGGCCTGGGGTGGGGGCGGGATGTAGCTCAGATAAAAGCTCTTGTCTCACATGTCTGGGGCCATGGGTAAAATCCATAGCATACCAGAGAACAACACAACAAAAATTCCTGATTTCATCTCTGTCACTGCCTTCCTGGTTCACTCCCTCCCACCCCACCCCAAATGGCACTTGTTCAGCATGCCTATGAGCCAGGCAATAAATGTATTGGCACCTTTCATGTTATCCTTATGACTATCCCACCATGAAGGTGCAATTATGGTCTTCTTACATCCAGTGTAGCCAGGCTCAGAAGTGACACATATCTTGTTTAGGTCATGCAGAGCATATATAAAAGAGGCTGAGTTCACACCCTGCCCAAGGTCAGTCTTGTACCCTACGCCTGTCTCCCAGGTTGGTCTTGCCACCTTCCAGAACTCCCTGATCTTAGTACACTGCCAGGCCCAAGCAGGTATATACCTCACAAATGAGTGCAGAGTTAAACATAAGGCAGAGAGGAGGTCAGGAATGGGGTAATAGACCTACAGGAGACTCCTCCCTCCAACTGGGAAATGAGGAAACAGACTTCTAATTACAGCAAAAAGGTGGCTGGTTGGCTTCCTTCTTCTTGCTTGTTGGTTTCACCAGACTCAAATGAGCACATAACCTTCACCCTTCCCTCGCCCACATATTGTCCCAAAGGGTGAGAAATACTCACGAGAGGCGGTACCACCTCTTGCAAACCCCAGACACCCTCAGCAGCTCAGGGAGGCACAGGCAGGAAAAGATTCCAAGGAGCAGCTCATCTGGAAGGGAGTCCCAGGAGACACCTGCAAGGAGGCAAAGCAGAGTATCCATCTCTGAATTCTTCTTGGCCAAGTCACGGAGTCTCTCCGGGCCCATGCCACTTAGCTTAAAGTGGGTTTCAAGCAGCCCGAATTCTTATCCACATTTATTTTTCCATACTATACACTGACTTATACACTGCCGTGGTTTGAATGACAAGATCCCCATATTCTTGGACAGTTAGTGGTACTGTTTGAATAGGTTTAGGAGGTGTGACTTTGCTGGAGGAAGTATGGCACTGGGGTGGGATTTGAACATTCAAAGCCCCATGCCACTCCCAGTTAGCTTTCTCTGCTTCCTGCTTGTGATTTGAGATGTGAGCTCTCAGCCTGTCGTGCTACAATGATTGCTGTGTGCTGCCAGGACTCCCTGCTATCATGGACTCCTCTCCCTCTGGAACCGAACGCCCAAATGAACACTTCTGAGAGCTGTCTTGGTCATGGTGTTCATCACAGAAACAGAAAAGTTAACTAAGACACATACCCTACAGTGAGCATCCTACCTTCTCAGCATAAGAAACAAGACTATTTCTCCTATTGTTATTCCCCTGGGCACCAGCTAGCCAAACACTGGCAGGGACAGCTTGAATAACCCTGGCACAGAACAAGTCCCCAGCTAACCAATACACTGTGATGCTTGAAGCTATAAAGTGGTCCTCTAGTGTGGACTTGTATAATAAAGGCAAGTGACCCTTCCTCCCTCTTAGTGAACAGAAAGCACATCCTGGTCCATACACCTAAAAAAGTTTTGGAAAAATGTTCTCGTTTCTTTTTCTTTTAGTTTTGGAGACAGCATTTCTCTTAGTAGCTATGGTCATCCTGGAACCCACTCTGTAGACCTGGCTGGACTTGAACTCAGATATGCCAGCAGCTGTCTCATGAATGCTGGGATTAAGGATGTGTGCCACCACTGCCCAACAACTGCCTAGCTCTCATTTCTTAATTCAACAAGCATTTCAAGATTCTCTACTACCTATGGTGCCAAGTATTTCAGGTGTTAAGAGAAGATTGGCAGATAAAACTAAGACCAATGAAATACATCACATGATTTCATTATTCAATCATCTCCTTAGGTCCCATTTATCCACAAGATCTTGCAAAAGAAAATCTGACTTGTTTTTACACACTAGGAACTAAAATTTGATCCATTCATATATTCATTTTACATGAATCTCACGGTTTGTTCTAGGGATACAAAGAGAACCTAAGCACAGGCCTGATCTTTATCCTATGTAGAGAGACAAAGAAGACAGAAGACATTCCAAGGATCATTGTGCTCGGACACAGGAGGGCCCCAAAGTCTAGTCAGCAGCTGGGGCAGAGGAGTGTCAGGAAAGTTTTCCAGGAAGTAGTGGCTCCTCATTGCTCAATCAAGGCCTGTTGTTGTCCCTTTCTTTTCTTTTTTTTTTTTTTTTTTTTTTTTTTTTTTTTTTAACCATTTTTCATGTTTGAGACATGAAAAGGGTTTCAATGCTGTGTACTTCACTAGCATTGAATTGAGCTAAAGGCTGGTTCCCCAGCTTGAATTCCCGATCCTCTTGCCTCTATTTCTCAAGTGCTAGAAGTTGAGATTTTCCTAGGATTTACAGAGAACACCCTGTCCCATCCACAATGTATCTGAGAATTACTATAAGGAAGAACTCAGCTCTCATTGGAATCCTGGCCATGATGCTCCTAGTCTGTGAAGTTGAGTGAGTAATTGAGCCTGTAGGAATGAGAATAGTTTTACCTTACAAAGCTATTTGGTGCGGAGATGAGGTGATGCAAGAGATTTCAAATAATGAATTTAGGGAGGCAAGATTTCCTGTCCAGATATCCCTGTTTTCCTCACTAATCAGCCCATTTTCTTTCTCTGATTTTTTTTTTTTTTTTTCCTTTTCATTGCTGCTTTGGACATTCATGAACAGGCAAACCCCAAGACCAGAAGAGGGCTTACCCAATCCTGTACCTCCCTCTATCTGAGCTGATGATCTCCAGAAGCAGGTCCTGAGGGTCTGGCTTCAAGGAGTTCATCTGGCATTTACATAATGACAGGAAGCACCAGAGACAGAGGGAAGCCAGACAAGGAGTGGAGGGAGACAGCTGTGGCATGCTAATTAGCAGCTTGTTGCTATAACCAGTTTAGACCTTCAGGGGTTCCTGGAGACCCAGTGGGACCTGCCTCTGAGTTGTCCCACCTGAGGGTATGGGTACTGGAGTTGAGTTCCCCAACTGCTATTGATCATTCATTCTGGGCTCAATGTCAACCCCTAAGCATCCCTGCCCAGAGAAAAGCCTTGGAGCACAGCTGCATCTGTGCTTAGGAGAGAGCTTTGGTCACTAAGGAAAAGGTGAGTTGCAAGGGACTACAGGCCAGCCTAACAGTATCCATTACAGATGGTGTGGGGAGGGAAATTAGAGAAGCATGCAAGGTGGGAAAGAAAACTATATGATCATTATTTGTTGTTTCCTATTTTATTAGGAAGATCTAAAGCAGAAAAAAATAGACCAGTAGGAAATGGTCACATGATAGCAGGAGTACCAAAATCCTGAATGCAGAGACCACAGACCCAGGCCACAAAGCCTTGCAAAAAAACAGTCCAATGTAAGGAAGGCTTTGTAGTATAGCTTGTGCCAGATTTCAGCTTAAAAGACACCTGCTCAGAGAAGCATTTCCAGGTCGCCACCAAAGTCCTGCTCCTGGGTTTGCATACCCAGCAGCGTGCAGTGGTCAGCATGTGATTGACATTTGATAAATATTTGCTAAGTGCATCGAACCTTTATTCCTGTTAATTCTTAGTGTTACCGGCAAACCTTTAACCAATTAATTACCACATGTGTAATGCTAAGAACAGAGCTATACTGAATATTAGAAACTACCTGACTGATATTTCATGTAGGAATGACTAACACCTCAGAGAAGAATGCTGGTTTTATTTTAAATATGGGCAAGACCATTGGCCTCATTGAACCAATTTCCTCATTTGAACAATAATAAATGGGCTCGCAACAAAAACCATAGGTGGTTTTCTGATTAGTAAACTAGTTTTGAGAACTGGTTTTTGAGGCACAGCTCATGTTCAATAGCCTCAGTGGCAAATGGGCTATTGAACAAATATATAACATAACAATTAAAACGGCCATCTACTAGAAGCCTGAAAAGCTCTTGCCGGTAAAGTACCAGTGTAAAAGTACACTGATGCTAATCTTTGCAGCAACCTATATTTATAATTGTCATATTTATATATGAGGATATTTATCTCAATGATGTCAAATAATTTCACAAAGGTGACATTAATTATTAAGGAGATGGCAGAACCAAGAGGCAAACTTGGGTTTCTAAATTCCCATGCCCCAAAGTGAAGGCCACATGATCCGGAAGAGGTGGAAGTGTGATGGAGTCCCTGGAGGCAGAGGGGACTGCAGGCACGGGTGTCATTGCGGGAAGACAGCACCGCATACATACCTCCAGCACAAGGAAGGGACGGAAGACCAGCTCAACAAAGTATGTTGAGATGCTGAGAGGTATCCATGAGTTTACCACCAAAAGGAAGGAGCAGGTCCAGGACCTAAGAGCCTTAGCTAACAGCAGAGTGCCTAGCTCCATTCAGTTGGCTATACAGGACAACCCCAGTTCTGGGGCCCCTGGGTGGAGGTGGATGAGCCTGGAACTGGCTGCTATCCCAGCAGATGGGGCAGAAATTTGTCTCCAGTAGCTGTGCTGGTGGCTGAAATCCAGACTGTGATACATTTAATCTAATTTTATTTGCCATATTTAATTCTCAAAACATCAGCCATCTGTTTCCTGGATTCTTGACAACATGGCTGCCTGATCTGTTTGCAAGCACAGGAAGGGAACATCCAGGTCATTTCTCCATTTGCAAAACCCACCAAGGCTTCGCCCCAGTGGTATACAAAGGTAGCTAACGCTACTGCTTCCAATGTCTCCTTAGAAGCAAACCCAGTCTCCTCTTCTGTAACCAATCCCCATGCCCTTCAAACTCCTTGGGAACAAGGAGTATGTAGGATCTCTATAGTATAGCTAACTTGTCCTATTTGACCAATTTATTTCTCAGAATATCATCAACACTCAAGATTCAAACAGGCTGTTTGTGAGCATGTATGAATAAGTATAGGTGCCCACAGAGGCCAGAGGGCTGGATCTTCTGGAATTGGAGTTACAGGAAGTTGTGAGCTGCTAATAGGAATCCAGTTGGGATCTTTTCAAAGAGCAGTAGTGCACTTCACTGCTAAAGCCATCTGTAGCCTCCTCAAATTTGACTTTTAAGATTGCTTGCTCTTCAGCAGGGCTCTGCAGTACATAGCTATAATTCCAGTGCTTAGGAGGCAGGAATAATCACAGGTTCAAGAATAAGCAGAACAGTATCAAAAAACCAACACACACACACACACACACACACACACACACGCACACACACGAAAACACTACATACACACTGTTCTTCTATTTAACCTTTTATAATCAAATTGCATGAGAAGGCACTGAGACCCTGATACTAATGTTTTTAAATGATTTTATTGAGGAGATGCACATCTTGATCACGTTTACTGGCTTTATTGGTAGGATGTGATACTCCATGATTTTTTCCTAGGGAAATAACTGTACAAATTTCGATCATTATGCATGAATTTTCCCACAAACACTAAAAAGACAACATGAGGCTGTATTAGTTATTATATATTTGTATTTTGGGTGCAGCAGGCCAAATATTTCTATGAAAGATTTCCTTACTCTTGTGGGATGTGAGAAATAACGAAGAAACAAGATAAAGAAAAGTATGATAATTTAGCCTTTTGGTCATTGTTACTATTATATTCCTAATCCTAATCCCTAGAACAGCATTTAGTAAGTATTTGCAATGCCAGGGTTGGTGGCACATATCCATAACCCCAGCATTTTGGAGGAAGAGACAGGAAGACTGTGGGATGTTGAAGCCAACCATATCTGAACAGTGAGTTCTAGACATGGTACATAGAGACATCTAGTCTCAAAGTGAATAAACAAACATAAATAAATAAATAAAAAGGATGAATGAATGCAAAGAAACTATAAAGCAAAGATGAACATAATTGTGCCTAAAATGACTCCTACAAAACAGAGATTTGGGAGCTATTAGCTAAAGTCACTGATGTGTCATGCCCTCAACTTGGTAGGTCTATTATTATTACTTTATTTCGTTTTGGATAAAACATTTTTTTTTTAAGCAAGCAAGAATAGGGGTGTAAGGTTGTAGTAGTTGGCTATCTTCTTCAACTTTGTGGATTCCAGGGGTGGAGCTTAGGACCTCAGGATTGATGGAAAAGCCTTCACTTGTGGAGCTGTCTTCCCAGCTCTACTATTACCTCTACTATTACTATCATCTTAAGAATGGAGTAGAATAGAACAGATAACATCTTAGGAAAAGGGAAATGATAGTTCTATGAAATGCTTGCTTCAAATTCCTCTACGGCAATATGAAATATATTTCTTACAAGTTAAAAAAGCACTGAGAGAAAAATGTTTGCCTTGGGGTACTAAAACAGATTCTCAGGCTCAAGAAAGTCTTGGATCAGAATCTCAGGAATTCTGCACTTTAAACAAGATCCCTTGTGGATTCTGATGTACTCTCAACTTGGGAATTTCCAGTTTGAGGCAGAACCTTTGTAGGGTCTGGAATGTGAAGCGGTTTAACAGCCATGGACGGAGCTGATCAACACATTAGTTCAACCACATTAGTTCATGGTCTTCACCTATTTAAAGGACAGGGAACATGCATTTAATGACCATAAATGAAATGGGATTGCCCTATTTCCGCTGCTGGCTTCACTTCTGGACTGTTTCCTCCCAATTCCTTCCATACACTGGCCCCAAGAGCCAGCCAGAACTGTTCTGCTATAGAATGGTCACATAGCTTTAATCATCCCACATAGACAGATGAGAAGGAATTAAGTGCCAGATGTGAGGATGGAATGCAGCCCGTGGGGAAAGCTTGCTTAGCAAAGAACCAACAAAAGTCCGGGGCCAGTTACCAGATCTCTGTGTACAGCAGGTGGAGCCTGTGCAGCCCTAATCCTGGCAGAGTTATTAGCCACCTGTCCTGACAACTGCAAACCTCCCTGCAGGGAGAAGCCAGCTACACTGGCTTGCTTCTAGGGATTTGGAAGGACTCCTTTCTAGCAGCTGTCTCTCTCAGCTTACAGCATAAACCCACTCCTCATCTACAGTTCACCAGTGTATGCACGTGTAAGGCCATGTCCGAATAAATGTATGCTATTGCCTTCATTACCTCCTGATCTCAAAACTGCTAAAAGTCATCATTTTAGACAGACATTTTAAAAGTTAATCTTAACATCAAGGCTCATTCTGGGCTGATGCACTGTAATTCAAGCACCTGGGAAGCTGAAGACAGTATTGCCATGAGTTCAAGGTCATCCTGGACTACAAGAGTCTTTAAACAAACAAATAAACAAACAAACAAACGCTGGGTGTGGTATCTCACAGCTGCCATCCTAGTACTTGTGAGGTAGGCTGAGACAGGAGAAATGCTGAGATTTCAAGACTATATAGTGAGTATGAGATCAACCAGGGTTACACAGCAAGGTAAGAAAAGAAAAAAAGCAAAAAGAAACAAAAGACAACGAAAGGGAAACTTATTGATTGGACCAGTTCAGTTCCTCTCCTCCATTCTTCATTTCTGCTGAGTGGAGAAGGGCTGTTGTCCTCTACTGGGATGGGAGGTGAGTTACTGTTGCACAAAGGGCCCCTCCCTCCGTCCAGCCCCAGGGCACTCAAGGTCTGAGTTCCTCAGAGCTCCTCACACTGCCGCCTTCCTGGCAGACATATTGCTGTGGGGGAGCTGCTCTGTATTTTGTCTTTCCTCAACTCCATTTTTAAACTCCTAGGAGACAGCAATCCTCCCTTATCTTCTGTGTGGTCCTCAATGTGCTTGGTTTCAAAAGTGACTTCTGACTCACATCCGTGGGCATGCAAATGTGGCACCAATACAGAGCAGCCATATTCCAGACCCTAAGCTACTCACAATGGGCAACTTAATCAAAATCTGCTCATCTTAGCAAGAAGCATCTCTTGCCATATTTGGCTGGTCAAACACCACACTACTAGTGTTAAAATTCAGCTGCTAAAAATAGAAGTCACATTAAGTTTCAAAGAAAAGGAGTTCTCTATGCACAGAGTAAGATTAACATTATTACAGACAGTTTAACATTATATCATTTTACATAAGTCAACTGGCTTGCCAAACCAGTGTCAGAAATTTTGTCGACCAGTATTGAATATTATATGCCCTTTCTATAATAAGAACTTTACAGTTTTATTTAATCTTCACAGCAACCCATTAAGTAGGAATTATTGCTCCATTTCACAGATAAAGAAACTAAGGCTCAGGAAGATCAAGCAATTTTTCAAGACAGAGAAATGACAGCACCGGGATTTAAATTCAGATTTGTGTGGACTTTCTACTATACCTCTCTAATCAATCTTATATATTATTTATTATCTATTCAGTTATGTTTCCAGTTCTGAGACAGCCTCACTGCAAAGCTCATGCTTTCCTGGAACTCCCTACCTTCCCACCTCCGCCTCCCAAACCCCAGGACTATAGAAGTGTGCCCCCATACCTGGCATTAATGTGGATTCACATGCTACAACTTGAACAAGACTCCCTCCTTTCCTACAGAAGTTTTGAGAACCCAGAACAGATTTCTTTCTTTTTTTCTTCATTTTGAGACAGTCTCACTAGCCCTGGCTGTCCCTAACAGGAGATCTGCCTGCTTCTGCCTTCTGATCGCTGAGACTCAAGGTGTGTATCACCATACCAATCAGCCTACCTACTACCCCATCTGCAGATTATGCCAGACGTGAGAACCTAAGCATATACTTATTTACATTGTCTTTGCGAGACTTCACTCTAAAGTTTTCTTCAATCTCAATCTGTTCTCCAGTTTCTGTTTACTTTGTTGACCTCCTCCACTAACAATCTCAACACCCTTCTAATTCTAGTGTCTCTGAATTTGGGCTCTATCTAGAATCTGACCACGGCTTACCACTCACCATATCTTAACATCTTAACAGCTCAGTCACAGTGTTCCTTTAAAAAGGGGCAGTGAGCATCTGGATGGTGGCCCACATCACTAATCCCAGCACTGAGGCAGGTGACTCAGTAAAGGCCAGCCTGGTCTAGAGTTCTAGGATAACCAGGTCTACATCGAGAAACCCAGTCTCAAAACAACAGGAAACAACAAAAAAAGGAGGGCAGTTTAATGAGGTAAGATCATTAATTATTCAATTCCCCAAGTGCCCATACTTCTTTGTACTCTGCTTTTACTAAATGCCCCATCCTTCTCTCTGGGTAATTTTATGGTGGTTGTTCCTTTTGTCTGAGGTTCTTTACACCAAGAGACATTTCCATGACTTATTCCTGCTCCCTCCCCCATTTGCCTTTGTTTGCTTAAAGGTCACTATCCAATAAGGGTCAATACCCAGTTACAGTCTATCTTCTGATTCCAGGACTTCCATTCTCCATGGCCTAACACATTAAGTAGAATAGCATGTCTACTGTGTTTTTAGTATTTCTTCACTGGAAACAAAGTTCTAAGATTTAAAAATGTATATGATTTGTTCACTGCTGTATTCTTAGCACTACACTGTGGAAACCATAGTGTATTCTCAGCAAATACTTGACAAATCACTCCTTAAAAGACAAAATAAAACACCTCAAAAAAACAAACAAACAAACAAACAAACAAAAAACTCCAACAATGCCTTGGGTCAATACATTATATTTACCCTAATGCCCTGCCTGGGTGCTTGAGTCTTGATCTACCCTGGAAGTACTTGTTTAAAATGCTTGGGAAATCAGGGAATGGGATTCAATAGTAAGGGAATAATTTAAGGTAAATTCTATTTTTTTTTTTAGTAAATTCTATTTTAATCCATTTTACCTCCAGGAGACAGAACTGAGAAAAAAACTGAAACTATAAACCCATTACAATAATTCAAGAAGCCAGGCGTTGGTGGCGCAAGCCTTTAATCCCAGCTCTTGGGAGGCAGAGGCAGGTGGATCTCTGTGAGTTCGAGACCAGCCAGGTCTACAGAGCGAGTTCCAAGACAGGTTCCAAAGCTACACAGAGAAACCCAGCCTAGAAAAACAAAACAAAAACAATAATTCATGGAGAGATGGTGAAAGCTTGGATCATTTCTCACAAGGAAGGAAAGGCACAATGAATAGTTGGATATAGGGGGATCATTCTAAGTAATTTTTAGTGTTCTATGACTGTAACTATAATAACACAGTACTGGAAATACAACATCCCAAGAGCCTGTTGGAAGTGGAGCAAGGGAGTAACTCCCCCCCCCCCCACCATTAACATTTCCCTCTTAATGTGCCTACAAATAACCTAAGCAATTAAGATATAAAGTTCACTCTGGTACAAAGTGCATTAGAGACTAAAGGAATCCTCTAAGATCCTTGCTTATATTCCCATTTATCAGTGTGCTGAGCTGGACTTTGAGCAGAGAGATTTCCTTGTAAGGAAAAGGGCAGGAATGCTGTCTAGTGGGTTAAAAGTTTCAAGCCAATTGTGAACCAGAAGATAAAAGACCTACCAAGATTCCAGGACACTTCAACGACTGATTTCCATTTCACTGCAATACTGGAAAACTATGCAAATTTAGGTACCCATCCTAAAGATTTCCCCCAAGGAAACGTTCGGTTCGATCAATTTAGTTCAAACAAAGCAGTTGAATCCATTTCTTACGAAATTTTAATTTTAGTGTCATATTTTACCTGGAAAGTTCTCTCGATTGAGCTTAGGCCTACGGATGATCACAAAGTCTTTGTCGCTGCCTTTGCTCTTTAGCCGTTTCCTTGGAGGGCTCTGGGGGTGGCCGAGGTTCGAAAGCAGTCCATGTGGAATGTTCTCACTGTCCACCTCCTCCTTCTCCAAGGCAGAGACACCCATGCCTGAGAGCAGTTCAGAGGTCTTGCTGGAATCCCATCCCCACGTGAAGCTGGTGGTGACGTTGCTACTCTGGTCCGGAATCTCCTGAAGGTGCTTCCTGCATAAGGACACACATTCCCCATTCCTTTTGAAAGTACACCCCTAAATAATTCCAAGATAGGAATGAAAGAAGCGTCAAGTATGCTGTGTAGAAAAGTCACAGTGAGTAACAGTACCGCATTTTTAACGTGCCTACAGCCAGCTTCCAAGAATGAAAGAGAAAATCGGAAACACATACACACCCCACTTCGAAAGGCTTTGGGATTTATGGTCCCGCAGAAGGCCTCAATAATTTCTTCCCGTGGAGGGAAAAAGAGGGGTGGCATTCATATCATAATTAAAAATAGTGGGAGGAAAACCTATTCAGGAAGCCAAATTAAACGGCACATAGATATGTGTGTATTTAGTGAGCTAAAGTATGCATCCATCCACTTTCTTCAAAAAGGGGGCTAAGCAACGATTCACATAATAAGATCATTTGAGCAAGAAGCAACATTCGCGGCCTAAAAGAATTCAAACGGTTCATTCATGCTTTGCCCGTTTTTGCAATCGGTTTACCTGTGCATTGCGTCCACGGATTGAGGGGTTTTGGATGCGTATTAAGACCTGCCTGCCTCCCAGACTCCGTTTCCAGCGCGCGGCTCAGAGTGATCCCCGGGGGCCCCAGCAGCCGGACCCGCGAACTAGCAACGTTCCATCACCACCGCGCGCGCGGAGTTCTGCATCCCGCTCTCCAGCAGCCGCCTTCTGACGCCCCGTCGCCTGCTGGGAATTGTAGTCCTGGGGCCTGGCTCGCAGTCGGACTAGGTTTACTCCTACTTCCTCCACTCCTACTTTTTTTTTTTTAAGCCAAACCCTCCAGATACCCACAACCCCCCGCGGCGCAGGGCGTCACTGGGGGGTGGGGAGAGGAGGCGCAAGCGGAAGTGGGCGGAGCTCAGGCTGACTGGGAAATGTCAGCCGATTGACTGGGAACGGGATTTTCTTTCCCGGGAGCCCACAGGCCTTCGGGTGAGCACCGCCGCGGGCGGTCGCCTCGGGGTGCGGGTCTCTGACCCCGGCAGGTTGCGGCGGACGTGAAGCTTCGCAGTCCCTTCGGCCTGGCGCGACCCTACGGTGAGCCTGGGCGTGGGGGCGGGGGCGTCGGGGTCTGGGGTCCCGGCCCAGCCTGGCGGAGATGCACTGAGGGACTCGACATCCGAGCGGCCGCCGCCGCCCGGCACATCTTCCCGGTCTCGGTCGCCCGCCAGGTGAGAGGCTGCGGGTGACACGCCTGCCCTGCCGCGGGTCGGCTGCTCCTCACCTGGCTGTGGGCGGCCCTTAGGACTCGGTCTGTGGACACGATCCTTGCCTCAGCTGTAAAATAGGCTAGGGGGCGACGCACACCCCACGGGCCCGGACTGAGGATCAGATCAGATCAGGTGCTTGTGGAAGCCCTTTTCAGCTAAAGAGCAGTCCCGAAAGAAGCAGTGATTTAATTTTAGGGCAGCAGGAGCCAGCAGTGGTTCCCGCGTGCATCCTTTTGTATCCTTGACGGGTCTCTCAAATGCAACCAAGGGAATAAGATGACGACGTTACGCTTGCAATGAGAGACCATCCTGAAAAGCTGTTATGGTGTCTCTGACTCAACCCACAACCTCCCTTTGATTCTCTACCTAAAAGCTAGGCTAATTTAGACTCTCTGAAGAGATCGGGGACAATTAGATTAGACTGGCCATGCGAAATTCTGGTCTGCAGACTGCTAAAAATTTAACTCCAGGGCAACAGGGGAGAGGGTAGGGGGATGCATTTCAAGTCCAGTAAAAAAATGAAGAGAATTTATAAAGTTGAGAGAGAGAGAGAGAGAGAGAGAGAGAGAGAGAGAGAGAGGGGGGGGGGCAGGCAAGCTTCACCAAAAAAACTTAAGAATATTGGTTCATATGTTAGATGACATGCCCTTGTGTTTCTTTGAGGGGAGGAGGCAAGACTCGTTTTATAAAGGAATTAACTTTCTCTCAGGTGTGTGTTTGTTTCTAGTGTGGTCCTTACATCAATTACTTCTTGGCAGAGGAAGGAATTGGTGTAAAAAAAAAAAAAAAAAAAAAAAAAAACTAAAGTGCTCTGACTTGGCGCACTGGCACACACCTTTTAAGCTTATCACTCAGGAGGCAGAAATAGGCAGAAGCAGTCAGATCTCTGTGAGTTCCAGGCCAGCTTAGTCTATAGAGTGAGTTCCAGGACAGCCAGGGCTGTTACACAGAGAAGCCCTGTCTTGAAAAACCACAGAGGGGGAGGGGAGAGGGACAGATTTGTTTGCAAAGTGATTCTAATAGAAAGAAAGCAAAGTCTATTATTACAGAGGCAGAGGCAGGCAGATTTCTGTGGGTTTAAGGCCAGCCTGGTCTGCAGAGCAACTTTAAAGACAGCCAGGGTTACACAGAAACACTGTCTCAAAAAAATAAAACCAAAACCAACCACACAAACAAAAAGAAACTGACAAGTATTCACAGTTCATTTGTTCGTTCATTCATTCATTCATTCACTCACTCACTGTTACGGTAAGAAAGAATGTTAAAATGAGACCTTCTGAGGTTTTATATAAAGTTACCTTTTGTTACTTTGGAAAACTCATTTACCTTCTCTTGAACTGTGTCCCTTCCTTTATGATTGTAACTCACTCAGGAAAAACAAATGCAGTCCACTCTTTAAGAAGAGTCAACAAGACAGAGCTTGTAAACTAATAAAAGAAAACACAACAAAAATAGTTTAACACCATGATGATAAACAGTGCTGAGCTAGAAAGTAATTAGTAAAGGCTACCTCAAAGATCTTGCAGGTGGAAAGGTATAATAGATATTTCTAAATTTAATCATAAAAATAACCATGTTCAGCCCTAAATTTAGCTAAGAGTTACCAGAGATTGTATAGAATCTTTAAATTAGTGGACACAAGGTCCTCTGTATGATACCAAGGAAAGACTATCAGCTTTGAAATTAGGAGCCTCTGCTTTGTCTTGATAATGGAAGTATTTTTCTTTTGGTGGCAGTTCTTCTTTATTTATTTGTATTTCTTTTCCATGCATTTCTTCTAATCATAGCTGTTTCCTTAATATGGTAAGAATTTAAGGTAAGGTTTAAATTGGCACACATGATTCTTTTTGACAGAGGAAATCTGTTCATTGAAGATTTGAGATTATTAGCTATGTAGAGACTGCCCTCTAGTCTCTCAAAGGACTACATTGTGATTGCTGCTAATGTAAAATATTTCCTGATTAATCTTATTTAATCTTACTCAACACATAATCACATTTCATTTTAATAAGTCTTGAAACATATTTTTAGCATTAGAATTAATCTGAATACCAAAACAAAGAATCACATTTTATATAACTAAAAATATTACTAGGTTGAATAATAGCCAGTGCTTTTTGGGGCCTTAAAATAGAACACACAGTCACATTATAAATTGAGAAACATGAGCTGTTTGGAAAAGGAATTAACAGTGTACTTAATACAGCTAAAATTACATGGCCATCAATGTTTTCAGGGCCCAGGAGAGGCTAGAAAAGACTGGCAATTATAACTGGCTATGATATATATGTACATGTATATGACATACGTGCATATGCATATATGTGCAAAACTAAGTCTACCTAACCATCTATTCAGTACTAGTTGGTCTCATGTTTGAAAATCAGATATAGCCAGAGAGATACAGTTAAGCATATGGGCAATGTTGCATCATAGAAAGAAATTTAAAAATTTCTTTTTCCCCTTTTTGTTATTTAGCTTAGGGGAACAAGTACTGGAGACAGTTATTTGTTTTCAGTTGCCGATCAAATATAATTGTCCTTTTCTCTTACTTGGTTTTAAAATTATCTTCAGTTTTCTTTGATTTAATGATTGGTAATGGGCAGGTTAGATCAATAACAAAAGATTATTCTGTTTTACTCTGTACTTCTTCCATGAAAATTAGAAAAAAAAATACCATAGTCTAAATCAAATAATTACTCTCAAAATAAAAAGTTAAATTCTATATTAAGCATGGCATTTTGTTTTGTTTTGTTTTTGCATTCTGTGTTAATATGTCTGGAAAAAATAGGAATATTTTAAATTTATTTTTTATGAAAATGGAACCATAGAAATTCTTTAAAACAAATTCATTTTAAAGGATGTCTGGGTTGGAGGTGAGACATGAAATTGAAACTCATCCTCAGTGGACAGATTGCCTCAGTTTGGATCTGTTTGGCCACATACTAGCTGTGAGGACCTCCATAAGCTGCTTATCCACTCTGCCATCTTCTCATTAGCAGCAAGAATTCTAGCAATCTTTCCTCACTAGATTGTGGGAACTAATTCAATAAAATAAACAATGTGCAGTGTAATATCCTAAACATTGACTAAACCTTAGAGTTCCTTTGTAAACCCAGTACTTTGTTACAAAAGAATCTCCAGATATCAAAGTAATTCTTAGAGTTTCTCCAACTGAAATCCTCAAGAGTTTGTTAAAAGGTTAGTGTTCCCTTTACCCACTGACCTGGTTGCTACTTCAGCCTTTCAAGCCAGTGCCAAAGATGAGTCACCTGCTTGTGCCTCTTGTCACACTTTGGAATCCTTGTTACCTGGTTTATTGATTCCTCTCTTAGGTGAACCAAAACAAGACCAAAACTTGCTTGTGCTATTGTTCTGAATGGAGCTCTAGCCATAAAATCTCTAATCACAAGAATAATGGTTATATTTAAGACATTTTCTATTAGCAGTGGGAAATTGCTTTCTTTTACATTTCATCTTTCACTTATTCTGCTCCTTTTGATTCTTTGTTGTTAGGTTCTTGAGTTATCATCTAGCTTTCATTATGTCATATCTGAGTTAAAATAATTATTTAAATCAATACTGCAGCTGGGATGTGGCTCAATGGTGGAGAGTTAGTATAGTACCTCAAGGCCTGTAATAAAAGAGTAGGTTAAAACCAACTCTTCTGAAGAGAATATTTTTATTGGTTTCAGAATTTTTTGTCATTTTTTTAATGTATTTTCATCAGTTACTTCAGTTTCTTCCTCTTATTTATATATTTACTTAGATATTTTTATTCTCTTTTGTTTTTGATCCCTCTCCTGTCCTCTTTGGTTTTTGAACATTTGGAATTCCTCAAATTCCAAAATTATTTTAACCTTTAAATTTTTCTTTTACAGTGGGTTTAGCCTGTATAACCATTATCAGCCACAATCTACATAGAAGACAGCACTCCTGAGCTATTAATTTTAGCAAGATTATTATAAAGACATTTGAAAATAATATTGAATAATATTTTGATCATTGGAAAATTATGGAACTGAGTTTTATATATTTAAGGCTTTTGGACCTGGTGTTTTTAAGGGTACAATCTGACTACATGTTAGGTGCTAAATTTGACCAATTAAGTCAATTGGCACTTTCATGTGAGTAAATTTAACTTTGCTCCTATGGTGTTAATGCCAACCCACGAAAACTAGGATGTTTCCAAATATTGACCATCATCTTGTCCCCAAACCTGTTATTTTAATATTTGAAGAATATAGTAAGTCAACCTTTGTTGTGGTCAAAGGCATATATAGAGTTACACACAGTTACAATTTAACAAATGTTATGTAATAATTAACTCACCCTGATTATGTGCCTAAATTGAAGGCATCGTGTTGTCTAGCAGTGGTGTGCTAGGTGCACCTTCTTGACATGATTCTGAAATGTATTTAGTCTCTTGCCAGCAAACAGATAAATAGTTTGGCTACCTTGCAAACTGAAGGAAATAATGCTGGTTTGTTGCAAGGGAGCAATAATCTTTTTGAGCCAGGCTCATTTCTTACAAAAGGATGAGGATGTACTTTGGGAGTTGTAATCACAGAGACTGAAAAGTAAAATGCAGTTGCTTTCCTTTCTTATATATATATATATATATATATGTGTGTGTGTGTGTGTGTGTGTGTGTGTGTGTGTGTGTGTGTGTGTGTGTGTGTGTATGTTCTTGAGGAAAGCAGACTCTTGAGGCTAAAACCAATGCTTTGAGACCATTGGGGCAAGTAGGTCCTTTCTAGAAGACAGCAGAGGTAAGCAGCTAGCACATATTCAGGACTTGCTTTGTGTCTGGAATTCTTCCTTAGTGTTTATGCATATTTGATCTTTATAGCCACAGGTGGGAGGTACTCATCCTCATTCAAGAGCTTATATTGAATAATGTTGCACAGTTTCAAACAGTATGGTTTTAAGCCCAGGTTTTACAAGATGTAATAAAACATGTATTTTAAAAGAGTTGTAACACCCAGCACAAACCTTAATTGTCTGTGTATTTAGTACTACATAAAATATTGACCTTTAAAAAAAACTCTTAAGTACAAAATACTGTTACTTATTACTAAAAATTAAAAACACACATATACAAGGAGACGCAAAGAGAAAATAGAAACCATTTTTTTATACACCATCACCACTTTTTGTTTTATTAAATCTTTGTCCTTATGTATTCAATTGGCAATGGTGAGACCTGAGGATTTCCTGGACTAGTTATTACAACCATTTAGTTGTTCTGTGTTTTTATATATACTGCTATAGTGAAAATGAACATTGTAGATAAATCTTTATTACCCGTTTTTCTGTTTCTTTTGTCTATGTATGTCTATGTTTACACACACAAGCTTGTGTGTATACATGTGTATTTATGTGACTGTACAAGCATGTGTTTGCATGTGAGGCCAGAGAACCACCTCTGCTGTTTTTTCAATGCTGTCTACCTTATTTTTGAGAAGTCTCTTCCTGGAGCTTGTTGACTATGCAAAGCTGGCTAGCTAGCAAGCCCCAGGCATCCACCTGTCTCCTTCCCCTTAGCACAGGAATTATAAGTGTGTGTGTGCTCTCACAACCAGCTTTGTGCTTTGGTTTTTCTTTAGAATGAGTAATTAGAAAAGGAATTGATGCCACGAAGGTACAGTTTTTTTTTTTTTTTTTTTTTCTTCCTTCCTTTCTTGCTCTTTTAAGGGTTTTGATATGTATGGCCAAATTGCTGTTCCATTGTTAACAGGACCAGATTTTAAAAAAACTGACACTTACTTTTACAAACTATAATATATAAATAGCTAAGTTAGGTAGAGAATAAGATAACCTGCCTTTTAATGGAGTTATTCAGTTGCAGCCAAAAAAAAAAAAAAAAAAAAAAAAAAAACAAGCTACATGAATCCATAGGTAGTCATAGAAAGTACTATCATTCTGTATTTAAAAAGTAATTCCTCTTTTGAATCTAGGAATAAGATCAAAGATACTGACTTTAAATCTGTATTCTTTCAGGTTAGGGAAACCCAGTGAATCTCCAGTTTCATTGGCTTCACCTGGCTTGTGATGACACAAAAAGAGAAATAAATGATGTGGTTAAAAAAATAGTGGAAACAAAAATAACCACTCCTTAAACTCTGGAATTGAAATGAGAGTATCCAGTGCCTGGACTCCAAACGTCACATCAGCCTTGATGAGGGGAACTAAATTTTGCCCGCTGGGAATTCTTAGATTCTTCTTTAGAGAGGAGTGCAAACCTGATGATGCCTTGAAACCCTAAATAGAGACTCAGTTGAGTATTCTCTGCTGGGAATTCTGATTCATAGAAACTAGGATGATAAGTAGTTTTTTTTGTATTACTGAACTGATAGAATAGCACCTGACTATGAGGAGAGGGTACAGCCAAACCTGTCTTTTACTGAGATGAAAGACCCACACTATGTTTTAATCTATAACATTTTAAAGTACTGAGATTGAGAAATTGAGAAGCATAGTAAAAATAATAATATGGCAGATTAGTAACTGATATTGTTGTTTACTTCTGCCCATTATAATACCACATATAGGATTTTTAAAAGTATTTTACTATTCTCTAATTTTTTTCTGCATATCACATGAGATGTGTGTCTTAATTTTTCAGTTTATGTGGGCATATCTTTTTGTTATAAACAATACTAGACATTATTTCTTTTACTTTGGTAATATTTGGCCATTAGGTATTAATATTTAGGATTTGGAGGATAATCTATATTTGTTCTTTTTTGTATTATTATATTCCTTGCACTGAAAAATTTCAGATAAGTAAATAAAAGTATATAGAGATTTTCTAATAATTATGTTGTACTTAGACTCATACTGGGTTATATTTTTTATTTTTATTCTTTAATTTAAAAAGTGTTTTCATAAATATATTTTGATAATGTTTTTTTTCCTCTTCAATTCTCAGGCCCTCCCACATTCCTATCCACCCAACTTTATGTTCTTTCTCCAACAAACAAACAAAAAACCCACAGAAACTAATATCAAAGCAAGCAAAAGATCCATAAGACAAAAATAGTTAAAACAAAGCAAATGAAACAAAAAGCACACACAGAACAACAAAAACAAACCAACAACATTAAATAGTGAGTTCCTTTTGTGTTAGACAACTACTCTTGGACATAGGGCCTGTCCTATAGTGTGGTTGAAATCCCAGTGACACTCCATTGGATAAACTGATTTATTTTACCTGACTGACACTTTTAAAAAGTTGAATCTTGGAGGTAGCACCAGGCTTCAGCATATTCCACCTTGCACTGTCACCTAAAAGTAGTTGATTTGAGAATATGGTATTTAAATTATTCAGTAGCAGTTGATAAGGTACAAAATAGTAGACATTTATAAATTTGTTGTAACAAGTCAGAATTGCTTTCAAACTAAGCAGTAATTAAAAAAAAATAGTACTGACAAATACAGTAATCACTTGTAATGTTGGCCAGTGACTAGGGTTTCTTATTGGCTAGCTCTATCTTAATTATTAACCTATTTCTATTAATCTAAGTATTTCCACGTGGTCTTATCTTACCTGAGAAGGGTCCGGACCTGTAACTCCTTTGGTGGCTCACATGATGATTGCCCAGCCTGTCTGTAGAGAAAAGAACGATTTCCTGTTTGCCCCTGCTTATATCCTGATTCTTCCCAGCTTCGTCACTTCTTCTCAGTCTGTACAGACCTACAGACCTCTATGGTTAGCTAGTGGCAAGCTTCTGCCCAGCTATGTCACTTCTTGTCTGCCCAATTAGCCAATCAGTGTTTTATTCATTAACCAATAAGACAAACATATATACAAAAGAACATTCCCCATCAATCACTTATTTGTTATTTCAACAGATATGCCAGATAACTACCTTAGAGATCTCTTTCAGGGAGGCTAGCTACAGAAGGCTGTATCGCCTTCTCCAAGAAGTTGATCTTGGGAGATTTCCATACCTCTCTACTCTGTTATTCAATGGCCTTAGCCTCTTCTATCCACCAGGTCTTACATTGTAATTATGGATCAGGCTCCAAGACTGTAACCAAGTCTCTCTAGTCTTTAGGGAGAATTCTATTACAAGTTGACTGCGAGTTCAACATCTGCTTCACAAATGGCAGATGCATACCATATGAGACTACCACTTCCTTGAATCTCCTTAAATCTAACATTGGCATAGGAGTCCAATCAGCTTTTATAGAGCCTCTGCCATTTGGCAATTCCTGTAAGGTTACTGGAAATATTAAGGTTGGTTGTTTGAAAACCTTAGGCTGTTCCTCTCTAACCTTATAATGCAGTGCTGAAATTGGTTCTCCTTTAAATTCCTCTGTCTGGGTTTGAGTATCTCTATGATCTGTTTTATTAAGTTTTTCTAAGGCCCCTATCTTGGCACTCATATCAGACAACTTTTGAAGAGATAAACCAAGAATTATCAAAGCAACAATAAGGATTATCAAAATGATAATTAACATTATGTCAGTCCCAGTTAAGTTGATTATCTTATCTAATTGCCCCATTTTTAAAGTCATGTATTGTATAATCATACAGAAACCTAACTTTCTCTATCATAATTGTGTTTTCCATTTTTTAACGTGGGAAAAAATTCTCTCTTTCAGCTAATTCCTTCCTTTAAGGAGTCCTAATTTTCTCACCAAATCAGCTGAGGAAGATGTTGATGTGAGGCTGACTGCTGCTTTATATAACAGTAAAAGCATGACTGCATTTTAAGGCAGCTGCCTGGTTTGGCAGCAGCCCAAGAAGGGAGTACAGTGAACGCCCACCAGGAGAGAAGAAAGGAAAACCTAGCTGGTAGGGCGGTGACTCTGGTGACTCCGGCTCTTTGTAGCTACAGCCTATATAGCTCCTGCAAAGCCACAGGCAAACGGCTTTTTCATGAAATTGTACCCCAGAAGCTGGGTGCCAGATGTTGCATGAATTATAATTGTTTTTAATGCTGAAGATCAGAGAAGCAAAGTGGTCAGCCACTAGAGAGAGTTCTTTTTTTTTTTTTCAAACTTGTTTATGTATTTATTTATTTATTTTGACATATCAATCCCAGTTCCCTCTCCCTCCCTTTCTACCTTCCTCCCTCTTTCCCTCTCCCCCCCCCCACATGCATCCTGACCACACTCCCCCCTACTCCACATGTAGGATGATGCCATCCAGGAGGGGTCATCTAAATCTGTCAAGTCATTTGAGGTAGGGACTAGGACTTCTCTCCTGTCTCTGTGTTAAGGGAGTATCCCTCCATGAGGGATGTGCCTGCAAGGTCTTTTTGTACACCAGGAATACATCCTGGTTCTACTGTCTAAGGTCCCTTAGACTGCTCAGGCCTTCTAGCTGATCTAGAACCTGTTGGAAACAGAAGCAAACACCCACAACTAAACACTGAGCCAAACTAGAATCCAGAGGCAGAGAGGGGGGACAAGACCACGTTGCAAAAACACATAGAGACAGCTGACCTGAACAAAGAGGAGCTAACGGGCCCCCAGACTGATAGCTGGGAATCCAGCATGGGACTGACTCAGACCCCCTGAACATAGAGAGAGTTCTTACCTCTACCGATGCTCACACCAAAGGGGCCATCCTGTCCTCAGACTGCATCCTCAGACTACTTAGACTGCACTGTTTTCAGACACTGCACTGCTCCTCAGACTGCATTGCACTCCTGTCTCCTCTTGCCTTAGAAGATAGTATATATTTAATAAATATAATAATTAATAAGCAGAAAGGAACTGAGAAGATGGTTCAGTGGAAAAAGCGCTGATGCGCAAGCATGAAGATTCCCAGAACCCACACAAAAAGCTAGGTGAAGAGGCAAATGCCCCATTGATGAACAACAGGGATAGAAACAGGAGAATCCCCGAAGCTATTAGCCAGCTTGTTAGCCAAACTACCAAGCTCCAGATTCTTTTCTTTTTTTAGAAGTGAAAAATCATTTGCTGATGTTTGTATTATACATTTACAATTAAAAATATTTTCCATCTGGGTATGGTGGCACTTGCCTGCCCTCAGCACTTAGGAAATGAAGGCAAGAAGTATTCAAGATTTGTTTTTGGTAGAACTAGTCTAGGACACATGAAACCATGTTTCAAACAAACAAAAGAGAACAAAATTGTCTCAATACTGAGGAGTAGAAGTAGTAGAGTTACGGGTGCAAGGCCAACCTAGTCTATATAATGAATTAGAGGCTAGCCTGGTCTCCATAGCAAGACCATATCTCAAAAACCTGGAAACAAAACAAAAGAAACCTAATGACTTTATCGAGTAATTATTGGTAAGACCAACCATGGTACCACATGCCTTTAATCCCAGAATTCAGGTAATTTATAGTAGCAGATTGATGAGTTTGAAGCTAATCTAGGCTATATCATGAATTTCCAACTGACCACTGTGGTCTAGATAGTTTTTTAGTAGTAGTAGCAGGAGCTTCTTTGTACATAAAATAGAAAAGTAGCTTTCTTAAGAAGTAAGATTTATACAGATTAGTGGAAAATGTTAACCTATAAAGTAGATCATAACAAGCTTTAAATCATGAAATTGAGTATGACAAAGCATAAAAGGAAGATAATGTTTCTAAGAAGTTACTTTTAAATGTTCCTGTTGGTGACTTTCAGGAAATCTTAAGTTCTTGGCTATAGATGATCTTAGAAAACTTTTATTAAATGTCTAACTTCCTAAGATAGACTTAATATCTAATTTTCTATGATAACTTACTTCTGCTACAAAGATCCACCCCTAACCAAGAAGTTATTTGCAGTTGATACCTGAAGGCAAAGGGAAAATCAATTTTCTCCAGTGGAGTGTCAGCACGAACAGGGCAGGCTTCATGTCTAAGAATAGCTGGCCAACAAAGTGGACTCCATGGTTTTTGTTTGTTTTGTTCTGTTTTTGTGTTTGTTGCATGTATGTGTTTTGTCATTCTTTTTTTAAATTTAAATATTTTTTAAATTAGAAACAATTTTAGTTTACATCAGTCCCAGTTCCTTCTCCCTCCCATCTTCCCATTCCCCCCACTGACCCTTCCCATCTCATCCCCCATCCACTACCTAGAGAGGGTGAGGCCTTCAATGGGGGATCATAAAAGTCTGTCACATCATTTGGGGCAGGGCCTAGGCCCTCCTCCATGTATCTAGGCTGAGAGAGTATCCCTCAGTGGGGGAGTGGGCTCCCAAAGTCTATTTCTGCAGGAGAGATAAATACTGGTTACACTGCTAGAAGCCATAGACTGCCCAGGCCTCTTAACTGTCACCCACATTCAGGGGGCCTTATTCAGTCCTGTTCTGGTTCCGCAGCTGTCTGGCTGGGCCCCATGAGCTCTTACTTATTCAGGTCAGCTGTTTCTGTGGGTTTCTTCAGCATAGTCTTGACTCCTTTGCTCATCACTCCTCCCTCTCTATAACTGGATTTCAGGAGTTTGGCTGTGGGTGTCTGCTTCTGCTTCCATCAGCTGCTGGATGAAGGCTCTGTGATGGCATATAAGTCAGTCATCAATGTCATTATAGAGGAAGGGCATTTAAGGTAGCCTCTCCACTATTGTTTAGATTCTTAGTTGGGGTCATCCTTATGGATCTCTGGACATTTCCCTACTGCCAGATTTCTCTTTAAACCTATAATGGCTCTATTATGCTATCTCTTTTCTTGTTTTGCTCTAATCATCCCCCAACTCAATCTTCCTGATCCTTCATGTTCTCCTCCTGTTCCTCTTCTCTATTTCCTCCCTACCCCATGCTCCGAATTTGCTCAAGAGCTCTTGTCCCTTTCCCCTTCTTGGGGGGGAGGGGAAGCATGCATGTCTCTCTTAGGATACTCTTTGTTTCCTAGCTTCTCTGGAGGTGTGGATTTTGTAGGCTGGTAATCCTTTGCTCAATGTCTAATATCTATATATGAGTGAGTACATACCATGTTTGTCTTTCTGGGTTACCTCACTCAGGATGGTTTCTTCTAGTTCCATCCATTTGCCTGCGAATTTCAAGATTTCATTGTTTTCCACAGAGTAGTACTCCATTGTGTAAATGTGCCACATTTTTTAAAATCCATTCTTTGGTTGGGGACCATCTAGGTTCTGGCTATTACAAATAATGCTGCTATGAACATAGTTGAATAGATATCCTTGTATGAAGTGCATCCTTTGGGTATATGCCTAAGAGTAGAAATGCTGGATCTTCACATATTCTTTATCTTATTGGTATTATTTATTTTTTGTTGTTGTTGTTTTTGTTTGTTTGTTTTATACTCTTTGAGAGAGAGAACATGAAATTGGGTAGATAGAGAAGTGGTGAGGATCTTCCAGGAGTTGGGGGAGGAGAAACAGTATGATCAAAATATATTGTATAAAAAGGTTTTAAATTAAAAATAATTTAAATATTTGGCTAGCAATTATATCATTAAGAAACCTACTCAATATTATATTAAAACTGTTCCTATCTTAGTATTAATAATTTAATTTTTAAATATTTTTAAGAATGAGTATGACTTTTATTACAGTATTTTTCCCCAAAGGAATTATATATATGCATGTATATATTATATATATATATTTTATATTGAGATTTTAAATATGCATTAGTATGCATCATGGCAGTGAGAAACATAAAGAATATATGACATATTTAAGAATAATGAATATGTAATATATATAAAATATATACACACACACACACACACACACACACACATACACACACATATACATACATAAGTAGTCCAGGCTGTCCTCTAACTCATGCTTCTCCTGCCCTGGCACCCATAATACTAGGCTAAGGGTATGTGTTAGCACCCAGCCTATTTGTAAAAGTTTAAAAATACTTGTCATTTCATCTTATTCCCAAGCCAATGTAAAGTTATACACAGTTTTCCAAAGAGTATTGATACATTAATAAAGTAATTAAAACATTTCCAGATTGTTGTTTCCTGTGTTAATGGTACACATGTGTTTTCTTTTTACTTGTCTAGTGAACAGATATGCTCCAGAACTGTACATGAATCACTTTGGCTGGATATCGTGAACATTCAATAATGAGTGGTGCAGCTTTAGGACTTGAGATTGTTTTTGTCTTTTTTCTGGCATTGTTCCTCCTTCATCGATATGGAGACTTTAAGAAACAGCATAGACTTGTAATCATTGGAACACTGCTTGCTTGGTATCTCTGCTTTCTTATTGTCTTCATCCTGCCACTGGATGTCAGTACGGTAAGAGTGAAATTGAGATACAGTTGTAATCATATAATTTGAAATATGCTTTGAATATTGCTGTGTTAAATTGACAAAACTATGTAATGTTATCTTTACATTTTGAATTTCAATGTTTTAGGAATTTAGTTATTAGACAGTATAGCCCAGAAAATAGGTAGGTGGATTTATGAAATATCCTTTAACTACTTGGTGAGTTCTTGGTTCTCATTTTAAAACTTTGTATTCATTGCTTTAGACAATATACAACCGATGCAGACACGCTGCTGCAAATTCCAGCCCTCCTGAAAACAACAATGTTACAGGAGTGTATGCACCTGTCACCCCAGCTCCAAGGTATTTTTTCCATCTACTTTGCTGCGTAATATAAATACTGCAATATTGCAATTGATAGTCTTACTACTTACTTGTATATTTATAGTTTCCCTTATTCCCTATGTTCCCCTACTTTCATCCATGCTATTATCTTTATTATATTGCTTCTTTATGCAGCTTTTAGAAGAAAATATAGGGCCTAGTGAGATAGCTCAGTCAATACAAAGCTTGCCTCACAATCATAATGACCTGAGTATGGTTCCCAGAATTCAGGTAAAAATGTTGTGCTGGTGCACTTGTAATCCCATTATTGGGTTCACTGAATGATAACCAGTATAGCCAAATTAATGATCTCCAGACCAATCAGAAACCTTGTTTCAAAGGAGTGTAATATTGCTACTGAGGAAGGTTGTCCTCTGACCTTCTTGCACACAGGCACTTAGTTCACACACACAAACATGCACATAGACATGTAAGAACATCTGACAAGTAAGGGAAAAATGTTAGTCTTTGTAGATCAGTAATAGTTTGAGGATTTAGACATCCTTGAATTAAAAAGAGAGCCTCGTAATCTGGAAAACTTTTAAATGAAAGAGTTTATGGTCAGACACTTCGTTAGAAAATATGAACAGATTGTGTATACTTGCAGGTGCTTTTCTCTGCAGAAGCAATAGGATATCTAACTTAATTAGCATTGCATCGTTCAGGAATCAGTCACCTAAATTTCTGTTATATTGAATTCCTTTTTAATTCCTATTTCAGCATTCACTACTATATAACAATAAAATATAGCCAGCCCTACAATGATTACAAATATTAAGTGTAATCATTGAATATTTGGTTCCATAAATCCATTTATTTTCTAAAGACTTCCACACTATCAGTCATTTAGTTCAAGAGTAGAGCTTCTTTTCATTAAATAACTAAGAAATACACTGGAAATTGAAAACTTAAATAATATTCCTTTTTAGAGGAAACAGTTTCATTCCTTTTATGTATAATATTTTGTTTGACAGCTTTGTTTTTAAATTTTTCTCAGATATTATGATTTGATCAATAATTATTAGTTTGATGTAAATGAACTTGGCTACTCACAAATTTATATAATCTCTCAATTAAGAAATAAGCCTTTGTGATTATTAATTGACTTTAAATTGTTATAACAGACAACATCCATGTTTCAAGCCATGGAGTTACATTCCGGATGGGATCATGCCAATTTTCTGGAGGGTAGTTTATTGGACATCACAGTTTTTAACTTGGTAAGTGGCAGTATAGGATGCATTTTTGGCAAAAGTGGTTAATTTTTAGTCAGCCTTAATATTTTGAAATGTATATATTCCATTTTTACTGACTCAAATTTCTGCTGTCTTTAAAAGACAGAATAAAGGAAAGAAAAGAAAGGCAGACAAAAATAGAAAACAGAAATGAAAATTTTTCTTGTAATTCTTTCCTTCCATGTCATTCTTCTTGTTTTGTCTTCAATCCAGTCCTCTTTTAGCTCTGTTATTATATGAAAGTGCTTTCATTAATGACATCACTTTCCCTTGGTTTCCTTTCTTTACTGTGTTTTTGATTGAAATAGAATGACTTAACTTCCTTTTTCTTTCCTCCCTCCAGCCTATCCTAAACATCCTCTCTCAGACCCATCCCACCTCCCATCCCCAAACCTCAAGTAGATAGCCTCTATTTCTTTGATTACTGATATTACATAAATTAGTTTTTTTGTGTGTGTATATGATTACAGGATTGACCACTCTGCATTGGACAACCGATAAGGGGCTCATCCCTGGGAGAGGCTGATTTAATTTTCCCTCTTGTAGCACTCATTAGTTGTCTGTAGCTCCTTGTCTTGAGCAGTGGTTCTCAATCTGTAGGTCATGACTCTTTTGGGGGTTGAACAACCCTTTCACAGGCATCACTTAAGACTATCGGAAAACACAGATATTTACATTATTATTCATAACAGTAAAACTATAGTTATGAAGTAGTAATGAAAATTTTATGGTTGGGGGATACCACAACATTAGGAAAGTTGAGAACCACTGGTCTAGACATAGCACCCCACAAAAATTTTCTCTTTTTGTGTTAATATGTCCATAAGTATTGCTATTGTTCTGGTTTTATTTATACAACTATTACAAGAGAGACTGTTTCACCACAGATTTCTGATATTCTGACTCTTAAAAATCTTCCTTCTTCCACAATGACTCCTAAGATATAGATGCTGTGATATAGACTGGGTTGAGAATGGGCCCCCCACAGTCTCTTGATCTGCATTTTGTCCACTTGTATTTTTCTGTAGTGGTCTCCAATTGCTGGAAAGAGAGGCTTCTTTGGTGAGGCATAGTAGCTACACCAACCTGTGGGTATAAAGATTATGTTTAGAATATAATAAGGAAGTATGCTGGTCTAGCAAAGTGGTGGTGGTAGATTGTTCTCTAATGTACAAGTCCTCACTAGCCTTAGGAAGCTGGATAGGTTTTCAGTACCAGGTATGATTTCCTTCCTGTTGAGTGGGCCTTAAGTTCAATTAGACAGATGTTGGTTACCACCAATAAATGTGAGTGCCATTTACTGTGCCATTACAGATAGCTTGCCATGCTTGTTATTGTGGTTCATAGATGGTGCAGTGGGTAGGACGATTTAATTGCTTCTCTCTCTTGGCAGCTTGCATAGTATTTTCTGAAGGAAGCTTAACTGGAGGAAAGAAGCTTTCAGGTTAGACCCAGCTCAAATAATCAAGTCTTGGATCCTAAATATGTAATGTCTTTAGCAATATGGGCCCACCCTCTAGCCCTGCCTGCTTGCGCATACATTCTTATTTCCTTTATGGATGTTTTCTTTATATCTGTGACCCAGTTCCTAAATGGTGTTCTTCCCTTGAGCCTTGTGTTTAGTCATCTTGCCTGCCTGACCCCACATAGCATTAATTACAGCTGTGGTTTTAATAGCCAGTAATGTACTCCAGGTCTATTTCTCTGGAATCCAATCCCTCATGTTCCCATCTCCACTGGTTCCCAGTCTACCCAGGAGTTTTCTTGTTTTTCACCTTTATGGGGAAATCCATGAATCCCTGTTGCTCTTCAGGCCCTCCTTGTTACCTAAACACTCTGAGGTTGTGGATGGTAACAGTTATCCTTCATAGCTAATATCCACTTATGAGTGAGTACGTGTTTGTCTTTCTGAGTCTGGGTTAGCTCAGGATAATTATTTTTTTTTCTAGTTCCATCCTTTGCCTTACATTTTCCTGATATTATTTTAACAGCTGAATAATACTTCACTGTGTAAATGCAGCACATTTTCTTTATCCATTCTTTGATTGAGGGACATGTAGGTGGTTTCCAGGTTCTGGTATTTTAAATAACACTGCTATGAACATAATTGAACAAAGGGCTCTGTGGTATGATTGAGCTTCCTTAGGGTAATGCCCAAGAGTGGTATAGCTAGGTCTTGAGGTAGATCGATTCCTAATTTTCTGGGAAACTGCCATATTGATTTCCAAAGTGGCTGGACAAGTTTGCACTCACACCAGCAGTGAAGGAGTGTTCCCTTACTTCACATCCTCTCCAGCATAAGCTGTCACTTTTGTTGTTTATCTTAGCCATTCTGACAGGTGTAAGATGGAATCTCAGAGTTGTTTGATTTGCATTTCACTAATGGCTAAGGATGTTGAACATTTCTTTAAGTGTATCTCTGCCATTTGAGATTTTTCTATTGAGAATTGTTTAGATCTATACCCCATGTTTTAATTGGATTGTTTTTTGTTTTGATATCTAATTTCTTGACTTCTTCATATATTTTAGAGATCAGCCCCCTGTCAGTCATGGAATTTTCTCATTCTGTAGGCTGCTGTTTTGTTTTATTGATGGTGTCCTTTGCCTTATAGAAGCTTTTCAGTTTCGTGAGGTCCTATTTATTAATTGTTGATCTTAGTGTTTGTGTGTTCTATTCAGGAAGTTGTCCCCTATGCTAATACATTCAAGGCTGTTTCCCACTTTCTCTTCTATTGGGCTCAATTTAACTGGATTTGTGTTGAGGTCCCTGATCTACTTGGACTTGAGTTTTGTGCAGGGTAATAGATATAGCTCTATTTGTGTTCTCCTACACGCTGACATCCAGTTAGGCCAGTACAATTTGTTGAAGATGCTCTCTTTTTTTCCATTGTGTAATTTTAGCTTCCCCGTTGTCAAAAATCAGGTGTTTATAGGTATGTGGACTTATGCCCGGATCTTTAATTCGATTCCATTGATCTACCTGTTTGTTTTTATGCCCTGTGTTGTGGAGATCCTGCAGTCCTGGTTCCACAGGACTGACCCATCACTTCTACTCCCTGTGTTTCAATAGATCTCCACTCCATCTGAAATCCTGTCCTTAAAAAAGCAAAAGCAAAAACAAACAAACAAAAAAGTCATGCTTCCTTATTCTTTGAATATAGTCTAAAGGTTGCTCTAAAGGAATTATGTTGTTATTTATGTCTTTGTTTCTGCAATGGGGCTGTAATTTTATAACCCAGGTTGTCCTCAAAGTCAACAATCTTCCTGCCTCAGTCTTCCAAATGCTAATATTACATCATATACCACAACTCTGGCTCTAAGGCCTCATTTTAGACCTTTTAGAGAATCTGAAGTCACTCATGCTGTTCTACTCCGCATGCTATTGCAGCCTCATTTGCTGTCTTCTTTGTTAAACCTAATTTGATATTATAAAAATATTTATTGTGGCTCATTCAGTATTAACATGTAATTACTCAATAAAATTTATTGGGGTGGAGAATTATACATAGAAATTTATATATCTGGAATATTTTAAGATTGTACAGATACATCATTGAGTCTTTAATCATATATTTTCTATCCAACTAGGATTCTGTTACCTTTTATGCAGTCATATGCAAGATCTGGAGGGTTTTCCATTACTGGGAAGATAAAAACAGCCCTGATTGAGAACGCAATCTATTATGGCACTTACTTGCTGATATTTGGAGCATTTCTAATTTATGTGGCTGTAAACCCACGTTTACATTTAGAATGGTAAGAAAAGTAGTCTTTTTTAACACTGTTCTGTGTATGTTCCTACTGTTTTCAATTAACTTTTATTGTGTACATACAAGTAAGCAGACACACATGCCAGATTATATGTCTTATAGATATCCCTCAAGGAATATCTGAATAAGGTATATTACTAAGAAACAAAATCCAGAATGGCATGAAGTATCACTTTAGTTGGTGAATTAATATTTTGGCAAGTAACCATATGATAAATAACAATATTTTTAACCAAATTTCAAATTTTATAAATGTTCAAAAATGAATCCCCTCCCCCCATCCCAGCAACTTATATTTTTTTCTTTTTGACTTGTAGTTTGACAGAATAGTTTTCCTATTGTTTTAGGTTCATATATTTCAATAAATTAAAATTCATTTTAATGTATATAGACTAGTAACGCTAGGTCTCATTGTTGATGTAAGTCAAACATAACACAAGTTAATTCAACTGTTTACAGGGATCTTTTAGTTAATCTTGATTTAGAAAGCACCTAGTGAAAAGTGGCTGATGTGAAGGAAATATGTATGTGTGTGCGTGCTATGAATTACCCTATATTCTAATTTTGATCATAACTTAAGCAGTACTTCCCATTTTTTAAAGCCTATTTTTTGAGTCACACTCTGTCTACACATTAAAATATATGGTTTATCTGCTGTGATTGAAAAGAAGAGTTGAAAATTTATTTATATGAAATCCTACTTTAGAGTTTTTTCTAAAAAAAATCCCACTTATCCCTTTGGACAGTTTTCTAGAAATTTATATTTATCACAGATGTCTGATTATATTTTCTATTTCTTAGGAACCAACTTCAGACTATTGGCATAGCTGCTGCTAACACATGGGGTCTGTTTCTTCTTGTGTTATTATTGGGGTATGGCTTGGTGGAGATTCCTCGATCATACTGGAACGGAGCTAAAAGGGGTTATCTACTTATGAAGACTTACTTTAAGGCAGCCAAACTGATGACAGAGAAAGCAGATGCAGAAGAGAATTTGGAGGATGTAATGGAGGTAAGCAAATTTAATCCTACAAAAGCAGTTCTGTTTTAATAACACTCTGTTTCTGTTGACAGTTCTCTTGACTGCAAATGGTGCCATGTGCAGCCTGTAAATGTCTTATCAGTGAATAATGATCAATTTTAATTTTAGTGGTAGATGTCTGTTTTATGATAGTAAATGATAAAATAGGCTACCCTATCTGTCAGTCAGTCAGTCTGTCCATCCATCCATCCATCCATCCATCCATCCATCTATTTATCTTTTATTCATCAGAAGCACCAAATTAGAAGAATTGCTCAACATTTCTAGGATGTGCTGATCCTTTGAATTTTATTAACTTATCAGAGATTTAAAAGAAATATATGCATGCAAGTGGACATGCACAGTTCAGAATTGTTTTTCAAGGGTCAACTTTATTTAATTCTTACAACTTTACAAAAGAGATTTTCTTTTTAATCCCCATTTTATAAATGAAGAAATTGAAGCCCTGGGAGTTGAAATAACTTCCTTTTGTACACACAGCTAATAAGGGGAGCCAGGGAAGTTAACTTTAGTTCACACTTTAACAGCAACCAACCACCTTTTTTAAAATATGAAGAGGCAGATGCTAAGTGTTTGAGTTTTGTTGCCATGTGGTCTCTACTGTGGTTTCTTGGCGATTGTGGTCTGAAAGCAACTGTAGACTCTACATAAATGAAGGAGAGCAAGCTTGTATCTCAGTCTGAGAACAGGTGGGAGACCACTAGATTTGCTTAGGTTTGATGACCCTCGATTCTTAACTATTATCCCTTTTTTTTTTGTCTCTGAACCTTCTGTTCCAGATGCCTCCCAAACTTTAAAAATTAACTGTTGAGTAAATCTTAAATTTATAACAGATAGCAAATGTGTAAAGTTAACTGTTTCAGTCCTTGCTTTTATTTAATGGGGCTAAATAATTTCAAAGGAAAACATACTATTTTACATATATGGTTAGATTATATAGTTAACATTTCAAATAAATAAATTTGTGCTAACTACAGACTTTAAAGCGATGTAGAAATGGTAAAATATAATGTCAGGCATCCAAGGTGAGCCTTGAAAATACTGATATGATCTGGGCATAGTAGCGAAAATGCTTGTAAACCCTGCTAACTCAGAAAAGTAACTCCAAGCGCAGCCTGAGCTACACAGCAAACTCAAGTTAGAAAAATCTGTGTAGGGAAACTTCTCAAAATATTGTAAATAAGTTAAAAAATCTAAAAATAAAGATTAAATTAAATTTTACCAGATATGTACTTATAATGGCCATATCTCAAAATGAATTGCTAGTAAGATTTCTGGGAGGTCTTGGATGTTGTCTCTCTAGCCTAACCACACTTTTTTTTTTTTTTTTTTTTTTTTTGCCTTTATTGTCCTTTTCTCAGTAGTCATGCTGTTTGTTCTCTCTGATACAATTCTTTTCAGTTCTGTCTGGAGACCATAGTACTCACTGTCCTTGTCTCTCTTGGGAATATTCTTGTTCTTCCTTTTAGTTTACTGAGTCTTACTCATTTTGTTTTGTTTCATTTTAAATGATCAGTTCATCAGAAAGACTACTAAACTAAATTGTGCTCATTCAGAACTTCCTGTACTTTTTTTAAAATAGCATTTCTATATCTTTTTTGTTTAATTGTCTGTTTTCCTCAATAAGCCAAGTCCCTTACAGTAGCAGTGTCTGTTGATATCAATTATTCAGAGTATGAATATATTAGATTTTCATGATTTCTGGTAACTCCGGATAGATCACTTTTTTTCTGTAAATGATGTTGGGTTTGATTACATGATATAAATGTCTTATAATTTTGTAAGAAAACTCATTTGGAATTTGGGATATTTTTTTGAAGCTTGAATATCCTTTTACATATTTATATTCCAATTCTATTTTGTATTCTCATTTTTTTAATGTTTGCTAACAAGAAAGTTCACATATTAAGGTAACTCTGCCATATAAATTTTTTTTTGTAATTTTCTTAGTATATGAGATGGTTTTTGATTCTCATTGCCTATCATTTAAAGCCCTCCACTCCAAATGTTCTCTTAAATTTCCTTTGTTTTTTTTTTCTTTATTCCAGGACTGTAGTATGTAGGATTCTTTGTTTTGTTTTGTTTTTGCATATAGAATAGTGATCCCAACATTTTATTTCACCAATATTATAGGATATTGTGATTCCTAGGAAATACTAATTCCAAAGACTCTGTTTCTAACCTACACACACCTCTCTCTCTCTCTCTCTCTCTGTGTGTGTGTGTGTGTGTGTGTGTGTGTGTGTGTGGTTGTTTGTGTGTGTGTGTTTGTTCATATGTGTGCACATTTGGAGGCCCAGTGTCAAGATTGCATTTCTTTTGTTGGTTGATGTCCACTTTTATTTTTTGAGATAGGGTCTCTTCCTGAACTTGAAACACATTGATTCAGCTAGACTGGTAGGCCAATGAGCTTCAAAGATCCCCCTGTCTCCACCTTCACTGTTCCTGGGTTTCAGTAGAGCATCATTATCCTTGGCTTTATACATGGGTTCTGGGGATATGTACTGAGATCCTCATGCTTACACAATATTACTTTATCTAACAAGCCACTTCCTTTTCCCTTTTATGCCTTTTAATACTCATTAAATGCATTGGTTACTTTTTGCATTGCTGTGATCAAAAGTAACTGGCAAAAACAATTTAGAGAAATATGAGACTATTTGGGTTTACAATTTGAAGGGGTAGTCCATCATAGCAAGGAAGTATTGGTGATAGGAGTGTCAGGCCACATGATCTCCAGATAGGAGGCAGAGCAAGAAATGTTGCTTCTTAGCTTACTTTCTCCTGTTTACTCAGTGTAAGATAAGATGGATCTCTCCACTTCAGTTAACCTAATGTAGAAATCCTTTACAACATTTTCACAGATCTGTGTACACGTGTACAAGTTGACAGTGTTATCCATCACAAGTCTATCTATTGCCAATGTGATATCCAAACATACCACTTTTAAGCTAGAACCTTCTACTCTTTGTCCTCATGGATAATGTAAAATGAATTAAGTCCAACATCAAAAGTCTCCATAGTCTTTAACAATTCCAACATTGTTCAAAAGTGTAAATTCAGAGTCTCTTCTGAGACTTGAACAATCTCTTAAATGTGAGTCCCTGTATAATAAAAATGAAGTACATACATTTGATGGCACAAACTAAACATTCTCACCCCAAAAGAAAAAAAAGTGGGGTCATAGTAAGGAAAGCTTATATTAAAGCAAGACCATAATACAACAGGAAAATACTAAATCCTGTAGTTCTTCTTGGTCAGGCATCTGGGGCTCATGGTAGAAATATCTGGGCTCTAAAGAGCTTGCATAGCTCCTCTCCTCCAGCTCTGCCATGAGTACAACACACTCGTCTCTCCTTTGGACTGGTCTGATTGATATATGCCAGTGCTTTCCTTGGTAGAGTTTCCATGGTCTAGAATCTCCAGCATCCTTGAGTTTCCATGTCAACTTAGGCTTCACCTTCACAGTTTCATACAAGTGGCCCATAAGTGCCTTCTTATAGGGAATCTGACCTTGCCACATACTGACTGTCCTTAGTTACCTTCTGGAACCTATGCACATGCTTCTGTGACCCTTTCATTCTTTCATCCTTCATGCCTCTAAAATCTGTACCATATGAATGAAACAGCCAACTTTTGCTGCCAGGTCAAGATGAAGCCCAACCCTTTGGGACCATTGCTGCTGTGTTTTCTGCCTGCTTAAACTGTTTTTCTGGAGTAGAAAAATCCCTTTACTGGCATTCTTAGTTCAGATTCTCTCTTTCCAAATGATTTTACATTTTTCTATTAATGAGCCTTTATGGGTATAGCTTCTCACAATCCTAGGAGAAATGACCTTACATCAACTCTTTAATCCTCTGGCTCTTAGTCTTTCTGTTGTTACCCAACCCCCACTTGTTCCACAGTGATCCCTAAGTCTTTAGGTGAGGAAGTTATTTATAGATGTGCCCCTTGGCTTGGCACTTGACTCTCATCTATGCATTTGATTCATTATTGTTTTCTCTTACAAAGAGAACTTTGATGAGGAGTGAGGACTACACTTGACTTGAGTTTAAGGAAACTTGCTATCATGTCATGCCATTCGATGCCATAGGCATCCTGACTGAGTAGGACTGTTGGTTGCTTCTCTCCCTTGGAAGATTTCATGGCATCTTCTGGAACCATGAAGGCTAGTCCCCGTGGGTGAGGCTTTTCAAATCTGTTCTTAGTTCAGCAGTTTCTGAGTCCTGTGTCTTAAGTGCATGGTGTCTTCAGCAATAGAGATTTAATAATCTCTAAATAGAGATTTAATAATAACAATAGCCTAACCCTGATCAACAACAACTCAAAAGGGGCTTCTCATATTCGGTGTTGTTAAGGTTTTTGTTAGATGTTCTTTGGCTCTTGGAGGGAGCATTTGGGAAAATTTTATTTAAACTATATATGTATATTTACACACACATGTATTACAGCCTTTTAAACAGTTAAATAATGCTTAGCACTTATTGTATGAAGTGAGCAAACAATAGAGAATAAATTTAGAAATTCATAAAATAGTAAGAATATAAGTACAGCTATTTGAATACTTTGTAATTTTACACCTGTTCTTAATAACTTTTTTTCTGTAAAAAAGACTTCTTATGATGCTAAATAATTTGAGGTGAAGTTAAAATCTGAGATCTAATAGCATTTACTGTATTTAAGATGTCTGATTTATAGAAATTCAATATTTTTATTTTCTCACTGTTTTTATAGGAGGTTCGTAAGGTAAATGAAAGCATTAAGTATAACCACCCATTGAGAAAATGTGTTGATACAATACTTAAAAAGGTAATTATATTATAATATTCCCTGTATTTCTTATGAATAAACCTTATGTACTACTATAAATTAATATTTTACATGAGAAAATATGTTAAAAACATACAGTTGAGGTGTTTGAGATTGAGTTTCATGTAAATCTTTACCATAAACAGAGTGATTGATATATAGAATTTTTCTTATGCATTGTAAGTTTTGTGGTAATTATTGACAGTGTTTTCCCTTGAAATGTGAAGGTAGCACTAATGTTGAGTAACTTGCAATAATTGCATGGCATGGTGACAGAAGTACATCTTTACTGTACCATCATGTGTTACCATTAAAGACTGTCTCCTGTAAATGAAGGTCTCAGTAATTCTTGCAAGCATCTTCTCATATATAATTTTATGATCTGTGTTATGAAATAAATTACATGCATATTTAATAAATAAGCCATATTGCTATGATTTTGATGGAGCTGTATTGAATTGCAAGTATATTTGTGTACCTCTAAAATAATTATTTGTAAGTTCCACAATTATTTTTATGTACTCAAGTTACCACTGAGTTTTTTCCCAGTCTCCAGCTAGTATATCTAAGCATAATGATAAATACTAGTAGAAGTGAGAAGAAACTCAGCTTTGAAATATTGTTTTAAAAATGTTAGCTAGTGAAAAATCTAAAATTAGAGATGTTAATAAAAGAAAATATTTTTGAGAAAAATAAAATTTTCCAGAATGAAATTTTTAATAAAAATACAATTTTATTAAAGATTTATTAAGATTTAGTAAATTTTAAATTTTTATTAAATATTTATTAAGATTTTATAAAATGTTTCTTCTTTTAGTGCCCTACAGATTATCAGGAAAAGATGGGTAGAAATATGGATGATTATGAAGATTTTGATGAAAAGCGTAATACCTACCCCAGTGAAAAAAGTTTGGTAAAATTGCATAAACAGGTAACCTTAATTATTAATTGTATCTATTTTAATGCAATTAGAGGATATGAATTAGTTTAATAATTATTGCTCAGATAAAAAATCTGCATGCATGTTGGCTCTGCTGTTAAACCCCTTTAACTCAAGTCTGAGAAACTGAGCTTAGTCTCCAGCTCCTGTATAAACCCAGGCATAGTGGTATGCACCTGTTTTCAGTGCTCGGAGGCAGAGCTAAGCCTAACACTGGCCAGGCCGGTTAGCCAGGTTCAGTAAGAGACCTTGTGTCAAAAACTAAGGTGGAGAATGGCTGGGGGAAGACACCTGATACTGGCTTCTGCTTTCCACATGCACACAATCATACATGCAAGCACCCTATCTCCAAATGTGTATGCGTGCAAATGAAATATATAATCAAAACTATTGATCTTTTTCTTATTATAGTTGAAATGTTTTAACTTTGTGTTTCTGGGCAAGGATACTCTTGGTAATTCTACAACAAGGAAGTAATTTGTCAATTCAAAACATTAACACCCTTGGCCACATTTAGAAAATGCCATTAGTGCTACTTTATTAAGACAAAGACAAACCAAACCCCATTGTCTAGCAGAAAGTTGACCCATTGATTGGTCATACTGACAGAAGTATCCTTCTTTTTGTAAGGTCATTTATTCAGTTCAAAGGCACCGAAGAACGCAAGTACAATGGCAAATTCTTTTGGAACAGGCATTCTATCTAGAAGATGTAGCCAAAAATGAAACCAGTGCAACTCATCAGTTTGTCCACACCTTCCAGTCACCTGAGCCAGAAAACCGATTTATCCAATATTTTTATAACCCTACAGTTGGTATGTAATTTGACATAAGTTCCAAAGTTAATAATGTTTCTATAAGGAAAATGTATATTTCATCAGTATAATACTTTTATTTGTATAATAATTTGCTTCATAGGGTAATATTAGAGATCTGATAAACTTACCCCAAAACAATTATTTTACTTCTAATTCTCCTCCCAGAAGTCGTCAGTTGCTTAAATTCTTTGTGTAGTGGTGGGACCCCATGAAATTTTCCTTCTTCTAAGTTACATGTCCATTGCTAACATCTTTTAAGTTAACATTGTCCATTGTCATTGTTCCTGTCTTGTTGAAATAGCCATTGATAGGAAAGACTTCCTGTTATTCTGAGTTTTACAATCTTTCTGGTTCCTCTCCCATGATGTTCCTGAGCCATAGATATAGGAGCTGTGATATATTTTTAAAGAAAGACAGAGTGAGATTTACAAATAAAATATTTGATAACAGAATAGGTTATAATTCCATAATAATTTTATAATTCAATAATTTTACTGAAGCTGTTTGAAATATCCATTGTCACTAGTGATGAATCTCACTATAAATGTGTATCATGACTTGGGCTATTGATAGTATAAAACTTTATTAATTAGCTGTACTTTAAAAACTAAGCATCCTGAGTATTAACAGAAACTTCTAAAAATTCATCAACAGTATTTAAAATATTGTCTCCTTAATATTTGATGGTATTTCTTTCAACACAGTGATTACTTTAAAAGGTTTTTGAAGTTTCTTAATATATTTATGTCTGTGATTTTAAATATATACATGTATACAAAATACAATTTTAAACTAGTTTGCATACATGATCAAACATTTGCTTAGAGACCAAAAATAAATAAATTAATAAATACTAAAAGAAAAAAAATCAGAAAAGGGTAATAACTGTTATAGTGTGGGGGCCAAGGGCTTGAATTGTAGCTTATAATTGGAGAATAGAGAACTCTGGAAAAGTATTCATGGATAATGGAGATGAGATAGGAAATAGTGAACAATAAACAGAATGCCCTTGCACTAGGAGGTGAGACAGACAGACATATAGCCTTAGTAAAAGTGAGAAAATGTAGTGGTAAAAATGTTGGTAAGTCTTCTGAGTGCTTATACTCTCTTAGGAATGTACTGACAATAAATATGAGAAGTGACTACAAAATAGTCACATAGGAAATGGATGTGGAAGAAAATGGAGAATTCCAGTAAGCTATCCAGTTGTCCTAAGGATCAGTTTGAAGTTGCCGATAGTTTAAAGTGAGAATAGTCAGTAAAGATGTGTCTTTCTTCTGCAGTGTACATGTATACAGACTCAGAGTAACCAAGGAGTTGGATCAAACAGTGTGGTTTAACCAGACAAATACAGTGAAGCAAGAGAGGGTAAAGAAATTGGGACTGGAGAGTAGTTATCCTCAAAGACTGGAATCTGAGCTGGGAAAGGAAGGAAGGACATTAAAATTATTCAATAACAGTAAAAAGGTAAAAGAATAAACGTTTTGTTTGTCCTGATAGGCAGTATGGTTGGATACAGATGAAGGTACTGCTTGGGGGTGAGGATGATGGAATTGGGCTTTATAGAAAGATTGTCCTTGTAGCAATAAAAGGTTAAGGAATGGCCATTGGAATGAGTAATCAAGTTAAAGAGGATTTTAAAAGGTAAGCTCATTAGAGAGAGGAGATGGAAGCAATGAAAAAAAGAATTGTCTGTGGATATTTAAATAATCAGGAATTACGCTGAGGTACAGTGGAAAAGTCAGTGAGCCTAGAACTTAGCTTTTCAGTAAATGAAATGAAAATGTAGCCATGTTGCAAGCTGTAACCCAGTGACAGATATGTTTAGCTCACACCAACCCTGGGTTCAGTCTTCAATGGGATGGATGATGGATAGATGAAGATCTTTTTCAGTTTATTGAGCTTTCTTTTAATCTTTACTGAAATTCAGACAATAAAACCAGAAACTTCACAAACTATTCTCATATAATTAGCCAGATTCTTCATATGTTAACATTTTATTAGATTAATTTGCTCTTCCTTTCTCTATATACATTTTTTTTTTTTTTTTTTTTGTCTTAATCTTCCAGGTCTTTTGCCCCTAGGAAATTCAGTGTATACTTTCTAAAAATATAGCTTCTCAATTATAACTCTAATTATTAGAGATTAACAATTATAATTTACTATTACTTATATCCCTTATGCATATTTTGATTAATTATGACAGTGATACTCTTTGGAAAAAAAAAACTAAAGCTCACACATTGTATTCAGTTGCCATTTTTCTTAGTTGTTTTAAATCTGGAACAGTTTTTCTGTCCTGTGTGCTTTAGCCTCTGTGTATTTTATAACATCAATGTTTATGGACAGCACAGGCTAGTTCTTTACTGATTGCCCCCAGATTGGAGTTTGTCAAGTCCTCATGATTAGATACAGCTTATGTAACATTTTCAGGGATACCTCAAAGGTGATGTAATGCTCTCCTGAGTGCATCAGAGCAGGAAGCACATGGGAAATCAGTTTATATACTAATGTCGATCATTTGGCTAGAGTCATGTCTGGTTTTCCACTGTGAAGTTACTTCCTTTCTCTGTCTTGTCTGATTGGCAGCTTGTTTGAAAGTCTGTAAGTACTCTATTATTGATGTAGTTTTTCTAATTGTGTTTTTCTTGTATTTTCCAGAATGGTACTGGGAATGCCTGTTACGTCCATGGTTTCACAGGATCCTTGCTGTGGTTTTGTCCATCTTCTCTGTGATTGTTGTGTGGTCAGAGTGTACCTTCTTTAGCACAACTCCTGTCTTGTCTCTGTTTGCAGTCTTCATACAGCTGGCAGAAAAAACATACAACTATATTTATATTGAGGTCAGTTTTTTCATCTCATAAATATATATCATTTTATGCAGAAGCTTTAACTGTTGTATCTTTTCCCATGTTTCTTCTAGTAAAATGAAAGTAGTGGAGTTTTCCAGAGTTCTGTTGTTCAGACTTCCAAAACTGATGTTTATCAATTTACCCAGACTATAAATACTAGGAGCTGTAGTTGAAGATCAATAAAAATGTATAGGATAGCATAGGAGGTTACTTTGGTCCTCCTCTGTCATTGAAACTATATAACTTACTGTCTTCCTGCAGAGTTGTCAAGAGAATAGGTAAACAGTTTCCTTCAGGGCTCAGAGTCAAAACTTTGGATCTAGGAGGATGAACTGGTTGAAATACAGATTTATTTTCAAAATTTCATTTAAAAAAGACAACCGATGTATTTATATTTCTATTTTAGAACATCAGTAAATGTAGCCATGCTAATGATAATTCTTGTGGCAGTAAATAAAGTAATAAAGTCTTAAATCAAGTTTTAACCTTTTCCAGATTGCTTGCTTCCTTTCCATCTTCTTCTTAAGTATCTGTGTTTACTCTACTGTGTTCAGGATTCGAGTGTTTAATTACTACTACTTGGCTTCACATCATCAGACTGATGCTTACAGTCTTCTTTTCAGCGGCATGTAAGTAGACGAGCGTAGGAAAAGGAAATGTTTCCATGTGAAGTGATAATTATAGCTCTTTTGTTTCTTTTTCATGGATGTTGCGTGAACATACATTTGTAAGCTAACTGATTGGTTTTTGTTTTGTTTTTACTATTGGGGGGTATTTGTGATCACCAGCTAAATGCTGCTTGATGTTTATGGCTAAATTATGAATGCTTTATTAGGAAAAAAGATACCAATTTGAAACTTAGTATATGAACAATTGAGAGTTTAGAGGCTATGTCAGATGTAAAGAGTGTTCTCAAAGTGAGTAGCCTAAAATTGAATTGAAGTTCTATGAACGCTAAAAGGAATATTTCTTCCCTGGAGAAATGTAGAGGGTTAGCTTTAGCTATAAGTAATCGATACAGGCTACTTATTATTAGTCAGGTATATTAGGTATAAATAAGGAATAGGCTCAGAGAAGTTCAAAGTAATGTCTGGTCAAAACTTTGTCTTATATAAAATCAGCTGTTACAAAATACCTGACACAAATAACTTGGGGGAAGAAATATTTATTACATCTAAAGGTTTCAGAGACTTTAGTCTACTATTACTTGTTTGGACCTAACGTGAGGCTACACATGGCAAGGGGAGTGCATTGGAGCAGAGCTGTCTACCTCATGGTACCTAGGAAGCAAAGTCAGACTAACAGGATCTCAAACATGGTGCCTTTCCATTTATAATGCCAGGTAACCTGCTTCTTCTAGCTACATCCTACTTCCTAAACATTACTCCATCTCCGAAAATAGAGCCACTGAGTAAAATAGAACCCTTCAACACATGATCCCATGCCATTCCTTCCATATTTAAGCTATAACGTGAATTTTTAGGACTTTACAGGTCCACTGTATAACTTCCTCAAGCTTTCCATCATGGTCTGTAGTTGCTGTACAATACCAAACTAGGAAATTTATACTGTATAAAACTATTAGCAGCATTGTAGACTTTAATTAGTTCTTACATTTCATCCTTCATTTGTGTTTAGATTCACACATCTATCACCACCAACATGGAGCTTTCTCTCACTACAAAAGAACTCTTGTCGATATCAACTCCTTATATTTAATTTAAACCTTTCCATTCTCCCAGCCTCCAATTTTCCAACCTAGCAACGTAAGATACTCATTTTATACTCGATCTTAGCCAGAATGCTGAAAGCACCTTGGGATTGCATCTAAGTATATAGGTACCTGTGTTCTTAAAGAAAATGTGATTTACTGGGGACAGAATGTGTCCCCATTAAGGGCAGTTCACATAAATAATTAAAGTATATATAATATGCAAATATATAAAAATTATAGTTATAATTATCTAAAATGTTATGTATAATATAAATATATATTTACTATAGTATAAAATTTATTTTGTTATATTTAAAATATATGTTGGTACTTTTAAATGTTTATCGTAGGTTATTTTGCCGTTTGACTCCCCCTTTATGTCTTAATTTCTTGGGATTGACCCATATGGATTCATCCATCTCTCACCAGAATACCCAGCCAACTGCATACACATCTGTAAGTATGACTCTTTAGTTCATTATCTACATCAGATGTTGTTATGCATCATCTTCTACTGTCAGTAGACACTCTGTAGCATTATTGAACTCCTTTTAATCACTACAGTGTAAGGAGTAAGGTTTTTCCGCCCACTGTTGGTCTTGTCCTACAGCCGTGCCAGCCCCAAATAATGCACAGAGACTCTGTATTTGATAATGCTGTTGGCCAGGTACTAGTTTCTTGTCTGCTAGCTCTGTCTTAATTATTAACCCATTTCTATGTATTTCCACATGGTCTTATCTTACCAGGGAGAGGCGGCTGACGGTTCTGCTCTCTCCAGACTCTCTATCTTGACTCCTCCTTACTACTTCCTCTTTCCTCCTTGTCTCCTAGTCCCACCTATCTTGCTTTCCTATTGGCCAACAGTGCTTTATTCATTAACCAGTATGAGAAACATATTTACAGAATGACATCTCCCATCACTACAGCCTTCACTTAAAGGCTATGTGTATAATTACTAATGAGAGGGGTAAAGTAATTTTCTTTATAGAATTATAAAAAGTGATTTTCCTTTATATAGATTACTTAGATGCACTGCATTAAAAAGCTGCCTCACAGTAGCATTAGCATATATATATATATATATATATATATATATATATATATATAATCTTAATGCCTAACGTTTTATAGTAGTTATAAAATACTAAATTTCTTTAGAAGAAACCCTTAACAAAAAGGAAGTTTAAGAAATGCATACCACTTGGTACTTTGTTTCTAAGTTTTGAGAAGTTTAATTTGTTGATATAACTTCCTGTGAGTAAATTTTCTAATGATAGGAAGGAATGAAAATGTGAAACTGTGCTGATTTAACTCTTCTCTTGCTCTTCAGATCATGGGTTCCATGAAAGTTTTATCCTTTATTGCAGATGGATTCTATATATATTATCCTATGTTGGTGGTAATTCTCTGCATTGCTACATATTTTAGGTAAGAAGCTTAATATTGCTCTTTCTCATGCTCTTAGTTGGATATAAATCTACTTTTGCCTTAAAACTATCTTGAGTATTTACTGGCTTGGTTTTAGTTGTTTGTGTTTTCAGAGGTTATGAGAACAAGGGTAGTTTGAAGGGCCCTTTTGAGTATTTGAGTCATTCTGTTGCAGTTATGTAGGCTACCAAGTGATAAGATTAATTACAGGATGGCAAAGTACTGGTCTCTGAAACTGACAACCAGCATGGTTTTTAATACCCTTTCACATCTAGCTTCTTTACACTAACACAATTTAGTCTTTGGGCTTTTCCCATAATTGTTGCTGGGTTTCTAAATCCTGCAGATGATAGCCAACACAAAGGGAGCACTTATAATTAGTGAGTATGTATAAAGTTGGAAAAGAAAGAGAAAAACTTCTCTATGCCTCGAAGGTACACAGGCTACTTTTCTTGCAGACTCAGAAAAGATTATAGACTCTTGGCAGAGGTAGATTCAAGAGGGTTAAAGCTATTACAGTAATGAACTCATACCAGCCATAGTTACCCATACAAGACCAGTACAAAATCAAGCCAGCAATAGTTCCTGCAGAGATAGAGATTGATCTGTAGGCTCCACCCTGCCTGAGGAATGATTGACAGTTGATAGATGCTCTGGAAGGAAGACATTCTTATTTGAGGCTGAGGTAGGTTTCCTATGCTCCAGTGGCTGGCCCTACATCCATGCATATATGGGAAGCACTCATTGGATTTAGTGGATTATTGTTTTAGAAAAAGATGCCAGGTTATGTGGGGAGGTAGAAAGTGGGGATTATGTATAATCATTCATTCCATACATGTATCAAATTCTCAATAAAAGAAGTTAGAGACATATGTTTGCCTTAGCACCCTGTCTCTTACTTTCTCATACACATTCCACACCCTTATACTCATGCCCCTGCTTACTGCTTCAATGTCGCAAGATATGTTCCAATTTATAAAAACATTTATTAATATAAATCAGTTTGCTTTTCTAATGAAAGGAAATTTTATTAACTTTTATTTAAATCTTATATTATTAGTGCATAAATATTATAAATAACATACCAACATACTAATATTAGGGTAATAGGCAATCATGTTGTTTAAATTCTTGTTTAAATTTTTTTACTTTTTGATAAAATACCTAAAAGATTATAATTTAAAGCAAGGCTTAGCTGAGCATCATGCCACATGTCTACAATCCTAGGGTTTTGTAGTGTAAGACAGGAGGATTCCAAGTTCAAAGTCAGCTTGGACTATATATAGTAAGACCCTGTTTCAAGAGAAAAACAAAGTAAAATAAAATAAAAATATTAATGTGAGCTGACATTAAAACTATTGTTTTGAGTTTTGCTTTTAAGGTAGAAAAACAATAGCAGACTTTATTTGTTTAATGCTGTTTTGATTATATGGTTACGCATTTAAAATTTTTATAAACGTGTTAATGGGACATCATGAATTGAAGTACATCTTTTCCTGTTAGTTGTATTGGGAATATTAGCATTTTGAGATCAAATGTCTCTATGGCTCAATAAATAAATAAATAAATAAATAAATAAATAGGATAGTGCTTTGTCAAATGTAAAATCTTAATATAAGAAATCAGAAGGGAGATTGTTAAAAAATAGTCATTATGGGGCTGGAGATGTAGCTCAATGATGTATTACCTAGAATGCCTAGCACTCTAGGTTTGATCTGCAGCAATAGTCCAAGCATATGCACGCGCATACGTGTACGGAGCCTGAGCTGCATAGTGATCTTAACATGCCATTATGAGTTTCTCTCAAAGAAAGGAGAAGCTTTCCTCAAAGCCACACACATTCTGAGTTAGTCAGATATTTACACATTTCTGAGCATACATAAATCAGAGAGTTTCACTTTAACAGTTGTTTTCCTTTCTTCACACACATACCATTCTCCAGTCCCTCAGTTGTGTTTCCATGCATATAAAGGATAAATATTTATTCCTTAGGGTTATGTTGTAAGCGACTGAGTGTTACAGCTCTGGAGCTGCAAAGGTATCCTGACTTACTGGGAAGCCAGGCTATACCTAGAGCCGCAATAACACAGCTGAGCTCTGTAGGGAAAGGTACCCTGACTTGTTGGGAGTTGGGATAACCTAAAGTTGGGGTGCAGTGGGGGATGGTCTCCCTGCAGGGTATAGCAATCCTGCTTCTGTCCCAGAGACAGTGAAGAGGTGAGCTTTGCTCCATTTTCTCCCTTAGGGAGCTTCCCAGCAGAGCCCCACTTCTCTCTGGCTCAAGATATTGTCTTTTCCTCTTCACCTTGCTAAAGGGGAATCCCCTGCAGAAATGTAGCAATCTCTTCCCACTCCAGGGAGAAGTTGTTAATTTTTCTGCTTATCCCTGAGGGATAGTCTCTGCAAGGTTTTTCTGCCCAGTCCTCTAAGGGATGTCTCAGCAAGATTCTTCTATTCTGTTATGGCGAACGAAGATCTTCACCCTAGACCCTCTTGAGAAAGAGATTTATTTGGGAAGGAGGAGTCCAGGAGAGTGGCTGCCTCTGCCAGAGTGGGAAAACATAGCCCACAACAGAACAACCAGAAGGGCTTATATAGGGCTTTTTAGGGGTGGAGTTTTCCCAGGGGGAAGTTTTTTTCTGCTCAGGGATTGGTTAGTTTATTGGTCAGGGGCAGAGCTGGCTATGATTTCAAGGCCAAACTGCGTTTCTTTCACTGGCCCTTTTTAGCTTTTTGCTCTATTTTGTATGTCTTTTCTCTGGCTGTGGTTCTAGAGCCACAGTAGGAACTGTCTCGTCCATAGTAGGATCTTAGCAGTATGTATTAATCCTGCCTATCCATCTCTTGCTTCCTCCCTTGTGTGCCATGTTTTTAAAGTACATTTGTCCTATATGATAATCAGATTAAAATGCCAAATAACATTTCAAGTAACTAGCCTCCAGATAAGATATAATGATCGTTTTTGTATATAATAGAAAATGTTTAATTCTTGAGGGAAAACAAAGCATAACATTAAAATTTGCATAACTGAGATATTCCTAAGCCAAGCACGGTGTCTAAGTGCTGTAATCACAGCCCTTGAGAGGCTGAGGGAGAGGGTCACCATGAGTTTGAAGCCAGCCTATTCCATATAGTGAATTCTAGGATAGCCTGAACTTCAGAGTAGCACCATGTCTCAGAAACTAAGATTTTCTAAACAAGAAATCACTTTATGTAGAAATTCTGATTTTTTTTATAGGTAGTTTTTGGTATTATAACTGTTCTTTAAATATTTTTAAAAGAACAGGTTGATTTTTATTATAGCCATTGCTTAACATTCTGGTATAATTATTTTCTAAAGATAGTTTATGTAAATATAAGAAGTCTTACTCTACTGAGTGAAATATGTAACATTAAATTTGTTTTGTTTTGAAACAAAGTTTCACTATAGCCTCAGCTGGCCTTAAATTCATGACAATTCTTCTGCCTCAGTCCATCAAATATTGCACTTATAGGCATGAAACTTTATGCAATGCTAGACATAAACATTTTTTAAAAGAAAGAAAGAATGACTAACTGCATTGCTGTGCAAATTTCCATGATAACTAATGGTCATGGTTTCTCTGGGGGTGACAATAGTAAAAAACAATTTATCAAAATATTTACAAAGTGAAATAATACTTACTGTTTTGAAATCTGCTTCCATTAGTTTGGGAACCCGTTGTTTGAATCTGCTTGGTTTCCAGCAGTTCATGGGAGATAATGATATGACATCAGATCTAGTTGATGAAGGAAAAGAACTAATCAGACGAGGTAAGATTTGTTATTTTAAGATAAAGGGACAGTTTTAAGTGCTAAGACTCAAATACAAAATTAATGTTTGCAAAATTTGCTTATACTTTTTATCCACTTTAAGAAATATAGTGGACCTTTTTCCTCCTACTGGGTTACCTGTCCTGCCTTAATATGAGGGGATGTGCCTAGTCTTATTATCACTAAATATACCATGTTTGTTGGTTGATATCCCTGAGAGGTCCGCCCTTTTCTGAAGAGAAAGGAGGAGGAGTGGATCTGTGAGAGTGAGAAGGTTGGAGGAGGGACTAGATTGAGAGGAAGGAGGAGAAACTGCAGTTAGGATGTAATATATAAGAGAAGAATAAAAAATAAATGCATAAACCTTTTTTAATTACAAAAAGAAATACAGTGGTTTAAGGTTTAACCATATATATGTATATGTGTATACTTATGGTTTGCTTTACAAAATGTAATGTAAGATTTATGGGGAAGGAATTCTACAGAATAAATTATTAGTTTATCTGCAACTAGGTAATAACCATTTATGATCTTGGAGTTTGTGAATAAATACCTGAGATAGTTTGCAGGAAGGAAAGACAGTTTATTTTAATTCTCAGTTTTATTGATTTCAATCTATGATCACTTGCCTTTAAACTAGTGTAATATGTAAGAGAGCAAGCCAAGCCAGTTTATCATATAGAAAAAAATGAGAGACACAGGAAGTTGCCGTGATCTCAGTAAACTCTTCAGGTTTCCCCAGTGACTTAACTTTCTTCCACTAGGCACTTACTTTGAAGGCTCCATCACCTGCCAACAGAAACATAACCCAGTGACCAAGACTTTAGGAAATATCCAAAATCAAAACCATAGTAGACCTTTTTTGTCTTTTCCTGAAACATATTTGCCAAGTGTTTAGAGTTACTAATTTGCTACTATGTGGGAAATTATTCAAGCTTCTTTTTTTCCTTCTTGGAATATAATTATTATTAGTAATAGAATGTGAGTACTATTAAACTATATAGAGCTTTCCCAAAACCCATTCACAAAGTAGAATGTGTTATAGTAGGATGGGTGGGAAAACCTTGATTTGGGGACATTGTATCTTAGTCTCCAGAATCTAGCTTTCACATGCTCTCCTAGGTAAGTAGTGTCTGTATGATGTGATAATTCTGCATTTGTCATAGCACCTCCCCTTCCTAATATTAGGATGGTAACTTGAGAGATATTGAGAGAGTGACTGACAGAATCACGACTCTAGGCTATCTGAAGAGGAAGAGAGCCCCAAGCACTGCAGATATAACCTGAAGAGCTCATATGAGAACAGGGTTATACTGAAAATATTAATTTAACCTAGAAGAAAAGTCCAAATGAGAATAGAAGCTACAGAAAACCAAATTTCAGAGCACCATGAGACAGGAGGTTCTTCCCTAAAAGTAGATAGTCTACAGAGCCATCTCCAGCAAAACAGGGAAACATCACCTGTCATAAGGGAACTTGCAGGCCCTTTCTAATAGTAACCTATTGTTTAATTGTATAGTAAGATGGAGATATTATAGTCTGCTCTCCTTGCTTTGGTTATTCTGTATCTAATTAAACCATATTATACTAAATTTGAGGCCATTTTTCTTATCTTTAGAGAAAAGAAAAAGGCAAAGGCAAGAGGAAGGTGAAAATAGAAGAAGAGTAAGTACAATATTTTGTTAAATTGCTTTTAACTGAAACATCTAGGAAACACCATAAGAATCTTACTTGGAGTAAATGGTTAAAGATGAGAAACAATAGGTAAATGTATATGATGTTTTGCCTGAATGCATGCCTTTGTACCATGTGCATACCTGGTATCCAGAGTGCACAAGAGGGCATTGGTCACTTAGAACTGGAATATCAGATTGCTAAGAATTGAACTCCATTCATTTGGAAGAACAAGTACTCCTAACTACTGAGCCACCTCTCTATCCTGGGTTATTTTTAAAGAAGGGAAACTTTATACTTTGACATATACACATTATCCTGTCACATTTGTTCTTTTAAGAAGTCATTAGTAGTTACTTGAGTCCAACATCCATCAGTTTGTTGACTAAATTATGTATACAATCAATTTTTATTCAATGAATAAATTCATGCAGCATTGTTAACAAAATAGTTTGGGTCACTTTAAAGTTAATATTCTTTTTTAATATGGCATTTATATTTTCCTCTTTAATTTCTCTTGAGTCCTCCATTTGCTGAGACAATCTTCTTTAAGAGGATGAAAAAAAGAAAGAAAATCTATTCACAATTTCAATATTTTAACACAGATTTATTTAGTCTGGAAAGTAACTAAGAGGAAATGTCATAGTTGTCTTTGCATGTTCTAGTATATGCCACGTAGAAGAAGATTTGTATATTGGGCATGGTGCACAAACCTTAAATCTCAGTACAGAGGCAGAGACAGGCAGATCTCTGAGTGCTAGGCCAGCCTAGTCTACATAGCAAGTTTGAGACCCACTGGGGCATAGTGAGATTGATAGATTTGTTCATTGTTTCATAAGTAGATTTGTTCTTTATTTCATAATTAGAACAAAACATTAGATGTTACTAGAGATATATTTCACCTTCTCTTAGGACAGTGGTTCTCAACCTCTGGGTCATGACACCTGGGTCAAATAGCCATTTCACAGGGATCACATATCAGATATTTACATTACAATTCATAACAGTAGCAAAATTATAATTATAAAGTAGCAATGGAACTAATTTTAAGATTGGGGGTCACTGCAACATGAGGGATTATATTAAAGGGTTATAGCATTAGGACTTGAGAACCACTGTATTAGGATTTCTAAGTGCCACAGTTTACCAAAATTGTAATAGACTGACTATATAAACATAAAAAATAATGTATTCAAAGTGCCAAAAGTACCTGGCATGAATATATCCCTGTTTGTACAAAACACTGGATAGGTGGCTCTCAAATGACCATTCCAATTAAATAAGTAAATATAATGTATAGACTCTCAGTTAATGAGACCATACTGTCTTTCATGATATCTACTAAATCTATATGAGTCAGTTTTACTATACTTGTGTACAACCTTAGTTGGTTACAAAAAGTGACTTATCAGATCTCTAATATTTGTACCTTGTTCAAGTAAAAGAAGTTTTTTTTAACATCATATCTTTTATATGGTCAAGGTAAGATTGCTATTATAATTTTTTTGAAGTTTTAGATAGACTAATATGTTAACATAATCATAACCAGCAAAATGTGTTTTTTAAAAATGAAGTTATAAAAATTGATTACAAAGATGCTATTAAAATTATATTGATTTTATGAATTTCTCATGAAAAATGGTTATATTACTCTGCATATAGACTGTTGACAGTGTAACTTTTTGTTACATATTTGATTGGGCTTCTGCTCTAGGAGTGGAAAGAACGTTATGGACATAACAGAGAAGATTCCACTAGAAACAGAAATGTTCATCCTGACCCCAAAGAGCCAAATTTCTCAGATACTACTACCAATTGGTGTAAGTAGCTTATTTTCTAGTTTGCTTAGGAATTACTTTCTTAATGCTTGTGCTACATATAAACCAAAGCCTTACCCATCTCTGGACTCACAAATATGTCTACAGTGACTTCCCTTTATCATAGCTCTTAGTGTGTACAAGGAAAGGGAAATAGGACGTCAAATAAGTTGTTGTAAGTATATGAATCTAAATAACCAAATTATTTCCAAGGCATGTTCTAGAGAGGTACTTATTTCTGCTTTTATCTTGATTTATATTTGTTTTTCTACCCATTGATTTATTATAAGTATTGGCTGACTCCTATTCAAGTGCTTTACAGTGTATACAGTGAAAAAAAAAATAAATTTCTTGCTCCCTGGATGTTCATAATTTAGGAAAGGACTGAAGTTAGCTATAAACCCTAAGAAACCTCTATGTGACCCTGACACAAAGAAGAAACAAGTCCTTTGCCCTTGGGAACATGCCAGGAACCCTGTATTTGCACTGAAATTTACACTGTGTAGGAGGCAAAGTTTTGTCTTTGGAGAAGATGAGATATTGCTGAAGGAACCGCACTGCTAAGGTTTCTGTGAATAAAGTTCTGTTTGAGATTGAGGCTGAAGCAGGAAATCTGAGCATCCTCTTCCACCCAGCTGCTCATTTATACAGCAATAATGTTCTTTAGAGGAGGACTGTAAGCATGGGTATCCTTTTAGTGGTCTGAGAATGGACAAGTACCAAGAACATCCATTTGCACTTGAGGACCATCTACACTCAAAGAAAAACCAAAATTTGTAGAGACTTAAGAGAACTAAGGCAGAGTCTAAATTCACAGTAGGTACACATTAGATTAATTCAGTCCCACAACACGGATGACCTAATAAAAAGAGATGTGCCCCTTGAACTTAATTTCTATATTCTTTTCAATGAAATGTCTACTGTAACAAAAGGTTCTAAGGAATATAAGACAGTAAGATATGACCCATCTTTAAAATATGAAAAGGTAAGCATACTAGGCCTAAAATGTGACTCAAGTATTACAATTACCAGACAGCTCATTGATGAAAATAACCACTTAGCATGTTAAAAGATATAGTGGGGAGTTTGGAAAATGTGCATAAAAAGATGAAGAGAATTTCATCAGGCAGCTGGAAATTATAGAAAGGAACTAATTGGAAATGTTAGAAATATTTTAATGGCAGACTCCAGTGATGCTGCACATGTCTCATGAGAGTTGTTACCAAAAAGTATACACCTGATGCTGAAGGAAATTACGTTGGGGAGTAGAAAAAGTGTTGTGTTTTAGGAATGGATATTTATACTAAATATTTCTGTAATAAAAAATTGATCTGAGTATTTAGAAATGAAGGATAGTTACCCAGATGAAGGGGGTTTTAATTATAAAAACAGTAAGAAATAGTGATAGAAGAGAATGTTTGGGAAGCTGTGTTTTTCTCATGACTAAAGTTTTAAGTATGAAGAGACTCTTAAGAGGAACCAAAGACAGTTTAGAAACAGATATGTTATGCTCAAAAGTATGGATTTTATATTGTTGGTAAGATTTTTAACTTGAGAAGAGACATGATCTTTTTTAACTTTAGTTTTTATTATTTTAAATATTCATACAATATATTTTGATCATATTCTTACTACTTTCCCATCTCCTCCCACATCATGCCCCTCTGCCCACCCAACTTCATGTTTTTTTTTCTTTCTCTTAAAACAAAAACATGAAAAAACACACTTAAGAAACATATAATCAACCAAACACCATAAAGTATGTTTTGTGTTGACTAACTATTGGTGAGCACAATACCTGCCTTGGAGTCCGGTAGATAGACCCATTGTTTCTCCATTTGAGGAAAACTGATTTTCTCTCTCACAGCAGCTGTCAGTTACAAATAGCATCTTGGTTATGCGTGGGACTTTGTGCCTCCTTTTCCTTCTCCATGCTGGGATTTTGTCCACTTTGAACATGTGCGCATCCTATCATGGTCTGTGTGAGTTAATGTGTGCATCAGCCCTTTTGTGTCTGGAAGATGTTGTTTCCTTGGAGACATTCAACAACTCTGGGTCTTACAATCTTACTGCCCCCTCTTTTGCATAGGTCCCTGAACTTTGAGGAGAGAGTGATGCGACAACATCCTTCTTAGGGATAAACACCTCAGAATCTTTCACTCTCTGCACATGGTCCAGTTGTGGATCTCTTTATTAATTACTATAGGAAGAAACTCTGTGGTGATATTTTTGTTTGTGCTCTAACAAATCAGGCTTCCCTGGAGATCAGAGGGTGGAGCCAGTCAATAGTTAACCATAGAAACCAGGCAGTGGTGGCACATACCTTTGATCCCAGCACTTAGGATCTCATGCCTTTAGTCAGTAGGGATAAAGCATCTAATTGAGAACCAGCTCAGTTTCTCCATGTTCACTGATAAGAAGCATCATATGTTGTTTTTGTTTAGAAAGATGAGTTTAATGACGGTATAAAATAGGATTTTCAGAGAAATGAAGCTCAGAATCCATTTAAAGTCTGTTTTTGTAGTAAAGTCAAGGAGTGATGAGGGCCTAAAAGAAGGCAGTCATACTTGAAATAAAGACAGAGGACTTTTTGAAGGATATTTAGGGTAGAATGAATAGTAAAGGGCAATAGTTTTAGGTAGAACTCAGAAACATAAGAATCTGTAAAGGAATTTAGATGTTTACCATTTAATTAAAGTCTTCAGAATCTAAAGATCTGAAAGTATGAGAAAATGGTTAAGAAAAGAACAAACACAAAGCATTAGATAGTAAGTTAGAAAACCACTATTTGCTGCAGGAATAAATACATGAAACAATGAATAGACTTAGGGTAAATGGACCAAACACATTCATGATTAATTCTGAGTCACCAATTGATGTCACATTAAGGAAAAAGAGGAAAGCACTTCTCCATGGACTCATTTAACCAAGAATGATTCCAGATGTGAATTCTCTACTTCATGCTTACTGTCTTCCATCCTCTGTGTTTATGATATGAGTCTGAATCTATGCCCTCCTGAAGGCTGCCTTGAGAATTTGTCCCTGTATGACTGTAGTCTGTCCAAGGCGCTCTCTCTCTCTCTCTCTCTCTCTCTCTCTCTCTCTCTCTCTCTCTCTCTCTCTCTCTCTCTCTCTCTGTGTGTGTGTGTGTGTGTGTAACATAGGGTTTCATTCTTTCTTTATTGAACAGCATTAGAAAGAATCACATAGGGAAGGAATAAGTTTGGTTTTTTTTTTTTTTCCAAGACAGGGTTTCTCTGTATATTCTTGGCTGTCCTGGAACTAGCTCTATATACCAAGCTGGCTTTAAACTCTCAAAGATCCACCTGCCTCTGCCTTCCTAATGTTGGGATTAAAGGTGTACACCACAACCATCTGGCTATTTTACAGAAATCTTTAACAGTTTGTCAAAGAATTCAGTCACTGGCTCCAAATTTCCCCAACAGACCCAGATTACAAGCAGTACCTCAAACATCAGTATTTATCAACCAATATCCATGGGTAGATAACTCATTTTAGAAGATTGCTTTCAATCTTTGTATTTATTGCTTTTAACAAATGATATGCATACATTGTTCCTGGTCAGGGGCATGGAAGAGTACATGACCTAAGATTACAGCTATGTAATACCCTAGATTGTAAAAATTGATTACATGAGAAATCCAAAGCAAGTAAGATTGTTCCATTGCTGTCTTAAGTGAATGAACTTGAGTACACATAGGATAGCAGTTTAAGTGATCTCAGGGTACGTTATTAACACTGGTTATGAGGTCCAGCAAAGGCTTCAGTCTCTTAAAATGTGGTTGATATTTTCATAATTGTATCACCACTTTAGGAAAGAGACCAAGAAGACAAATATATGATGCAAACATCTTGCCTTAAGTTTTCCAAAAACTCTTTCATAAAGTTGAATCTTTTAATGTCTGTGTATGTATATGTGGTTATATGCGGGTTGTATGTGTGTATGTACCTGAATACAGTGCAGAGGGCATCAGATTCCCCTGGAGTCATGTGGCATGGGTGCTAGGAACTGAACTCTGGTCCTTTTAAAGAGCAGCAAATGCCCATGACAGCAGAGCCATCGTTCTAGTCCCATTTTTCTTTTTTCTTTTAAAGATACTTGTGCCTCTTAAATGAAGACTTGAATAAAGTAAATTGTAAGAAATTCATATGGAAAAGGTAGAGTTACTGACTCTGTAATGACCTACATGGCAACCAATACCTACGTGGGACCAATAACACTTGCATTGTAGATTCCTCTGGGTTGGCAATATTTTGAATCTATTAGGTTAAGAGTAGATAAGTTATTTTCAGCAGTATCTTTTTATTTTTTAATATGGTGGAAATTCAAAGTAAATGTAGACATATATTTTATTTTTGTTGGCCAGTGTTGTGCCTATTCTTGCTATGTACAAAAATATTGTCTTTTCTTCAAGAGTTGAAGTGATTATATCTCAAATTTCTAGCCAAAATAAATAAATAAAGGTTTACTATGAAACCAAATGAAGTTTGGTTTAATGATAAACAACTTCATTGTGGTGATACCAAAATTCAATATAAATTCTAATTTTTATTTTCTAAGTCTTCATACTACCTACTTTGAGCTTAGACTAACTAGATGACTCAAGAAATTGTCTTTATTGTTTTTGTCTTTATTATTTTGTATTACACTGTCATAATTTGAGTATGATTTTTCTAAGAACAAAACAATTTAAGTTTCTTGTTTCCATAACCAACACATAAATGCAGTCTGTGATCTATAAATTAAGAGATCATGGAGAAGTAGCACCCATTGTTTTTCTTCTTTTGAGCAGCATCCAAGTACACCAGGGCTAATAACAGGACTGAAAGAGACCGGATAGAACTTCTCCAGGATGCAGAACCTTTGGATTTTAATGCAGAGACATTCACTGATGACTCTCTGGAACCTGAATCAGGAAGGTAAGTTCTGGCTGGGTCACTGATAGAACTTCTCCAGGATGCAGAACCTTTGGATTTTAATGCAGAGACATTCACTGATGACTCTCTGGAACCTGAATCGGGAACGTAACTTCTGGTGCCTCTGAAATTTTAATGATGTGCGGAACTTGAAAACAAAAGATAATTAAGTATGAGAAAAATATTGGGCTATGGATAAAGCTTGGTGGGAATATGTTTGTCTGGTATGTGCATGCTCAGCATAAAAAAAAAAAATCCTTTTCCCTATTCAGAAACTTGAAGTAACATTTGATACCTTTTTTTTTTTGTTTTGCTTTGCTTTTTGAGACCAAGTCTTATACAGCCCAGATTGCCTTCTAGCTTGCTGTGTAGTTGAAGATGATTTGGATCTGATCCCCATGCTTCCACCTCCTGTTGTAGTCATGCACCACCACACTCAGTTTACCTAGTACTGGGGTTAAGCCCAAAGAATGTATATGCTAGACAAGCATCTACCAACATTATACCTTTTTATAACCTGTAATTATTTTATTTTTGAGGAATTGTGATATTCTGCCAAGTATGGTGACAGCTGCCTGTAATGTCAGTATTTGAGCAGCTAAGATAGGGGGAACAAAGTGAGTCTGAGGACTCCCTAAATTTGTGCAGTCTCCTAAATGTATCTTACATCCCCCATTTTGTTTATGTCCTTCACTCTGTGATTGATGCCTTCAAAACAGTTGCTGGTTGATTTACAATTAAGTCCTTTTGGATTATAATTTTGGGAGATAGGTTCTACTTTTGACTACTGAATAAATTTTATAGTCTTTACAAATTTTGTAATTACTTCTGTTAATGTTTTCTCATTTTTCTTTTCCCTTATTTTTGATATTTATATCATTTTTCTATGTTTCTTTTTTAGATATCAACCTGGTGGACGCTATCTCTCCATGTCTTCCAGCATAATATTTGAAGATATCTAAAGACTGAAGAAATTCATGGCTCAAGTAACCAAGGTCATCACATCAGCTCAGCCTTTATGAACATCTTTGTGCCCTACAATTCTCTGTTCTCTCTGTGAATAGTAAGGATAACAAAAAATGGCATGGCAAATGGATCACATCTTAATATTAGGTTATTGTTTGTTGACTAGAGTATCATCTTTTCTGGTAGGATTTATTATAAACCATCTAAAGTGTCTGCCTTAGAAGGATTCAATTCATGATAAGCATAGAACATGGTTGGTTTCAAGTTAATTTTTTTTTCAAGAGAGTTATTTTAAAGTTCAAGGAAATCATAAGTCATACTAAATATTACAATTTCATAGCTATAATTTAAATTTGTTCACTCTACATTTCCCAAAGAAGTGACAGCGAATTGAGACCTCAGATAATTAAGTACCATATTCACAAAACTCATGTCTTAAAAAAGCTTCCTTATCAGACATAATTGAATGTAAACAACTCTTCTTCCGATCTGCATACAAATTAATGGGATTTTGCATGTGTAATTAAGATTATTCTTCAGTTGACAGTGTTAGTGTCTAGCATGTGTATTCTAATTGGATGATGTGTTATTCTTTTCATTCTTTGTAGTAACTGGATCTTTTTATGGTTTTGATATTATTACTGTGTAAAAGATTTTTATTTCAGAGCAAAACATTCACCTTTAGCATTTAGCATATTGACATGACACTGATCATTCCATCCAAGAAAAGAATCATAAATATTAATGGCAAGTAATATATATATACATATATGTATGTATATATATATCACATATTTGTATATATGTGTATATATCCAAAGAGTTTTCCAAGTTCTCTAATGCTTAAAAGATGCCTGTTAATATTCCTTGAAAAGAAAATGTCTGGCTATTCTGGCTATTCAGAGATAAAAAGAAAAATGAGCCATTTACGATTATTGCTAGCACTAAAATTATAACTTAGAAAAAGCAGAAAAATATATTAGAATGGAAATGTATAGTGATAATTTTTTTTGTTAAACATGCTTTTATTTTAAATTGGTAGTTTCAACCTTCACATTTAAGCCAAACTTGAGTATTACATTTTTAAGAGCCAGTGTTTTATTACAAAGTCAACATTGCTGAGCACAACATATTTGCAGGGATTGTTTTATGGTCATGAAATATTTGTGTCTCTTACAGAATCATTCTATATGAATGATCAGACTTGAACTTGTCCAAGACAGTCTCACACCAATTTTCCTTACAATTATTACTAGGGCTCAAGTGTTGAGGCATAGTTTTATATTGGTACTAAAAGGAAGGGTGCATCATCCTCATTTTCTTTTTTAATGATTGCATTTTTATGACTTTTCAAATAGATTTTCACCAATCCTATATCCAACAAAGGGCTGATCTCCAAAATATACAAAGAATTCAAGAAACTAGTCAACAAAACACCAAATAACTTTATTAAAAAATGGGGTATAGAACTGAAGAAAGAATTCTCAATAGAGGAAATCAAAAAGGCTGAAAGACACTTAAGAAAATGCTCCACATCCTTAGCTATCAGGGAAATGCAAATCAAAACAACTTTGAGATGCCATCTTACTCCTGCCAAAAATTAGAAACACCAATGATAACTCATGTTGGAGAGAATGTAGAGAAAGGGAAACACTCCTCCACTGCTGGTGGGAGTGCAAACTTGTACAGCCATTTTAGAGATCAGTATGGTGGTTCCTCAGGAAAATGGGATTAGTTTACCACAGTACCCGGCAATCCCCCTCTTAGGCATATACCCAAATGATCCACATCCATGCAACATAGATTTCCCCTTTAAATAATTATCAATAGAAAAATTTACTCTGAACTGAAGGTTGCATAGTCTGCTTAATTCAAGGACACATAACACATATAAGCTTTTAGTGTGAAATGTGGTCAGAAAGTAGTTGACCAGAGCAGTGATAATGTAATGCTATTCATAATTTCGTGATTGGTTCCTGGAATACCTTGGGCAGATCATGGAACCTTTCAGTGCCTCACTTTCTTCATTTTCAGAATGAAGGACGTATTTGCTACTTAACTACTGATCTACCTCACGAAACTGTTGTGAGGGGTTAGGTTGATGACTGTGTGCTGGGCCTCTGCTGTGCTGCTTTGTTTGTTTGTACTTTCTAAGTAGTCATTTGAAAGGGATGATTTTCACAGTAAGGGTCTTTGAGAAGCTTTAAAGTTCCCAAAGCAAAATGAACTAATTTGTCTACAGCCCCTGAAATAGTTCTTTGGGTTACTTTGAAGTATTTTTCCTAAATATTTTTTTTGTTAAAATTTCTTTCTTAATACTCAGATGCTGTTGCTGGAATAGAAGGATAAAAAAAGAAATGTCCAATTTTACAACTAACTTTGATGATGCACTAAAGAAATGGATGGGAATGTGTAAAGGAATTTGGGTATTTACATATATATGCTTCACAAATAATACTAGGTCTTGTTATACCTTTTCACTTATTTCCACAGTGAATTTTTGCAGTTTCTCTTATAAGATTTTGTATGTAACCATCTAGAAAAGTTACCTTAATGGGTAAATTTGAGTTTAGAAAGCAATGATTTCATGCTGGAAGACTGAATTTATTTCTGAGGGATTAAGTTACTATTTATTAAGCCACTTTGTGTAAATCATTGGTAGTATGTACATTATTTTTATTTTTTGAGACATTTATTAATATGTATTGATACAGTCACAGAAATATTACTACAGAGTTCTCCTGCTTTACATGCAAAATGATTTTCTTAAAGAATTATTTCTGGTACGTTTTTATATCTTTCTTACATACTAACAAGTATTTGATTAGAGTTACCTGAAATTTTGGTTTTTTGAGACAGGGTCTCATGTAGCCTGGGCTGGCCTCAAACTGTCTGTGTAACTGAGGATGACCTTGAATTTCTGATCCTCCTCCTCCGCCTCCCAACTTCTAAGATTAAAGACATGTGCCACATCACCCAAATCAATATTTCTAAACAATTAAGAAAACAAACTAATAACTCAAAATAAGCATTATAGAAAAATATCTATAAATTTCAAGAATCATTTATATGTATTGTTAATTTACTTTTTAAAACTACATAATCATTTTATTAATTGTACATTTTTGTAAAAGAATTTTAAATAAGAATTAAAATATAAGTGTAATTATAAATATTTTCTATTGTACCACATTCATACAAGAGTTTTAGAATAATTTCATCCTACAAAAGGGTCTCATTTCACATAAGCGGTTAAGACTTAAGTCAAAGTATGAAAAATTCCCATCATAAAAATAGATCAGATTCAATCATCTAACCAAAAAGAAGTGTTTATTGCTTGTTGGCCTCTACCATTTAACTAATGTAAAATCAAAGCACAATATGTGTTCAATTTAAGTGTAGGTGATGTCACTGGTTTTTGTTTGTTTGTCTGTTTTAGTGTATTTTAGCATGCTAATGGACAAATTTCATTATGTTTATTTACAGGCTTCATTTTATATCTTTAATAGGCATAAAGAATGTTTCTGATAGTATATTGATTACTATATTAAGGGAGAAATAAAACCTTTAGTTACAGTTCAGTCTATAAAGTAAGATTTATGCTTTTAGACTAGGCCATGTCTGAAAAATCACAAGGATGAAAGTATATTTGTACTAAGAAACAAAACATGTCCTTGAGAAGTTATAGCACACTTGAATTTTCAATGTTCAATGGGCTATGTAAGTTTAACTTTAAACTTTAAAACTAAACTTTAAAAACTAAGAACTTTAAAAGTTAAACTTTAAAAACTAAGAAGTAAGAGTATTTAGGGTTTGCCTTTCTTTTGTGCCTCCCACTCTCCGATCTTTACTCCTTCTTGCCGCTCTTTATTTTTTGACTTTCAATATGCTGACAGGTTTTTCTGTTTAGTTTGTCTTATGTGCACAGTTATTTTTGATGAGCAGTACAGTCAAAAGGAACTATTTCTGACTTAAAATCCCATTACTTGAAATAGTAGTATTGTACCTAAAGTAGTAAAACAGATTGCTGCACAACTGACCAGTGCATGTCTGTACATACTAGCTCTGTGCACTTTCTTTTAGGTTACTAAGGAAGGCACTGCAGTAAAAATTATTTTCACTGTAAAAATGTCTTATACTGTCACTGTATAAAATGTCTTTAAAATACCCAACATTAAGAACTGTGAGGAATTTTATCGTAAAAAAGAACTCATAAAAAATACTCATGTTTAAAAATGGAACAAAGGGTTATAGGGGGCTTTATGAAATCTGATTTTTTTTGTTTGTTTGTTGTTTTTTGCTTCTGGATCAGTGACTTTTTGTGGCTAGAGACTTGGAAGAGTAGGCAGGTTTAGTCCAACTTCCAGCACCTGGATCCCAGCACTGAGCCCTCTGCCCAGTGGGGCAGGCACTACCTTCCTTTCCACTGCCAAGGAAGCAGGCTCATCTCTAATTCCTTCCTTATTAACCAGTGTAACAACACGTCAATGGACTTACCATTGAGATCAGGTGTCATGTTTCTGTAATTTAAATTTTTCTTAATAAATAAGACTTGGTGTAATTCTGTCATCACTATCCTAAAAGATGATTTGGTTTCTTCCCCTCAAACATTGTGTTTGGCAGTTATATTGATTGCAGATAATGTTGTAAAGGAACTTTACTGTGTTTGGTGCATAAGGGTACGGAAAATAAATAGCTGACTGTGGCAGACATGTAAGGCAAGTCCACGGTGCATTAAAGTGCACAGCTTTTGGAGTTGGCACCATGGCATATGTCTTCTGTCTTTATTGGAAGAATACTGCTAACCTCTTCCCTCTTTGGCATGCCAAATTCTTGGAAGGGACTGTTATTTATTTATTCTGTTAAGCAATCCAATGGATTTGTTTTTGTCTGTATTTTGGGAACAACTTGAAGGATTTTTCTCATTTTAGAAGATAGAGCATATGTATGTCTATCTTTTAAATACTATAACCTAATATATAAATTATAGCATTTAAAAGTAAAAACAAGCTCTAATTATTGATGTTGTTATTTCCTGGTATTTAATTTTTATAAATGTTTTGTAAGTAAGTAATTGTAGTATTCCTTTTAAATAGTTTTAAAGGCATCTTTAAGTTCTGACCCAACACACTGCCTTAGTATAATATTCTGAAGTACAGTACTCTGACATGGATTTGAAACATGCCTGCATTTCTTTAGTTTTTTTATGTGTGTATACATGATCCACACACCAGTACCCAAGAAAAGCATACTATAAGCCTAATTTCCACATTGCATTGATAAGAGCTTGGTAGTTTGCCTTCATATAACTCAGTTGACTAGGTAAAATAGAACATAAATCTTTACAAATTGTATCTAATCACAATTTTCAAAATGGTAACTCTTTATTTTGGAGTGCATGATGCCAAGATTATCTTTCATCAGCCTTTATTATTGGGTATTACTGGATGTATTCCTATCTAGCCAGTAGGTTATGGTTGTAACTACTTTTCTGTAGATTCTCACTACATTTTCAAATCTATATTTGAAAAAAACTGCAAAGTGCTATCAGTAAGTAAGTTAGCATCTTTTGCCTTATCTATGCATAATGTTCCTTTTTGATTTTGACAAACTCATTGACTCACAATTCCTTTGTAGTATTGTAACTAAATGTGCAATGAATTTTTTTGAAGTGTTTATATGATTCATTACTAAAATATAGGATATTATGAAGCTTTGCATGAAATAAACTACATTTCTATGAGCTACAAATTGCTGGTTATTTATGTACCTTACTTCATTGAGAAGATCTAGCTATTCTTTATTACTTACAATTTGCTGTCAAATTTCATAAAACATTTAAAAATGAATAATTAAATAGGCATACTTTTAGTATCTGCTCTGCTTTGTGTTACAATGAAAACAGAAGTATATAGAATCTTGATGTTAATGACAGTGAAAATGGAGAAGCAGTAGAAAGTTAACAGAACCAAAGTTGGCTGTTTGAAAAAGATCAGTAAAAGCGATAAAACTCTAGCCATAGTAACCAAGAAAATAGAACATGTTTCTTTCCTGTGTGTCAAATATAAACAATTGGGATTTGAAATTTAAAATACAGTAGCATTCCTATTAGTCCCCAAATGAAATACTTAGGTGTAAGTCTAAAAAAAAGTCTGTGCACAGTATATTTCAGAAAAAAATAGAAAATTGATTAAATTAAACAGCTAAGTAAGTGAAGAGATAGCCTTTTGGCTTAATAGTTTATAGATGTGAATTTTTTTTTCTAACTTGACCTACATACACAATGCAGTCAATTCAAAAATCATAGTAAATTATTTCATGGATATTATCAAACAGTTTATGGAAGAGGCAAAACTCTACAGAAGCCAAATCGACATTGTCCAGAAGCAAAGCTTATAAATATTACCTGACTTCCAAGTTTATTATAGAATAGTAAGAAAGCATGGTAGAATTGGTGGGAAAATTACCAGATCATTTAATCAGAATAAGGAACCTAGAAATGAATGCACATGAATAGATGCAGCTGATCTATGACAAAGGAACAAAGGCAACTTTGTGGAGAAATGAATGTTTTCCACAAATACAGCTGGAATAGTTAATTAAGAAAAGCATTTTATTGTAGATGCCAATCTTACACTTTCTACAACAATTAAAAGCATGGTCCTGAAGCACAAAACTATAAAAGTAAGCTACATAGTGGATAATATTGATGATACTGGTGATAATAGGTGATCTTGGGTTTGATAATAATGTTTAGATCTAACACCAAAATGACTCCACAGAAGGAAAGCTTGAAAAAGAGGTTAGAAAGTACTCAGTTCTTTTTAGGGGCTGGAGAGATGGCTCAGTAGTTAAGAGCACTTACTGCTCTTGCAGAGGGCCAGTGTTTGGTTCCTAGCACCAACATGGCAGCTCATGACCACCTACAAACTCCAGTTCTGGGGAATCTGGTGCCCTCTTCTGAACCCCATGGGCACCAAACCTTCATGTTATACACATACTTATAATCAGGCACACACACACACACACACACACACACACACACACACACACACATAAAATAAATATAAACTTTATCTTTTTTGTTGTGTGATATAGAAATGATTGTATTTAATAGCTTCCATTGTCCCAATGGTTTCATTCCCAGTCTGTCATATTCCCCCTTCTATTTCGTTCATGTCTTTTTTGAAAGGTTCCAAAGGTAAGTGAGAACACGTGACACTTGTCTTTCTGCATCTGGCTTGTCTGACTTAACAGGATGGTCTCTAGTTCCATCCTTTTCCTTCAAGTGACATACTATTCTCAGTAGGTCAGTAACACTCTTCTATGTATATATTCCACAATATTCATTAATGGACACAGACTGTTTCCAAAGCATGCCTATGGTAAACTGTTACAGTGTTTGTAAGTTTTCAGATCCCTCTTTTGTATGATGGCTTAGAGGCTTCAAGTACACACCCAGATTCAATATGGGTAAAGTATATGGTAGTTCTTAGTATCTGGAGGAACCACTATGCTGATTCCCATAGCAGCTAAACTTTTTTATATTCCTACCAACAATATACAAAGATTCTTTACCTCAAGCTTCTACATTCTTACCGTTTTTTGAAGACAGAGTTTCTGTCTCACCTGTTCCCACAGCCGTTTAGTTCCAAATAAACAAACAGATGCTTACATTAATTATAAACTGTTTGGCCAATGGCTCAGACTTCTTATTGGCTAGCTCTCTCTTAATTATTAACCCATTTCTGTTAATATATGTATCTCCACATAGTCTTGGCTTACCAGAGAATGCCTAGGTGCCCTATCTTCCTGATAACTACATGGTGTCCTCTCTCACTCTCATGTTTTCCTCTTTGCAGCATTCATAGTCTGATAACCTATACTTCCTGCCTGGCTACTGGCCAGTCAGCATTTATTCACCAACCAATAAGAGAAACATAGTCACAGCATACAGGAGGACATCCATCTTTTTTTTTTTTTTTTTTTTTTTTTTGATGGTAGCCACTCTGACTAGGATGACATGGAATCTCAGTGTAGTTTTTAACTGCATTTTCCTGATGGCTAAAGATGTTGAGGATTTTAAATGTATCTATGAGCCATTTGTATTCTTTTAAAAATGTTCAGCTTATTTTCCCTTTTATTAGTTGAATTCTTTATTCATTTGCTATTCAATTTTTTGAGTTCTTTATATATGCTATGATATTAATGCCCTGGTGGATGAATAGCTGACAGATTTTCTCCCACTCTGGGCTGTTTCTTCACTCTTGTTGTTTACTTTACAGAAGCTTTTTAGTTTAATTCAGTCCTGCCTGTCAGTTTCTGGACCTGAGTTAGGGTTTCTATGGTTTCTATTGTTGTGAAGAGACACCGTGACCACCGCAACTCTTATACAGGAAAACATTTAACTGGGGCTGGCTTACAGTTCAGAGGTTTAGTCCATTATGATCATTGCAGGAAACATGGTAACATGCAGGAAGACATGGTGCTGGAGAAGGAGCTGAGAATTCTATATCCAGATCTTCAGGCAGCAGGAAAAGAGACTGAGCCACTAAACCTAACTTGAGCTTCTGAGACTTTAAAGCCCACCCCAATGACACACTTCCTCCAATAAAGCCACACCTACTCCAACAAGGCCATGCTTCCTAATACTATTACTCCCTATGACCAAGCATTCAAACACATGAACCTATCCTATTCAAAGCACCACAGTGCCTATATCTTGAAGTGTCTCTTCCTTTTTGGTTTTTTGAGACAGGGTTTCTCTGTAGTTTTGGAGCCTGTCCTAGAACTATCTCTTGTAGACCAGGCGGGTCTCGAACTCACAGAGATCTACCTGCCTCTGTCTCTCGAGTGCTGGGAATAAAGGTGTGTGCCACATCTCCCAGGGTCTCTTCTAGTTTTTCCCTTTATTAATATCAATGTTTTAGGCCTCATAGTCTAAGTCCATGGGTTTATTTTTTGTTCAGGATAAGAATTAAAGCAAAAGACTGTTGAATTGATGAAACGACAAGCCACAGCCTGAAAGAGTGTTTTCAAAAGATATAGAAAACTTAAAATAAGAGCCAAGTGGTCGTGGTACTACACACCTTTGATGCCAGCACTCAGGAGATAGAGGCAGGCAGATTTCTGTGAGTTCAAGGCCAGCCTGGTCTACAGAGCTAGTTCCAAGACAGGTTCCAAAGCAATACAGAGAAAACCTGTCTCAAAAAACCAAAGGGGGGAAAATAGCTAACAAATTAAGAGTGGCCAAATCATAGATGGTTGGAATCATATTTCAGTGGAATGATTCTGTTATGTCCAGATTGTATGGTCCCCCAAAAACTAACAAGGAGACTGAGTCCCATATGTAAAGGCAAAGAGCCTTTATTCAAACTCAAGCATGTACTCTCCATCCATCTGACATAGCAGAGAATGCCCGGGCAGGGTAGGATTTTATTTTTTTAAGTTTATTTATTTATTTATTACATTCCAATCTCAGTGCTCCTTCCCACCTCTTCTCCTACTACCCTCACTACCCTCCTCCCATCTGCTCCTCAGAGGGGGTAAGGCCTCCGCTCGAAGTCTACTAAAGCTATCCTGTCATCTCGTTGAGGTAGGACCAAAGCACCTCTCCACGTTCCACACCCCTGTGTTAGGCTGAGCAAGGTATCTCTCCAAATAGAATGGGCTCCACTAAGTCAGTTTGTGCATTAGTGTTAGATTATGGACCCACTGCCAATGGCCTCATTTATTGTCCCAGCCTCGCCATTGTACAGAAGTAGCTGACTGGAACTAGTGAGAGATCCCTGACTCCAGTCTGACAAATGGGGAACCTGTGTAAGACTGAACTAGACTCGCTCAATATAGGTGACAATAGTGGGGTAGGATTTTTATCACAGTAGAATTTGGGGGGAATTTTCAGGGTTCAAGACCCTGATTTGCTGACATTTGTCTAGGGATGTCTTGACAAAAGGGGAATAGATGCATGCTAGGCTCAAGAACATCTGGTAATCTTATCTAATGGTTGGAACATTTGGAATGCCAAGTACTTCCTCTCTGGTTGGTGTCAACTTATGGCTTTTCCTGGAACTTGATGCTACCTGCAAGTAAACTGAAACCTAGGCCTACATTTTAGCTGATTTTTTATTAAGGATGCTTTGGCATCAGTGTGCCCAAGTTGTTCTGGACCCATAATTCTAGTACACAGAAGAAAATAGTGTCTTCTGAAAAGCTATCCTAGTCACTGTTCCATTGCTATGAGGAGACACCGTGACCAAGGAAACACTCATAAAAGAACACGTTTAATTGGAGGCTTGCTTACAGTTTCAAAGGTTTAGTTCATTTTCATCATAGCAGCAGCATTATTGGTAATAACCAGAACCTGGAAACAACCCAGATGCTCCTCATCCGGAAAATGAATAAAGCTAATGTGGTATATTTACACAATGGGGTATTACTCAGAGGTAAAAAACAATGACATCATTAAATTTACAGGCAAATGGATGGAACTAGAAAAAAAATAATCATCCTGAATGAGGTTACCCAGATCCAGAAAGACAAACATGGTATGTACTCACTCATAAATGGATGTTAGATGTAAAGCAAAGAATAACCAAGTTACAGTCCACAGCCCCAGAGAAGCTAAGTAACAAGGAGGACCCTAAGAGAAACATGCATGGATCACCCTAGGAAGGAGAAATAGATAAGATCTCCTGGGTAAACTGGAGGTGGGAGGGAAAAGGGGAGGAGATGGTGATGGGAACATGAGGGAATTGGATGATGGAGTTGGGGGAGGGACAGAGATGGAGAGCATTGAAAGAGACTTCTTGATAGAGGGAGCCATTGTGGGGTTAAGAAGAAATCCAGTGCTAGGGAAATTCCTAGGAATCCACAAGGATGACCCCAGTTAAGACTTCTAGCAATAGTGGAGAGAGTACCTGAACTGGCCTTCCCCTATAATCAGACTGGTGACTACCCTAATTGTCATCATAGAACCCTCATCCAGTAACAGATGGAAGCAGGTACAAAGATCCTCAGCCAAGCCCTGGACCGAGCCCCTGGAGTCCAGTTGGAGAGAGGGAGGGGGGATCATATGAGCCAGGAGGTGTCAAGATCATAAAGGGGAAATTCACAGAGACAGCTGATCAGAGGTAGTGGGAGCTCATGGACTCTGGACTGACAGGTGGGAAGCCTGCACGGGACCCAACTAGGCACTCTGAATGTGGGTGACAGTTGTATGGCTTGGTCTGTACGTGGGGCCTCTGGTAGTGAGATCAGAATTTATTCCTGGTGCATGAACTGGATTTTTTGGAGCCCATTCCTTATGGTGGGATACCTTGTTAAACCTTGATGAAAGGGGGATGACAACTTGGTCCTGTCTCAACTCAATTTGCCAAGCTTAGTTGACTCCCCACAGGAGCCTTACACTTTCTAAGGAGGGGGGAGGGTCAGGGAGAGGGAAGGGAGGTGAACTGTGGTTGTTATGTAAAATAAAAAAAAAAGAAAGAAAAAAGAAAAGAAAAGAAAGAGCCATTCTTTTATATATATATATATATATATATATATATATATATATATATATTTATTTTATTTAATTTTATATAAAAAGTCCAATTAAATGAAAACAAACATTTATACACAATATTTGGGAATTTGGGCGTCCTTCTTTCCAAGCTACTTCCTGCTGGTAAGGGTCGCTGTCTTGGGGGGATTCGAAGAAGATTCAGATATCCTGGCTGTAGTCTGTAGGGCTGTTTTGTCCAGCTGTTTTGAATGTAGAATTAACTTGTACTCTGTTTCAGGCAGTCTGGCATGATCAAACCTCATTAGTCTGGAAGGAATCCACATCTTTTCATTTTCTGTGGAAACAAAAATAGAAATACTTTTCCCCAGTAACTTGTCCTTCAACTTAAATTTTGGAGTCAAAGCATTTTTTTAATTTAATTTATTGTTTTACATGTCGATCCCAGTTCCCCCTCCCTCCCTTCCTCCCCCCCCCCAACCCTCCCTCCGTCCTTCCCTCCCTTTTACCCTCTCTGCCCTCTCACATGCACTCTAAACACCCTCCCCTCCCATCCCCCCACCCCAATTCCATGTGTTGGGGAATGCCATCCAGTTGGGGTCATGTAGATCTGACAGGTCCTGTGAAGTAGGGACTAGGGCTTCTCTCCTGTCTCTACATTAAGGCAGTTATCCCTCCATGGGGGATATATTCGCAAAGTCCTTTTGTGCACCAGGGATACATCCTGGCTCCACTGTCTGAGGTCTCTTAGACTACTCAGTCCTTCTGGCTGAGACCCATATTCAGGGGGGCCTGAGTCAGTCCCATGCTGGCTTCCCAGCTTTCAGTCTAGTGGCCATTAGCTCCTCCTTGTTCAGGTAAGCTGTCTCTATGTGTTTCTGCCGCATGGTCCTGTCCTCTCCATCTGCATCTGGGTTCCAGTTCGACTCAGTGTTCATGTATGGGTGTTTGATCCCCTTCTCAAAAGGCATTAGTTGAGGGCTCCATGGAGAAGTTAGTTGTTGATCTCACTCTCCGGGAAGGGCATTTATGATAGCCTTTCCACGGAAGCTGAGATTGTTAGTTGGGAGCAGTCTTGTAGTTCCCTCGACCTTTCTTTGTGTTCAATTTTATCTTCAAACCAATATTGGCTTCCTCTTTTATGTTCTCTCTCTCTGTCTCTGTCTCTCTCTTTCCTATCTTCTATTCCTAACCAGGCTCAATCTTCCTGGTCGCACATGTTTTCCTTAACTCCCCCTCATTTTCTCCTACTTCTCTCTCCATTCGCTGCACCCCCCCCCACTTCACCTAAGCTCTGGGGGACTTGTCCATTACCAGTTCTGTGAGGGACTTTATATGAATCTCTTAGAATACACCTTGTATCCTAGTTCCTCAGGTGGTGTGAATTATAGGCTGGTGATCCTTTGATCTAGGTCTAAAATCCATATATGAGTAAGTACATACTGTGTTCCTCTTTTTGTGACTGGGTTACCTCATCCAGGATGTTTTCTTCAAGTGCCATCCACTTGCCTGTGAATTTCAAGATACCATTATTTTTTTCTGCAGAGTAGTATTCCATTGTGTAGATGTGCCACATCTTCATTAACCATTCTTCAATTGAAGGGCATCTAGGTTGCTTCCAGGTTCTTGCTATTACAAATAGTGCTGCTATGAACATAGTTGAACAGATGTCTTTGTTGCATGGATGTGAATCCTTTGGGTATATGCCTAAGAGGGTGATTGCCGGTTCCTGTGGTAAATTCCCATTTTACTGGGGAACTGCCATACTGATCTCCAAAATGGCTGTATGAGTTTGCACTCCCACCAGCAGTGGAGGAGTGTTCCACTTTCTCCACATCCTCTCCAACATGAGTCACCATTGGTGTTTCTAATTTTAGCCATTCTGGCAGGGGTAAGATGGTATCTCAAAGTTGTTTTGATTTGCATTTCCCTGATAGCTAGGGATGTGGAGCATTTTCTTAAGTGTCTTTCAGCCTTTTTGATTTCCTCTATTGAGAATTCTTTCTTCAGTTCTGTACCCCATTTTTTAATAGGGTTATTTGGTGTTTTGTTGACTAGTTTCTTGAGTCCTTTGTATATTTTGGAGATCAGCCCTTTGTCGGATATAGGATTGGTGAAAATCTTTTCCCAGTCTGTGGGCTGCCGTTTGGTCTTGTCGACTGTGTCCTTTGCCTTACAGAAGCTTCTAAGTTTGAAGAGGTCCCATTTATTAATTGTTTCTCTCAGTGTCTTTGCTTTGTTGTTGTGTTCCATTCTAGTTGGTGTAGATTCCCTAGATTCTGGTGGTGTCATGCTTGTCTTTCTGTTGTTAGGTGTTCTCTTGTATTGCCTTCTTCCCGTAGCTTCTTCCAGTAGGTGTTGGTGGGGTCTCCCCCTCTCTCTATGGTACTTCCCCCGTGGGCTTATGTGGGTCTGAGATTCAATATCTGTAGCTCTGTGTGGTCCAAGATCTCTAGGAGGTTTCTCCACAGACAGGGATCCAGGGATGGGGTCAATGATGAGGATCCAGTAGAAGATGCCAGCAGGTACTCCCAGTGGTCCCGCAGAGATAGGCGGATCTCTGGGAGGGGCCCGAGGCTCCAGCAGAGGAGTGGAGGTGGGGTCAGAGACCAAGCAGGTAGAAATTACGGGTGGTCCCGCGTGGATAGTCAGGTCTCCTTTGTTCAGAGTTGCTCTGAGAAGTTCCCGAAGTAAGGTGGACTGTTGGCTCTACCCTCTGTCCCAGTGCTCAACCCATATATGTTTCTCTTATTGGTTGATGAATAAAACAGTTTGGCCAATAGCCAGTAGAGCCAGGAAGATAGGCAGGACTAGTAGATGAGAAGAATTCTGAGAAAGGTAGGCAGAAGGAGATGCCATGGAGGAACCAGGATAGGACATGCCAGGCATTCTCCAGTAAAATAAGGTCATGTACAAATACCTAGGTTAGTAGTTATGGATTAATAATTAAGACACATAGCCAGTAAGAAGCCCTAGCCATTTGGCCAACAGTTTTCTAATTAATATAGCATCTCTGTGTGTTCATTTGGGGTTGAAGCAGTGGGACCTTGCAGGACAAAAGAAACCACCAGCAACATATAGGTTAACCAGAACTATTAGAAGTACATGGAATGTTCTTTAAATTTATTTTTATGTCATTTTATGTGCCTGAGTGTTTGCATTGCACACACGTCTGTGTACCATGTGCATGCTTGGGCCCAGAAGAGGGCATTGGCTATCCTGGAGCTAGAGTTGCTAGACCTGCTATATGGGAACTGAACTGTGGTCTTCGGGAAGGACAGCTAGTTGTCTTAGTGCTGAACAATCTTTCCAAACCCAAGTGTTCTTTCCAACAAGATCAGAGCATGTGTTCTTCTATAATGCTCAAAATAACCTTGTTGGGTCATATTAGACAACACACAAACAACCCATAACGTTCAAAATTATGAATTAATGCAGATATCTCTTAATCACAATGGGTTGAGTTACAAATTAAAAATATATAAAAATAGACTACACACTATAAAAATCCAGTGAGAAAAATGGAAAAAAATTAAGAGAAACTTTGGAAATATTGCATCAATGAAAATGAAATGAAAAGAATAGAATAATGGAGTCCAGTAAAATAAAACTTAGGATATAATTTGTAGCTGTTATTATCTCCATTATTACAAAGTATTGAAATTGGTAACCTAACCTTTCAATATAAGGTATGGATAATGAGAGAACTCAATAGAATGCTATCAGAAAAAAGGGGATTAAAAGAATCACAGTATAGATGATTGAAAGAATGAATAGAAAAAATTAGAATCAGTAAAATCAAGAGTAGTATACTGACAAACCACTAGAGTTACTGAGAAAATAAATAAGAACAATTGAATAGTTATGTTGTCCAGTGAAAAATTACTCACTATTACATAAAACAATAAAGATTAAAAGGGAATTATACAAACATGATGTATCATCAAATTATGTCACATACATGAATGAAAAACGTCCTATTCATGTCTGTTAACACAACTGTCTGAAGAACAAATAGAAAATCCTATGGGATTAAATTAGACTGAAACAATAAACTCTTTTGTTAAGAAATTTTAATATAACATGGACTAACTGATAAATTAAGTGAAACACCGAAGAGTTAATTTTAGTTGCTCTATGAATATTTGTGGCAGTTCCACGGGAAAGGAGACTTCTTAACCCTTGTTATAAATCTATTATTCTGTAGCCAAAGTTAGAAAACACCATCAGAGGACAACACGTTATACAACATGGCAAGGGAAGAAATTTTATATACTATATTTCTAGCATGAACTTAAAATAATACAATTGATGATAAAAACAGGAGGGGCCTGAAGTTACTAAACAAAAAGTGCCCTTAAAAATCAGGTTATTCCTGAGCTTATACTTTAAGCAATGGAAATTAGTTACTAAAATAAAATCTTGTATATATATATTTGCTTGGAAGAACAATCCATAACAGCCCAAACATGATAAGATGGTTGCTAATCAATGCAGTAAGCATGAATACAGTACTCAGAACACAGCTGTAAAGAGGCTATGAAAGGAATTTTGCCACATAGAACACAAGCAGCTAAAAGCATGGGTTTATTCAACCTGGTTTTGTGTCATAGCTGCTTTGGTTTTTACAAACAACTTCTTCTGTCTTCTTTCCTTTGTTTCTTCTAGGACTTGGAGGATTTTTTCACTAAGTTTGGAGAATCAGGTTTTGTTCTAGTGGCCCTGGGTTCCATAGTAACCATGTATCAGAACAAGGAACTTATTAAGGAGTTTAACAGTGCCTTTGCTCACCTCCCTCATGGGGTACTGTGGACATGTAAGGAAGGTCTTTGGCCCAAAGATGTCAGATTGGCCCCAAATGTTAAAATCATGGATTGGCTTCCACAAACTGACCTTCTTGGTAAGCAACTCCTAGACCTGTTGCTTTATTTCCATTGAAGTGCTTTTTGGATTTAATAGGTAGTGGATATCTGAGCATTTGGACTAGCAGAAGGAAAGCTGCAGATAGGTAAAGATGTATCTCTAGCATGCAGGCAAAAGCAGCTAGAGTTTTTGGGGGTATGAAGCTGTGCTCTGGACTGTCAAGAGCAGCAACTTACTTATCTTTTCCAACTCAGGTCTCAAGTCCATAAATAGATATGTAGCCTTGATTTATCAGTATTTAAGATTTTTCACCCCAATACATTCTTAAACAATACGTAAGCTATAACTGCTCCATGGGGGCAGTGGCCACTGTTTGTTGCTGCTATTCTCATAATATTGTGACAACCTTTTAGCATTTTAAAGACCTAAATTTGAATGTAAGCATGCAGACACATCTTGATTGTTGGAAAATGGCTGAAAACTCAGACACTTCCAACATGGTTGGGGGTATGAGGGTATAGGAAGCTATTTGAGTGCCAACCCAAGTAACCTTACAGTGACTTCACCAACACAAAGAATTCCCTAAAGCCACCTCCCCTCAAATTGTTTCTATGTGATTGTTCGGGAGACCCATCACTTCCACACTCAATGGCTGACATCAGAGGTTTGTTCCAAACACTGTGACAAAAAATAAATTGGAAAATTTTGCAAGTAGATTTATGTTCAGCAAAATCACAGGCTACACAACAGGAAAAAGACTCACTTTCCAAGGTACATGAATAGATTTTGTGGGAGGTATAGTTTGCGATGATTTCTTTTCTGATCATAAGAAATTTTTGGTTGCTTTCACTATGGAGCAACAGACAAGACATGAAAACACAGAAGTGTCTGGTCTACCAGCCCCTTTTGTAAGCTTCTTTTAAAGTAGAGGAGACAATACTGAGAATAGAAGCTTCACAAGAGATCAGATGTATGAGAGAAATGAAGAAGAAAGCATCAGTGGAGAAGATGGGGATGAGAAGAATAGAGAAACATGCTTGCATCTGTCCCTGGGTTCTACGTCCTTGATAGTTTTGGATTGAAGTAAAGCATATCTCTGCAGAGGCACAGCTAGATATCATATTCTATAACACTGCAAATCTCAAAAACAAAGTCAGCAAATCCAGTCTCTCTAGCACATTGGTATTTCTAAGGTCACCTGATTTACTTAGTATCTGAAACTTTCATACTGAAATATTGGATCATCTTTCTCTTTTACAACAGCTCATCCTAGCATTCATCTTTTTGTCACCCATGGGGGAATAAACAGCATCATGGAGGCCATCCAGCATGGAGTGCCCATGGTGGGGATTCCCTTTTTTGGAGACGAATATGAAAACATGGTCCGAGTGGAAGCCAAGAAAATTGGTGTTTCTGTTCAATTACAGACACTCAAGGCAGAGACATTTGCACTTACATTGAAAGAAGTCCTAGAAGACAAGAGGTATGCAGCTCTTGGGGTTGTGGTCCCTTAGACTGAATGCAGGGTGAACGTTAAGGGTTCTGTGTAGTCTGTTTATCAATGACACCAGAATTTTGTGAGATGTGTTATATAATACATGAAGTGGTACTTGAAAGTCCTGCTTTTTCTTTGTTACTAATCCTCATTTTAGGTGAGGTGCTAAGAATATGCTTTTACCTGATGTGGTGTGATCATTTTTATACACACATTATCCCCACAGCCTCATATTTTGGGGACCTACAATAGAATTCCAACTGAAGCAGGACAGAACAGTTGTATGTTCTTACGGTTGCTGCTTTCCATGACTCATCGTATGTCCACAGGATTCCAATTGAGTCAAAAGAGGACTTTGTAGTTACTAGTCTGTTGTTGTAAAAAAGTACCATCACCAAGGCAACTTCTAAGAAAAAAACCTTAATTGGATCTTCTTCCAGAGGGTCAGTCCATGACCATCTTGATGGAAAGTGTGGCCACAAGGATGTCACTGGAGCAGGGGCTGAGAGCTTACATCTGATCTGCAGCCAGGAAGCAGAAAGATCAAGACTGGGCTTGGAAATGCCCCAGTAACAAATCTCCTTCAACAACTTCATGGCTCTTAATCCTTCTTAAACAGTCCACCCACCAACTGTGAAACAAACATTCAAATACTTGTAACTATGGGAACCATTCCTACTCAAATCACAAGGACATTTGCATGTTCTTAATATGGCTAATCTTCCCTCATCAATGTCTTTGTGTTGACCTCAGGATACTATCTCTCTAAGGATGTCTCCTTAGGAGACCATGTACTATGCTATTATCTTTTCTGTCCTTGAGCACAGCCATCATACACTAGTTTCTTTTTGACACTTTGAAAGATTTGCAATATCTTCATCATGTGTGTCATTATTGTCTGTCCCACATTAGCACATAGAATGCATGCACCATGAAGAAGCAGTATCATTTCCATTCTATTTCTAAGGCCAGGACAGGTCGATTGTAAAGGAAGTTTACACATGTCTATCACAAATGAGACAGGAACGGAGACAACAATTGCTCCACATATCACTTGGCCATCCAGCACAATGATTTCACAATCAAACAGGAGTAAACACTCAAGTTTCAATGTCCTAATCACTTAATTAGATATACATCCGGTCACATATGTTGAAATATATTTAACGTGAGCATACCTTCAGCACCCTTCAAGGGTTAGTTTTGATTCTTCTTGTAGAAGGTTTTTCTTTTTAGACTTTTATTGAACATTTTAGTTGGGACTCAGGTAGACAGTGTCAAGTATATGCCAACAATTTTGTTTGAAGCTGACCTGTGGTTATGTACTAGGAAAAAAAAAAGGTGTGTGTCTCAACTATTGGCACAGCACATTGGTAACATAGTCTCTCTTTGCCTACAGGTACAAATCTGCAGCAATGGCTGCCAGGGCCACCCAGCGCTCCCACCCCCTGACACCTTCCCAGTGTCTGGTGGGCTGGATTGACCACATCCTACAAACAGGGGGAGGAGCACATCTAAAGCCCCGTTGCTTTCAACAGCCGTGGCATATGCAGTACCTGCTGGATGTCCTACTGTTTCTATTGGGGCTCACTCTGGGCACCTTGTGGCTATTGAAGAAAGTGCTGGGCTTGTTGCTCAAGTCCCTGGGTATGGCTAGGAAGGAAAAGAAGGCATAATGTTAAGTTTGACCTGGGGGAGGATGCAAGGAACTCTGGCTTCCCCTTTCCCTAACCCAGGGGACTCCCAGGTTTCTCTTCCCCTCTTTCTCCTGGTGGACCTCCAGTTGTCCTCACCATTTTCTGCCTTTTTCATATTACTCATATAATACATTGACTGACCAGTGACTGTTCATTTGCTGGATCCCCTTGCTCTAGCACAAACCTTCCTTTTCTGGCCATTTCTTCTCTCCACTCTTTTCTTCCTTCCCAGTGCTATGACAGTTTCATTCTCTCTGCGACTTCTATTCTCTGATTCCTTTCTTTGTTATCATTTGAGACAAAACCACACATATTTGACAAATTTTATTTACTCCTTTTTTTCTTATAGCCTCTCTTTAGAGTTCAGAATGTCTGTCTGGTCTGCTCCATTCTGTTTCCGTTAAGCAGGAACAGCCACTCCCAGGATGTAATATGAGCCAATATACCTGACAATGACAACTTATAAATGAAGTCAATTCATTTTTCTTGGTAGAAATCAGAATTAAAGTTCATAGAAAATTGAAGGGTTAGGAGAAATAATTTTTATGATTAATATGGTAGATTTATTTCCTTATGTCAGAGAAATTAAAATAAGACTACAGTCTATTCTCTTAGTGGAGTAACAGCTGAATGTAAAATAGAATAAGCCAGAGATTTATAAATTGATACAGAATGAACTTCATTGTTAAGTAAGAAGATACAAAGAGATGTGATAAATACAGAATGTCATTTTTTTTTTAATAGATGGTAGGAGTTGAGGGATAACAAACAATGTCCGGCCATTCTTTATAAAATATTATTTACTCTTGAAAACAAGTATATATGGGAAAATCCTGTGAGGGATCATGTGTAGTGTGTGGATGAGGGTCACATTACACAGGACATCAGGATTTGCAGGTGTGCTAGTATTTTATATACAAATATATTAAAATAGAGAAAGTAGTTAAACCCTTAAAATATAATATACACAGTAATGAATGCACTTCTCTCCAGCATTTTTGTAAATATGGAAAACATAAACTAATATGATGCCAGTTGAGAAAGTTTAATTTGGTCATTAAGTTCTCAGATTAAAGACAAATATAATTGCAAGTGACCTTATAATGTATTGCTTGTGTTTCATAGTTGTGTAGATTAACATTTTAGGATGATTATCTTTACATAGGCGAGAAAATACATAAGTAAATAATTTGGTAACATTGAGAGGTTTCATAGCTACTAAAAGGGAATAAATTGGGGATTTGAGAAGAATAACAATGTTACCATATGGGCCTATGTTTCAGCTTAAGGATTAACCCAAAATTCTTAATTTTATCTGATCAAGATAGGAAGAGTACAATACAGAGTTGTAGATATGAGATTTTTATAATTAATGCTAACCTATTATTCCCTAGATCTGGCCAGCAAAAAAGATAAAAAATAAAAGCAGCAGTCTTTCACTAGTAAGGAGTAGACCTAGGTAACATGTTTCAGTCACTAAATACATTTACACATGCAAAGGAACCAAGATTCCTTGAAAGTGTGTGATTTGAAGAACCCATTTCCTGCCCAGCAACCCTGCCTCCTCTGTCAGACTGATTTCAGTCCACACAAGCCATACTGGACTTTCAGACCCCATCGTGCTCCTGCCCAATCTGCTCTTCTCATATATGAAACTGAACTGACCAAAGAAGTCCACATGCTGGGATCTCATCACAAAGTACCAATGTGATGTATATAAGTCAGTAGGCAGTATCTTGCCCCTATATCTGTCAGGCCCATCGAATATTTGCCAGTCAACATTTGTAATCTGGGTGACTCCCAGGATGCAGAATTTAAAAGGAAATTTTATAAACTTCATCAAAATTCATGGAGTTTAAAGAAAACTTCAAAATTAAGAACTTAAGAACAAACACCTGAGTGATACCCATTAACAGACTGGCGTGGAAGAAGGAGGGGAAAAAGGGTCTCTCCAATGCTGACCTGTCTGCTGATGACACATCCTGGGAGAGAGGAGTGATTGTCTTCAGTCATGTGTCCCCTGGTGATTCCACCAGACTCCAATGGACAGCTTCAATCCAGTGGTTACACAGATAGTCCTCATCAAACTAAATTAGTCTTAAAACAAGACCTGAGGACATGAATCATGGAAAATGACTGATGGGAGGGGGTGATTGGAGAGAGAAAAGAGGATGGCAGAGAGTAATCGGAATGTATTATGTACATGTATGAATTTGTTAAAGAACTAATTTAACTGATTAAAAAAAAAAAAAAACTAAGGAAGTAGCTATTTGTGTAAGATTGATTTCCATTTTAAATGTCCTGAATATGAGTATATTTTATTTGGTTCAACAATTTGTTTAACCACCCTTGATTAATTTCAAGGTGGTCCAAAGCACTGTGATGGGGGAACTTCAGGAGACGAAAAGATGAACAAGACTCCCTTCTGACCCTATGGGAGCTCCCAATTGACCTTCATTGTTTACTGGTCAAGTAGAGGCAAGGTTTGTCTATCCTTGGTGGTGGTGCTTATTTAAGTGGTCAGTGCTTACAAATGAACTTTGCTAGCTCTTAATTTCACTCGGTGAAAGTGGCGATGCATCTGGGGTCTCCCATGCAATTCAAGATGCTCAGACTCCTTCGGGATGGAAGTGGGAAGCACACCGAATCCCTGCTGTGTCTACACTTTCTCTTAAATTGTTAAGTACCATGTCATACAGGAAGGACCCCCTGAAATGGCATCTGACATAGAAAGAGATAGAGAAAGCAGTTTTTGAGCAGGTGGTGCTTTTCTTGACCTTCATATTATTCCATCAGAAATTGCCTCAACTAATACTGACTTTTTAAAAATAAATCTTTGTGTTTGATGTCTATGTTATATCTTTGAATCATACAGTTTATTTTAATGATCTTAAAAAAATCAAGACCACCATTCTTTGAGAATACACAGGTAAAATCTGTAACAAGAAGCAGAAGGGCGGCCTTTCTGGAACCTTCTGGTCCCAGTTCCTTGTATGATTCCAGGATGGAGGGACCCTGTGGGAGGGAGTACGGAGGGAGGATGGACTCAATAGACACTTAGTGTAAGGAATGTGACTTAGATTTTTCCGCCTACAGCAAACAACTAACGAGCCTGCTTTTGCCCTGGCAAAGGTGTTGCTAAGAACGAGTGTGAAGTGAAAACAGAATGAAGAATTAAATAAAGAAGCCAAGGAGGGTGGGGAACAGAAACAAAACAAAATACTAGGATGTTACCTATAATTAGCCTGCTTGCTTCTAAAGGTAGTGGTTTCCGGCCTCACCTGGCATTAAGCCATTCATGGGGGTGTCAGTCTTGTAGAGTCAGGAGGGAACCGCCTGAAACAAGTCAGACAATTTACTAAACATTTCTTTTTTAAACATGGGAGACCAGTTTTGATGCTGTGATAAGAACTGAACAATTGCCGATAGACTTCTGCCTCTCATTTCTTCCAGAACAAACAGCTTGGGCTTTCACAGTAGCTGGGATTTCCTAGGTAACAGGAGTGTAAACTCGAGGAAAGGCAGGACCAGCATACAAATGACAGCGAGCTGAGCCAATCAGACCATGAGTCTGTTGCAGGATTTCCAGGCCATCCAATTAGCACTGAAAGCTTTGAAGGGCAGGAACACCTTAGGAAGACAGGTAAGAAGGAGGAGACACAGGGCCAGGTGCACAAGTCCGTTTCCATAGTTTCAACTTGAAGCAGCCTGTGGCTACAGATTAGCATTCAGGTAACTTAATGTTATTTATTCTATTAATTCTGGGACTTTTGCTTCATTTTTAACTGTGAAGTTCTATTATCTAAAAGAAAAGTTAAAAGTTGTTGAGAAATCATGTCTATCCCTAGGCTGTCAGTGCAAAATCCAAGGAGATAACATTTTCTGAGTGGTGTCTGCGTGCTGGGTCTTGGAGGAGAGCTGTTTAGGTGATTTGCTGTAAGTATCATGATGCTTCTGGTGAAACCGAGCTTAGGAGGATTCTAGTTCCAAATCACAAAGCAATCAAACAGATATACACCTTCATTCTTATTTATTTTGTGGTTTAGTTTTTACTGACTATGCCACACCCCATGGATTGATGACAGATTCAGAATTAAAATTAGGGTTATTCATTTAATTTTTTGGTTGATTATTTTGTTCACAGAGTACTATACTAACATAGATTCCCCTTCTCTCTCCCTCATCCCTTCCTCCTTTGTTCTGATCACTCCTCAAATTCTTGCCCTCTTCTTTATCATTGTCACATGTAAACATCTCTCTCTCTCTCTCTCGCTCTCTCTCACATACACACACACACACACACACACACACACACACACACACACACTCACTGAGTATACCCATTTAGTAATGCCAGTCAGTTCTTGTGTTTAGGGTTGACCACAATGTATAGTCAACCTATCAGGGGACTTTTCCCTGTAGATAAAGGATTTCCCCCTTTTCTCCATCTATTGATCACTTGTGGCTCTTACGATTTTTAATTTAAATAATTTTGAAGAATAATATAATTTTACCGTTCCCCCTTTCCTTTCCATTCTCTAATACCCCCTCCCCCATAATCATTTACTCTCTTTAAAATTGGTGATGTGTTTAGAAACACTAACAATATTTTCATGTCAGTAGGTGATGGCTGTGATCAAATCTGTCTTAGCGCTTTTGTTGCTCTGAAGAGATGTTATGACCATGGCAACTCTTATAAGGGAAAGCATTTAGTTGGGGCTCCTATATAAAAGTGTTTTGCTGATGAAAAAGTGAAAGGGTACCTTGGCAACTGGGACCAAGGAATGCCACAAAAATCATACCACACAACAGACATCATGCAAGAGATTTATTGGGGATTGGGACACAAAAGGCTACCTCAGAGCAAGGATGGAAAATGAACATGACTGAGCAAGCATCTACAGAACTGAACATTCAGTCTTTTTAGTATATGCCAAGAAATGATATATATATCTGGGTCATCTGGTTAGATTTATTGTTTGCATTTTGAGAATTTTCCACACAGATTTCCCAAGGGGCTGCAGCAGTTTGCAATCCTATTAACAGTGAATGAGGGCTTCCTTTTCTCTGCACCCCACAAGAATTTGTAGCTGGTTGTTTTGTTGAGCTTTGCCATTCTGAATGGGGTAAGATGAAATCTCAAAATTGTTTTGATTTGCATATTCATGGTTGCTAGGGATGATGAAAATTTTGAGATATTTTCTAGCCATTCTTTTCTCCTTTTTGAGGGAACTTGCTGTTCAGATCCAAGGCCCATTTTTTGAGTGGGTCATGTTGTTTTATTTGACTTGTTCTTAAAAGTTGTTCTTTAACATTAATCATTTCTCAGATGAATAGCCAACAAATATTCTTTCCCATTTTGTAGGCTTCCTATTTACCTGGGTATTTATTTCTGTAGCTGCAGCTACATACAAACTTCCCAGTTTTATGTTGTCCCACTTTTTAGTATTGGACTTATTTTTGAGCAAATGGAATTCTATTCAGGAAGGTTTTTCAGACATCTGTATCCTATAGAGTACTGCCATGTTTTCTTCTAGCAGCTTCAGTGTTTCAGGCCTCATGCTTTGGTCTTTGATGTAAATGGAGTTCTAGTTGGTCTAACTAATAAAAACCCAGAGTCTGGTCTAGAGGAAAATGCTGAGAGAAGAAGGAGCAAAAACCACTGCCACACCTTACCTCCTTAGTGTCTCAGCAGGCCAGGGAGTGAGTTCCTGTTTCTCCCTGCTTATATCCGGTTTCTGCCTAGCTATCTCAATTCCTGTCTGTCTGTACAGACTTCCAGACCTTCAGATAGGCTTTATTTAAACAAGTAAGATATCACCACACTTTAATCCTTTTGCAGAGTTTTTGTGCATGATGATAGGTATGGCTCTAACTTCATTCTCCTGCATGTGGATGTTTAGTTTGCCCAGCACCATTTGTTGAAGATGCACAGAACCTCTGGCCCCCGAGATTGTTTTTAGTGTCTTTGTTAAATATTTAATGGCTAAAGTTACATGTCCTCCTGTTTGGTTTAGTCCTTTGCTTTTGTTCCATGACCAAAAACAAATTGAGGAGAAAAGGGTTTATTAGGTTTGCACTTCCGTGTCATAGTCGGCAGGAACTCAAACATGGCAAGGACCTGGATGTAGGAGATGATGCAGAGAGCACTTGTAAATGGTGCCATTACCTAAGCAGGTGGTCATGGGCTGTATATAAAGGCTAGCTAAGCGCAGCATCTGATAACAAAAGTGGTTGTTCTTCCCTGGCTGTGAGTGGGGCCCTGGTTAGAGCTGTGTGGGATACCAAACAGCAGCCTTGGAGTTTCTGTTTGAATGTCTGGCCCTGGCTTCTGCCAATGTGGGATTGCAGTCTGTACGCTACAAGAAGTACTTCTTTTTTTTTTTCAGAGGCTCTTGGTCAGTGTCTTTACGACAGATGCATATGAATTTCAAAGGCAGCTCCCTGCAGAGAGCTGTATAATGTTTGAGGATCTGCAATGTCTGCTAGTATCTGCATAAGATGCTCAGGACCATCCTCTCTCAGGGACCCTCTGCTGATGGCAAGGTGTTTGGGAAGAATGAAAGTGTCGACCTTATGGAAGTATGATAATTTCTTTCCTCCCTGTACTCTGGTTTTAAAGTAAAGCTTCACCCTACTGATTTTTTTTTTCTTTTAATAAAAATTTGCTCTTGATTCTGATCTGACAGATAGCCTTGGGAACACAATCTCCCATGTGTCTCAGGCCCCCAAAATCTTGTTTTCCCTCTAGATTGAGAATAGTTTTTCCTCATCTTTTGTATTTTGCTCAATCTAAAGGCAAATGGAATTACGCATTTGTAAATATTGCAACTTAGAAGGTATACTCTGAGAGCATAACAGTCTTCTGTTGGGGAGGAGATGGCAATGTCCCAGTACCTTGGGCAATGTCTCCTCTGAGGCAACAATGTGAGCTGTTAAGAGGGAGGACACACTACTCCAAGAGGCTATGGTGTTACCTGATTTGCTAGGCATGCTTTGTTCAAATTTTTTGTCCTAGACTTTGTTCTGTGGAGACTACAAAGGCTCTTTGTTGACAAAAGAATGTTTTCTAAAATGTGAGTAATTTATACATGAGTATAGATAACAGTATTGATTTGCTCTTAAACCCTTGTACAATTGTTTATTTAGTTTGTAAAATTGGTTTAAACTCAGGATTTAAATATGGGTTTTCTCTAATGCATGGAAATATAAGTTGAAATCTCTAAGAATTATTATCAGGATGTACTTTATCTTTATACTAATGAGAGAGGGGGGGAGAGGGTTAGTAGAAAGGAGAGAAAGAGATTTCCTCTTATTACATTACTATTTCAGTCAGGGGACTGAAGTCATGGCATGCTTGTGGAAGACAAGGGAACACTTACTATAATTGTTTTTGTCCTTCAACCCTGTGGGTCCCACCTCCTTTTGCCAGACTTAGTGGTGAGCATCTTTGCCCAGGAAGCACCACAATGGCCTCAAATAAAACAACAGAAGCAAATCAAAAGATAAACTCTTTGTTAATTATTTGCAAAACATAGTTCATGCTATAGCAGGTAAAGCTGACATGGTGTAAGTGCTAAATGATATTCCCTACTGCTCTTATTTTTATCTTTTGCAAATTGTTTCCCCATAAAGGCAATAATAAATACTCCAGGCTTTGTGCCATAAAGTCTTTGAAACAACTTTCATCTTTGTAGTTGAAGCATGAAGATAGAAACAGGCACTATATAAACATGGTACACTGATTTCCAGTAAGTCCTTATTTGTGGAAGAGGGTAGAGGGCCAGATTTGGTGTGTGAGCTTTGCTTTGATGTTCTAGGGCAAATACCATTATTGGCTATGTTTTTGTGAACATAGGGAATCTTGTTATGGTTATCGGGTAGTTCAGAGATGCACCATGACCATGAATAAATTTTAATAAATAAGAGGCTTTATCAAATACTGGCCAGACCTATGGATATTGGACAGGACCACACTCTGAGATTCAAGACACACAGAGGATGGCTCTGCTAGTACAATTTTACAAAGTTACTGCATTTTGTGTATCAAATTAGCTCACATCCTATAGTGCCTAATTTTTACAACAAACACCCTGCAGATGCCTCAGTTATCTCCAGCATGCACATCGTTTTTTACAAAAGCAAAAGTAGTGCTCAGTTCTTCCAAGAAAAATAGAGGCAGTAAAATTTATAACAATTAGCAGTTTATTAAGATTAACTTGATTCTTCAGGGGAAGTCATATATCTTGGCAAGTTTGCGGAAGGTGCATTTTACAAACTAACTCCATAGAAGCTGCAGTAATTTCTTCAAGTATTCCTTAAGTACAATGGTGTTCAAAACTGAACATGTCCCAGGATAGCCAAAACAGCCCTGCACAATAAAGGAACTACAGGAGGCATCACCATACCTGACTTGAAGCTCTACTATAGAGCTATAGTTCTGAAAACAGCTTGGTATTGGCAAAAAAAAAAAAGACAGGTAGACCAATGGAATCAAATTGAAAATCCTAATATTAACCCACACACCAGTGAACACTTTGACAAAACAGCTAAAATTATACAATGGAAGGAGGGTCTCAACAAATAGTGCTGGCACAAGTGGATGATAGTGTGTAGACTGCAGATAGACACATCTCAACATAAATCTAGCTACACTGAACCTCATAGAAGAGAAAGTGGGAGGTACCCTTGAAAGAATTGGTACAGGAGACTGCTTCCTAAACATAACACCAGTAGCACAGACACTGAGATCAACAATTAATAAGTGGGACCTCCTGAAACTGAGGAGCTTCTGTAAGGCAAAGGACACAGTCAACAAAAGTAGGAAAAGGTCTTCACCAACCCCACATCTGACAGAGGGCTGATCTCCAAAATACAAAGAACTCAAGAAACTAGTCACCAAAATACCAAATAATCCTGTTAAAAAAAAAATGGGGTATAGAACTGAATAGAGAGTTCTGGAATCCAAAATGGCTGAAAGACACTTAAGAAAGTGCTCAACATCCTTAGCTAACAGGGAAATGCAAAGCAAAACAACTCTGAGATACTGTCTTACCTGTCAGAATGGCTAGAATAAACACCAATGACAGCTTATGATGGAGAGGATGTAGAGAAAGGGGAACACTCCTCTACTGCTGGTGGGAATGCAAACTTGTACAGCTATTTTGGAGATCAATATGGCAGTTCCTCAGGAAAATAGGAATCAGTCTCCTACAGGACCCAGCAATTCCACTCTTAGGCACATGCAACAAGGACTTTCAACTCTGTTAATAGCAGCATTATTTGTAATAGCCAGAACCTGTAAGCAACCTAGATGGCCCTGAACTGAGAATGGATAAAGAAGATGTGGTACATTTACACAATGGAATACTACTCAGCTTTAAAAAAAAAAAAAAAACAAAAAAACAAACAAAAAAATCAATGGGATCTTGAAATTTGCAGGCAAATGTATGGAACTGGAAGAAACCATCCTGAGTGAGTGAGATAATTCAGCCACAAAAAGAGGAACATGGTATGTGCTCACTCATATATGAATTTTAGACATAGAACAAAGGATCACCAGCCTACAATTAATACCGCCAGAGAAACTAGGATGCAAGGATGTTATGAGTAGTCCCTCCCCAAGCCTGGTCCCAGAACATTAGCCCCAATAACACATGGAGCCACTCTATTAGATATAAAACCATTGGCCTGTTACTAGCATTTCTTATTGGCTAACTCTTTCCTAAATATTAGCCCATTTCTATTATTTCTAAGTATTTCTACATGGTCTTGGCTTACCAGAGAGAGGGTCTGGAGCTCTTCTCTCTCAAGTGTCTACATGTTGAATCTCCTCCTACCTCTTCCCGAATTCTCCTCGTCTCCTTGTTCTGCCTATCTTGCTTTCCTACTGTACAACAGGGCTTTATTTATTAACCAATAAGAGAAACATATTTACAGAATGACATCTCCCATCATATCACATGTCCCATCACAATGAGGAACCTAAGAGATTCATACAAGGTCCCTCACAGAAGGGGAAAGGGACAAGATCTCCTGAGCATATTGGGAACAGGGGGTGGGGGGCAGTGAGTGGAGATGGAGTTAGGAGAAAGAGAAGAGGAGGAGAGGAGAACATGTGAGACAAGGAAGATTGAGTTAGGGGATGAATAGAGGAGAGTAAGAAAAGAGATACCGTAATAGAGGGAGCCATTATAGGTTTGAAGAGAAAACTGACTCTAGAGAAATGTCCAGAGACCTACAAGGATGATTCCAAATAACAATCTGAGTAACAGTTTAAAGGCTACCTTAAATGTCCTTCCCTGATAATGAGATTGAAAATTAACTTATATGCCATCCTAGAACCTTCATTTAGTAGCTGTTGTGAACAGATGCCAACAGCCACAGCTAAACACTGAGCCAAACTCCTGGAATCCAGTTGCAGAGAAGGAGAATTGATAAGAAAAGAGGTCAAGACCAGGTTACAGAAACCCACAGAGACAGCTGACCTGAACGGGGGAACTCATGGACCCCCATACTGATAGCTGGGAAACCAGCATTGTACCAACTCAGACCCTGTGAATGTGGGTCTCAGAAGGCCTGGGCAGTCTAAGGGACCTCTGACAGTGGAACCAGGATGTATCCCTGGTGCATGAAAGGACTTTGGGAGCACATTCCCCATGGAGGAATACTCCCTTAGCCTAGAGGCAGGAGCGAGGGCCTAGTCCCTACTCCAAATGACTAGACAGATTTTGATGATCCCTCCTGCAAGGCCTCACCCTCCCTGTGGAGTGGGTGGGGAATGAGATGGGAGGGGGGTTCCGGAGGCATGGGAAGATGGGAGGGAGTAGGAACTGGGATTGCTTTGTAAAATAAGAAAAAATAATAAATAAATATAAAAAATAAACTTAAAAAAACTGAACATGTTATTCACTGTTACAAATTCAACTCTGGGATGTTGAACAGTATATGGTTTGAAGAAACAGTGGTTGGAAAATGTGAAGTCACTGCTGTAGTAAATTGTGAATCCTGTCTTCTAAATGTGAATGTTGTGGGTGCTGGGTGTGCCTGTAGGCAGTTTAGATTGTAGAGCAGTGGCTCTCAACCTCCATAATGCTCTTTTTTTATTATTATTTTATTTAATTTTATATAACAAAGTCCAATTAAATGAAAACAAACATTTATACACAATATTTGGGAATTTGGGCATCGTTCTTTCCAAACTACTTCCTGATGGTAAGGGGCGCTGTCATGGGGGATTCGAAGAAGATTCAGATATCCTGGCTGTAGTCTGTAGGGCTGTTTTGTCCAGCTGTTTTGAATGTAGGATCACCTTGTAATATGTTTCAGGCGGTCTGGTGTGATCAAACCACATTAGTCTGGAAGGAATCCACATCTTTTCGTTTTCTGTGGAAACAAAAATAGAAATCCTTTTCCCCAGTAACTTGTCCTTCAACTTAAATTTTGGAGTCAAAGCATTTTTTTTTTTAATTTTACATGTCGATCCCCGTTCCCTCTCCCTCCCTCCCTCCCCCCATCCTTCCCCCCTCCTTCCCTCCCTTTTACCCTCTCACATGCACTCAAACACCCTCCCCTCCCATCCCCCCACCCCAATTCCATATGTAGGGGAATGCCATCCAGTTGGGGTCATGTAGATCTGACAGGTCCTGTGAAGTAGGGACTAGGGCTTCTCTCCTGTCTCTAGATTAAGGCAGTTATCCCTCCATGGGGGATATGTTCGCAAAGTCCTTTTGTGCACCAGGGATACATCCTGGCTCCACTGTCTGAGGTCTCTTAGACTGCTCAGTCCTTCTGGCTGAGACCCATATTCAGGGGGGGCCTGAGTCAGTCCCATGCTGGCTTCCCAGCTATCAGTCTAGTGGCCGTTAGCTCCTCCTTGTTCAGGTAAGCTGTCTCTATGTGTTTCTGCCGCATGGTCTTGTCCTCTCCATCTGCATCTGGGTTCTAGTTCGACTCAGTGTTTATGTACTCCATAATGCTCTTTAATGCAGTTCCTCAGGTTGTGGAGACCCCAAACATAAAATTATTTCATTACTACATCATAACTGCAATTTTGCTACTGTTATGAATTTTAATGTAAACATGTGATATGCAACCCTACGTTGAAAATTACTACTAGACAGTGTTGGGGCATAAGCTGGTCTAGAGCTGCCACATTCTAGCTTTCTGAAATCACTGCTTCTTCTGCCCACTGTCGTAGACACTGTAGCTTGCCAGTTCAATTTCAAGGTTCCTTTTTATGAACAGAACCTTGGGGTAGGGTAGGGATGGGAACAAAGTACTCAGCCAAAAATCAGGATCTCCATTGCACGAGTGACCCACAGATTTCCATGTAGAAGTCGAATGAACTTTCTGGAAAACACAAGGGGGCAGGCTTTGCTAGGCAGTGTCTCTCCTACTACTTGGGGGTATGGATGTATTTACTGGTGTTGTTTTGTTATTCTAGACATTTAGGAAACTTTGAGTATAAAAGGCAGTCTTGGAGGATGGACTGACACTAGTATCTTGGGACTCCCTCCAGACTTTTCATACATTGAAGGAGATCAAACTCTTATTCTCTGCTACGAATAATGATTATGCCAACAATCCATACCAGATATGCCAGCCTATATCAATATTGCACTATGACATTAGATTTCTATCTACTAATCCTAGTCAGTTTTCTGGAAATGTCAATTGAAGACACACACACACACACACACACACACACACACACACACACACACACACAGTTCATTGGATTTATGAGTGTCCATTTATTAAATCTTATATAGCAAATGATTCCCATAGAAACACTCTAAAACATTACACAAGTGACTTGGTGATTTAGGTGAGTAATGGCTACAAAGACAAATGCCAACTGTGCCTCTGGCTCTTCCTGCCTCTGAAAATGTCTCTGTGTAGCCCTGCCTGTGTGTGCCTAGCAGACCCCATCCAAGTTTTTGCCCAGTGGGGAGTGCTAAGACACAGTGCTCTCAGCTACTTTCCTCCCAACCTGGAGTGAGCATGAAAGCACCTGGACAGAAGTGGGTGGCAGGTCACACGGTCTGGCTGTGGCCATTGGGTTAGCGCCAAAATGTTTAGGCACATTCAGATCTCACTCCTGACACCAGAATGTAGAGAGGAGATTTTCTCCTCCTGCCTGTTCATTGGCCATAACAGCTTTGTTCATCAACCAATAAAAAGCAGCCCATATTTGCAGCATAAAGAAGGGCCTCCCACATCAGGCCTGTGGCTCTTCCTGCATCTGAACAAGGTGAGGAAAAGCTTTGCTCTGAAGTGGAGTTGATACCACTGCCTGAGACCACAGAGTTTGGAAACATACATTTCATTTTTCTTTTCTGTAGGCTTTGTTAATCTATTTCCTGTCTTGTGTACAAATCTCCTAGACCTGTGCTCACCTTGGGTAGAAATTATATATCTTCTTACTTTGTTCCTTTAAGAGTTTTCACTTGGTAGGCTGATTAGACTCAGAATAGACTGCAAGTTATGTTCTGACCAAAAACAACAGAGGCTCAATCCAGTCCAGGGGAGAGTCAGACAGGAGGAACAACAATGTGAGTGTTCACCCATACCTCCTGGACACTGCCTGGTAATCCCAAGGGTGCTCCATGTGAGGAGATCGGAATGTAATCTTTGTGTTTGACTAAGCCTGGATTGTCACTGCATGTATGTCTCAGGAACTTTCGAAAGGCATGCTGAGCAGGTTTCTCTCTCTTTCATAGTCAGTAGTGCCAAAGAGGCTGATATCAAACAATTAACTTCTATTGAGAGTAGAATTTATATCAGCCACAAGAGGGCAAAGGCAGACTGGCAGAAAGAAAATGAGACCTAGCCAGGCATTGTAGTGTGCATTCTGCCAGCCAGGAGACCAGGCATTTCCCTCCTTCGCACGTATTCCTACTGTGTAATTCGCCCTTTCTCCTCCCTGCATCTTCCCAAATTGACTCTGTTCTTGTAGTTTTATTTGAGTGGGACAAAGCTGCTCTGGTTCCCTTGACCACATGCCAGAGAAACCAAGGGCAGGGTTGCATTTTTGGAGATGCAGTAAGACATTTCTTTGGACTTAATAATAATGTGGATGTCATTTTTTGGTGTTTTAGGGTGTGCCCGTTAATATGCTAGAGGGCACTTTGATGATGGGGTCTACTTTTGTGTTTACAGGTTGCTGTCTATGTAGTGAATGAGAGAGGGAGAGGGAGGGAGGAAGGAGTAGTTTAATTTTCTGCCACCAGGTAGCACTAAGGAGAGCCCAATGAACTGCAGAAGTGTAGGGCAGGGCCTTAGAGCCTCTTTCTCCTAAGGGGCAGCCTGAAAGGGTCAGCCTGAACAGAACCTTTAAGAAATGCTCCCAGAAGCAGATGTCTGTGTGCTTTCACATCCCATCTGGGAAGAGTGTTGGAAATCCAGCTGAGAACTCTGTCCGTGGGAGTCAGCTGTGTGAAAGAGCAGTTTGCTTTGAGGATGGCTGTTCCACTCAGCCTCTGCCCAAGACCTTCAAGGCCAGCCTTTTGCCGCACTGTGAATGTTCCTCCACCTGCCATTGTGTGTATGGGTTGATGGTGTATGGGCAGAGGCAACCAACAGCTCTAGATACAGCCCTCGTCCTTTTTTCTCCTCAAACCTCAAGATCAGTCACTTGGCATTTTAAATGCATCCACCACAGTCCACAGGATTCAGACAGCATATTGGACACAAAAAACTCATCCATCCTGTATGTCCCATAATCTGTGACTTCTCATAGCTGTGACATACATGCACAAAGACGCACATGTGCAAATGAAATAAAAATAAAATGGCGTACTTCTCTCCTTAGGCTATTTACACTTTGCTTTGACCAAAACATGTGGCACATCAGTCATCTAAAATGTATGGTGACCTTCCCAGTTATACACTCCCAGCCCCAGCTTAGGTTTTTTTTTTTTAACCTTTCTCTTATGAGTAAAATATGTGGGCATCATTTCCTCTCTGGTGTCTCAGAAAGTCTCAGTGTAGAAGCAGTGATAGCTGTGCTTTTTTTTGGGGGGGGGGGTGAACTGTAGTTCAGGGTTGGGACTAGAGGGATATACCTGGCAACGAAGACTGTGTACCTCCTGTTGCCCCAAATCTAACAAAGTGGGCAGAGGTTTGTGGGAGGAACGGGCTGAACTGAAAAGGGAGCTGACTCTGACATGTGGTGAGCCAGCACATGGTGGTGCTGTGGCCACACACTTTGGGAAGGGCTGCTTCCTAAAGCTAGTTCAAGCTGGCTGATTATGCTGCTGTGACCAGTCAGTCTTTTGGAGTCACACACACTTTAATTGGGCTTGTGATGACAGTGACAACATGACATCATATAGGGAGACTACAGCACATGTGTTATTCAAACCTCAGAGCTCTGTATATGTCTTGCCCTTCTTTTTTGGAGATAATTCTCTGTCCCGACTTTCTCTCAAATCCCAGGTCTTGCAAACTGTATCTTTTTCCTCTTTGGCCTTAATTTGAGGCTTCAGAATTCAAATGAAGACTCTATGCCATTCAAGAGATTGATTCTTTGAGTTACCCTTCTCACTCCTAGCTTTTGCCCTAGCATGGTAGATTGCAAAGAGGACATAGGTAATATTGGCTGTTTTTTTGATGAATTCAGCGACTAAATGATGAAAAAAGCAATGGTATATTGTGCATCTTAAGTAACATGCTTGGCTATAGTTTTTCCTCTGAATTTATTTCCATCTGAATATTTCTGGAAAAGATCAACTAGGGGAGAAAGGTAGACGGGTGTGTGTGTGTGTGTGTGTGTGTGTGTGTGTGTGTGTGTGTGAGAGAGAGAGAGAGAGAGAGAGAGAGAGGCAGAGAGAGATAATTTTTTATATTTTTCTTTCATTTAAATCTTGTTTGGTATTAAAAGGCATTAGCCTACTAAAGAGATTGTGTGAGTTACTGGTAAGCATTACTAACATTCATGTTGAGAATCTCAGTGAAAACAGTAGCAACAGAACTCAGCATTTAAGCCACAGAGGAGAACATTAAATGTAGGATCAAAGGGATATAGGGCATTATAAATAAATAACTGTAACTGTAAATACATATACATATATTTCATAATTGGTTCAAATAAGTGAGTACTAAGAAATTTACCATTAATTCTTACTAATGTTAGAGGTCAAATAGTTTCTCTAACTTTCATGTATACATACATCCTGATTTGTTCAAATTTAGCATCCTTAGCTGCTGCTGAACTCTTTCTTTTGTCCCTTTTCCTTTCACTATGGGAGGGGGTGTGGTTACATGGAGGAAGACAAGCTTCAGAAAGATTAAAGCATATTGGGAAATGGCTGTGTCCAGAGTGAAGAGAACACATGTCATTGAAACTAGATACGTTGTAAATATGCCAGGCACATAATTGGCATAGTTAAAAATTGTAAATTCTAGGAAGTTTGAGACTATTTCCTGAGGGCAGTAGGGTCTAAATTCCAATAACATCCTGTGGATTCTCCTTTCAGATGGCAGGAACAGCACGCCATGACCGTGAGATGGCTATCCAATCCAAGAAAAAGCTCTCCACGGCTACTGATCCTATTGAAAGACTGAGATTGCAGTGCCTAGCCAGGGGCTCTGCAGGTATCAAAGGTCTTGGCAGGTAGGATGGTGTCTTCATTACTTTTCAATTGCAGTGACTAAACTATGAATAAGGCAATTTACAAAAGAAAACATTTAATTTGGGTTCATGAATGGTTCTAGATGGTTAGAGTCCATGACCATCATAGCATGGAGCATGCCAGCAGGCAGGCAGGCGTGGGACTAGAGTAGTAGCTGAGGGCTTATATCCCAATCCATAGACAGGTATGGTGCATGCTTTTAGGGCACACTTATTAATCTTTCCCAAACAGTTCCACCAAATGGGGACCAAAAATTCAAGCATATGAACCTATTGGAACCATTCTCCTTCAAATCACCACATTTGGGGTGAAATGAAATAGACAGATCAGAATTTTCTAGGTGAGCCTTATGCTGACTTTGTGATATTGGGCAAATCATATCCTCTTAAGGCCTCAATTTCTTATCTGTGAAATTCATCATTGGGAAAGCTTATCTCTGAGTCTTCATGACAGTGTTTGGTTCTTAACCCCTAATTCAGCAAAGCATGTGTCTGTTCCAAGGAAGGGAAGCTCCTGGGGCACTGGAAGTAAAGAAAACATGCCAAGAGTATGGACACTTGGAAGGACAAGGAGAGAGAACCTCCCCAAAGCTGGGGTAGAAGAAGGAGATGGAGCAATGATTAAAGAATTTGGAAAAATAGGAATGGTGGCTGTTACAAGCAGTTTGCCCTCCAGCCTGGTCCCAGAGCCCTGTCAGCCCCAAATAATACACAGTGATGCTGTATTAGATATAAAGCTGTTGGCCTGTTACTAGCATTTCTTATTGGCAAGCTCTGTCTTAAATATTAACCCATTTCTATTAATCTAAGTATTTCCGTGTGGTCTTGGCTTACTAGAGAGAGGGTATGGAGTTCTGTTCTCTTAAGTCTTTACAAGTTGAATCTCCTCCTACCTCTTCCCGAATCCTCCTCATTTCCTAGTCCTGCCTATCTTGCTTTCCTATTGGCCAACAGGGCTTTATTTGTTAACCAATAAGAGGAAGGTATGTACAGAATGGCATCTCCCATTAGGTGGCACATAGCTGTTACCTAGCACTTGGGAGGTGGAGGCAAGAGGATCAGCAGTTTGATGCCATTACTGGCTTAATAATGAGTTGAGGCCAGCAGCAGCCTTGGCTACATGAGATCTTGTCTAAAAGAGAATTTGTAATTTGCTCCCAGCCAGGCTTTCATGTCTCACTTGCCACTGTAACTGCCCAAGGGATAACTCAGTGTTCATCCTCAGTATTCTATGTGTCAGGGATCCTTATTACATTCCCTGATATTTGATAGCATGAGTAGACCTGAGAACAAAAAATTCAAGGAGAAAGGAGATTGGGATCCTCCTAAGAATGGCTGCTGCATATTTTAACAAATTATAATGAATGTCTTCCATAAGCCTGGCCTTGTACATGTTTTGGGGGCCTTACAGGTGGACAAGCCTCTATAGGTCCCATGGAAGTCTACAATTAATGGAGTAAACATGTTCTAAATGTGCCTTTCAGTGGTATGAGATGTCTGATAAAGAAGTACAGACTGTCTAAGTAAGGAGAAGCCAACCTCACACCCAGGGGCTGAAGAAACTTTTATTTCCAGTACCAGGCACCTGGGGAAGCCCCTCCAAAACATCCCAAGAAACACATACACAAGTCACTTCCATGCCTTTCTCAAACTAAGCTTGGCTCTGTTAGAGTTTCAAGGCTGTAGATACATGGACCTTGCTATTCATGCTCTCACAGCCACTGCCTTTCAGTGTTGTGTGTTTCTAACCTCCAAGTCTATCTTAGGTTCACTTCCTTGTCTTGAGTGCAGACCTCTGAAGAACCCTGACATGTGTTCCACTAATGATCATGCAATTGGATTCTTCCTGCTGCCCATGCCATTCCCATCTTTTGTTACTATTCTGAACTAACCCCTCCACTGTGAGCTGCTACCAACTCACCCTAAGCTTTCTGCTTAAACTTCCCTCTGTTTCCCTTATTGTTAGCCTTGGTCTCCCTTAATATGTCCTCAATTCATGTAGACGGAAGCCCTCTCTAGACCCTTGCCTTAAGATATTGAAAGGCAGGCACTCCCTTTTCTTCTAAGTCCAGACCCTAGTAAATATACCCCCACAAACACAAACATTCTCACCAATTTTTCCTTTGAAGAGTATCTTTTTAGTTAGTATCTGCCATCTACCAAGCTCCAGAGTGCTCATTCTGTGAAACATACGCTTGTGGAAGTATCAGTCTACTCTGTCTTAATTATTTATTCTGAAGGTCAGCATCAAGATGACTCTATTATCATTTTGGCACCTTTACTTTTCGACGCTGAAATCTGGAAAATTTAATAGTATATATTCTTCCTTATACACTTCCTGCTGTCCAATAATTACAGATAGCTATTTCCATTGCTAATATCCTGAATTCAACTTATGTTTTATACATGACAGAAAGACCTCATCTTTACTTTGTCTCCCTGTACATTCCCAGGAGAAAATTCTCTCTTGAGCTCTAATTTATATTTTATATCAGAAAAGACATTCTAAGATTCTAACTAATTGGCAACTAGTGAAAAATCTCACATAGTTGCTTTACTATCCAAAAGCAAGATGAATCACTCTTTTCTGTAAATGGAGCTATCAACACTCATCATCTCTTGAGTTGGAAAATTGAGAATTATCTTCATCAGTCCAACACACTGATGATTTGATTTCTTCAGCATTTTGAGGTCTCTTCTCATACTGTCATCTCAGTTGCTTATGTGCAGACTCTCAGCCTCTTCCCCCTGGACCTTACCACACCAGCATTACTGCTTCATTCACCACCAAATTTTCTGTATTATAATTCTTTCCACCAGCTCTTTCTAAGGGCCTCTAAAACTTACCTTGTTGATATTCTGCTTATGAAAATTATGCATTAAAATTCTTCATATTCTTCTATCAGCCTACTTGTCCATGCTTACTGCACCTCCTTTAACCTTTGGTAGCTGTCTTCTTGCTTCCACAGATGGGCAAGGGGTGTTCCAATTGATCTGAAATGCTTCTTTTTCCAGAACTCAGAAAGACTGATTGCCCCATCCCTCCTATATATCTTTGAATAAAGTCCTTAAGGATAGAGTCTATGTATACATGTCCACCTATGTATTTCATATTACAATGTTTAATCTAATGTTTGTCAGATTATAAGATGCCTAGCTGATGCTGAAATTTGTTGAACAATCCAAGATATGTTAGCAATTTATTTATTTCAAATTTATCATTAAAAAAGAAACTTATCAATCTATTTCTTGTAGTGGGAAAGTTTATTCATTAACTCATCCATTATCATCTGGTGAATGTTAATAGAGTGCCCTACATAGTAAATTTATAACAATAAAACACATAGATATGGGCTCTGCCACCCTATAATCCATGTTCAAGTCTGTATGATGCACTTATTTACTTATACAATATCCAAAGTGTTCTTTCTAGTTTTTAAAATGAAATATAAAATATAAATGAGTAATAGTCTAACATTTTATTTATTCTTATATTTTTCATTGCCATTCAGTGTAAATAGTTTCATCATAGTATTTTATGCCCTTTTGTTAATCCCCTCCCCATTGTCCCCTTCTATTTACTTCTTCTTGCTGGTTCCCTTCCTCCCGACAGTCAGGCATCCGCTTTTATGTCATTTGTATCTGAATCTCTCACCTTTACACAGAGCTAGCAGAGAAAATTGTAAGTCATGACTTAGAAATTGCACATTATTTTAGCATTAATTAGAAGTGTAAACAGTATAGACTTTTACGGAAAAGTGAGACCCAGTTGTATTCAAGTTTACATAGCTATTGTTACTGTAGAACTAGAACTCAAGTTTATCCCTTTGAAATCTCAGATGATAATTCTATCTGCTATAATTCTAGCAAAAATATAATTCTTAGGGCTTTAGTATGGGGAATGCTGTATGAAGCAGGAGAAGGGAAGAGTGGAAAAAAATAAGATCATTATAGTATGGTATGACATTTATAGAAAGACCTTAAGTATCACAAGGTCAATGAAAAGATATAGCATTGCTTTCATACAAGTTGTAGGTACCATGTATTTGGAATGATTAGACTCCTTGGCTATAATATACATGTTTCTAAGCAGAGGCTTCCTGTGGACAAAACAGCATCTATAAGGTTTATGTGGTTTGTGCACATATGTTAGAGAATTAGAAGCTTTATTTATGCTTGATATTATTTTTTGGAGATTTTACCCATATTAATATGATTAATAAAAAAACTATACTTCAATTGCTTGTTTACCTTTTTTGGCATTTGTTTAAGTGGAAGATGAAGAAACTATGGATTTATTAGCAATCATGGATTCCTGAAAAGGGTTACCCTACATTAGTAGCTCTTTATTATTATAACAAGATACCAGGGATAGTAAATGTACAAGGAGAAAAAGTTCATTTTGACTCATAGTCTTAGAGGTTTCAGTTTATGATAAATTAACTTCATTGCTTTGGGCCTGTGACAGGGCAGTGCCTCAGCACAGGGAGCATGCAGTAGAACTAAAGCTGTTTCTTTTTGCTGTCTGGGAGGGAAAACAGAAGAAAGCAGGCAGGGTCCAGACTATATCCTTTGCAAGGTCATGACTGCAATTATCTAAACTACCAACCTCCAGCATTGCCACCACACCTGACAGCCAAGCCTTCACACCTAGATGTTAGGGAGACAGAAAAGATAACTACTGTAGATGTCATGCAATTAGACTCAAACAGTGCATTTGTAGCCTTCTCTGTGTGTATGCATACCCATGCACCTGTGTTTGTAGATTTGCTTTCCCATAGGAAATGCTGAAAGCCTTTGATCTCAAGAGTGAGTCTGAAGAGAAAACTCAAAAACACTGTAATATATTTGAAAGCAAACAGCAGTGGTTCACTTTTTTATCTTCACACTTACACATTGTTCTTTGTGGGTTTTTTTTTTTTTTCATGTTGTTATCTTTAGAGTGTTTCGGATCATGGATGACAATAACAACCGAACCCTTGATTTCAAAGAATTTTTGAAAGGGTTAAATGATTATGCTGTGGTCATGGAAAAAGAAGAGGCGGAAGAACTTTTCCGGAGATTTGACAGAGATGGAAATGGGACGATAGACTTCAATGAGTTTCTTCTCACATTAAGAGTAAGTACGTTCCCCAACCCTCACCCCAGGAATCCACGTTTTCATGTGGTTTGGGTTGGCTACTTCAAGGTTTTGTTTTCAGAACTTGCTAGTATATTTCAGAGGGGGTGTGAGTAGAACACTGAGCCAGCTGAGAGACTTTCTCAAGTATCTCACTTAGATTTTCACATCACGGATGGGAATAATGAACCACATGTGCCATAGAAGAGACTCATTCAAATGTGTATTTATCCGAGTGTGTGTGTTTATTTTTATTTTTTAAATTTATCTAGCCCCCAATGTCCAGAGCCAGGAAAGAGGTAATCATGAAAGCTTTTAGGAAGTTAGACAAAACTGGAGATGGCGTTATAACCATTGAAGACCTTCGTGAAGTTTATAATGCTAAACACCATCCAAAGTACCAAAATGGGGAATGGACAGAGGAGCAAGTCTTCCGGAAATTTCTGGACAACTTTGATTCACCGTATGACAAAGATGGATTGGTAAGTGAAAAAGATGTATCCAGATAGAGTTTATCTACCCACATTAAAACTGGAAATGGGGAATAGGTTCAAAGCCTTAAAAAAAAAAAAAAAAAAAAAAAAAAAAAACCTCAACATGTTGACACCATCCCTGTTACAAATAGAAGGAAACATTCCTTTGGAGCCATCTGAACTATTAAAAACTAAAGTGAAAAAAAAATGTATGTTTCAAACATATACTGAGACAGATATATCTTTGTTGTTAGGGGATCCACAGGCTGCTAATTGCTCATCAAGGAAAATGTAGTGTTTTGAACATCAGTTACTGTTGTCTTCATATACCGCTAGCTATATTCTCAAGAATTTGATTACAATAAAAGTGTGCTTAATTTTAAATAGGACCAAGATGCTTTGGTATAGATATGCAAGACATTTCAGGACATCCCATTCCTTTTACACTTGCCCTTAGGAGCATCATTTGCTATCACACTTTGCTGTGTGAAAAAGCAGCTCATAGTAAAGGGAATTCCAGACAGCAGAATTGACTCTGACTCATCCTTTAGTAAATTTTGAGATTAGCTTGCACATCTAAATGGCAGTGAACTTCAAGAAAAAAGTATTCACTCTGTCTTTACAAAAATGTTGTATATTGGAAGAGATGGGTTGAGAGACCTAAGCTACTTGTTTAAAAACTTGGAGGCAATTTTTGCCTCAGAGGACCTGAGAGTTATGGTGATGGGGGAGGGGTACCTATCAGCCTAAGCCTCAGCAGCAGCAGCACTTCTTAACCTTTGGGCATTACCAGTAAAGGTAAGTGGGGCAGTGACTAGGAAGGGGCCGTGCTTATGGGAAGAAGAGGCAAGCCTTCTCCTTCTGAAGGGAATTTCCCCCTCCCTTTCCCATAAAACTTGATGACTTGTCTTGTTATCTAGGGACAGGATGTAGGAAGGGGAAGCTCCCTTGCCACTGACATTTTGCTGGTCAGAGATGGAGAAGTAGTTGAAGTAGTGTCTCGTAGGTTGAGGAATTGTGACAGCAGATATAGAAGGGTCCCAGCTTCTGTTGGACAGCCAAATGTCTAGGAGAGAAATAACAGAACTGTGTATTTCCTCTAGGGCTGCTGCCTTTGATCTACCAAGACGTCAGAGAAAAATAGCCAACTGCCATTTCCCCTAATAGCTCAAGTCTACTTGGATCCCTGTTGTCTCTGGTTCTTTCTGCAGGTGGTTCCTCCTTGTCACCAGGGGAAATGTCAGCTGCCTTTGACTCTAACAAGTCCAAGTAGTCCTTTGTGATTCAACTGATTTAACGTCCCCACTTCAGCTCCTTCTGACATTCATCTCAATCAGCCACGCTTATCTCTCAAATTCTCAAAAGGTTATTGAGGGTTTTTTTTTTGTAGTTACAGTATTTGATATTTCTTGAATACCATAAACATTTTAATAATGTTGAATATTAGCTGTTCATTGGCATTGGGTATATCTTGAAAACTCAGATGACTAGTTAAACTGAGAGAACATGAAGCCTGATGTTTGGGGAGGTGTACCCCAAGTCTTTGTATGGTTAATGTATGCTCTGTTGGTGCTTACACAACCATATTTGGGATCATTAGATGTAAAATATTGAAAGAGCCTCATTTTTATTACTAAACTTAATATATATTCAGCCTTATTTTGTACGACAATGAATCTGAACAGTGTTTTTTGAACACTTATCAACTGGTTGTTGTGCTAAGGGCTTTACAGATATCTTATTTAATAGACATAATAAAATAAATATGTTCATAAAAATGATTCAACCTTTTGTGGTTTCTGGGAATTAAACCCAGGTGTTTTTAAAGAACAGCCAGTGATCATAAAGCTAAACTATCTCCCCAGCCACCAAACTTCCGTGGTTTCAATAACAACTTAAAAACATAAGTAATTGGTTTTTGTTTGTTTGTTTGTTTCTTTGGTTTTGGTTTTTGGAGATAGAGTTTCTCTGTGTAGCTTTGGAGCCTGTCCTGGCACTCACTCTGTAGACCAGGCTGGCCTCAAACTCACAGAGATTGGCCTGCTGCCTGTCTCTGCCTCCTGGGTGCTGAGATTAAAGGTATGCACCACTGCCACTGAGCTAAGGAATTGTAGATACACACACACACACACACACACACACACACACACAATTTTTTTCATATAGACAGTAATTCCTATGTGTATGTTTTTATTTGTGTTTACAGATGAATGACCACAGATCCACCATTCTGAGTTTAGGGTCATTTTCCTGGTATTTTTTACTGGTTTTGAGGGAGAAGGTTTGGGAAACACTATAGGGAGACATTGTAGGTAACCTGGTTAACTCACAGCTTTTTGTTTGGTTTTCAAAAAAAAAAAAAAAAAGGCATATTGTTCAATAAACCCCTATAGTACATGAAAGAGATAGCAATGGTCCCCAAAATTAAGCTATATGGACTAGAAACAATTCTTCATTTCTTTATGACTTTCCTTTCTTGTGAAAGTCTTAGTCTTTTGGCTGAGAGGTTGTCCAACTCTTATTAACTCATGAGACTTCCTTCCTTTTTTCCAAATGGAGAGTCCTCTGAACCCTAGTGTTGTTCTTTTGCTGCAGCTAATGCCTATAAAGCACAAACATGAGACTCAGGGCCCATGTGGAGTTTATTGAGAGAGGGGAGAGAAAGGGGGGTAGCTGGTAGCCAACCCAAAGCAGGAGAGAGAGAGAGAGAGAGAGAGAGAGAGAGAGAGAGAGAGGGAGAGAGGAGAGAAAGAGCAAGAGAGGGGGGCCAGAGAGAGAGAGAGAGGGGGCGTGCTTGGGGAGCTTGCTTTAAAAGGGGGGCTTGTGCATGCATAACTGAGTCCTCTGGCAGCCAGGTAAAGCCTGACATAGTGGTAACATGGCCATGAGTGTCCTGCCCATCGTTGGGGGCGGGGTCAGCAGGCTGCTAGTTCCTAACACCTAGTATGGATAGACACCTCTGCTGACATTCCAGTCATGTGCACAGAGTAGAGCCTAGGGAGGAGTGGAAAGAGAGAAGCAAAAGGTAATGATTTTGCTCACTCTCAGACTTGAATTAGCAATTCATATCTAAAAACACATGCAAATTACATTTTTTTTTTTTTTTTTTTTTTTACTAGAAATTGCTTTCTTTACCCACAGGACAAAACATTCCTTGAAAGGTGAGACAGTATTCTTCTGACATTGGACATGACTTGCTTCCAGCATGTGCCAGAAAGACAGCATTAACTGCAGCTGAAGACCACCTACTTCTTATTCTGAGTTTAGTCTCTGTGTCTGAACCAACAGGCCCCAGTTCTTAAAGAAAAGATGATAACCCATGCCTCACTCTCCACCGAGGGTGACTTGGACATTTTCAAGGCTTACTTCTGCCCTGAGCCACCCTCACCACTATCCTTAACTTGGTTTGGTCTTTACTTTTGTTTTAGGTCTGTTCCTCAGCAAAATCATGCACACAGAAATCCTTGGTGGTCATGCCCCTTCTCTTTACAGGGTTGGAAAAAGGCCTCCATTAAAAACAGAAGCAAAGTATCTCTTCTCTTTCTAACTTTTCCTCTACAGGTGACCCCTGAGGAGTTCATGAACTACTATGCAGGTGTGAGTGCATCCATTGACACGGATGTGTTCTTCATCATTATGATGACAACTGCCTGGAAGCTCTAAATGCCTGAACCTGGGGACCCGGCCGTGAAGATGGCCACATGATTCCAAATGATTAACCCTCAACTCAAAAACTCATAATGATCTTTTATCTCATCTTCATTGCACAGCTCCTTCTTTGCCAACACAGTGTATTTTCTAGGGCTGATATAAGGGCAGAAATAAAGTCACTAAGTGGTTAACTGTGGACATCTCCTCTGAATTTGTTTTCTCTTCTCTAAAATAGGAACTATTAAAGTTACATCTTTAAATCTAACACTGTGGCTGCTGGGTCATGCAGGTGTTCAATCAACTTGGTCATCAGCAAAATTTTGAGTATTGTACCTAGGACCTTACATTTGCCCAGATAGCTGATATTTTTTTTTCCATTTAAGCTAGGTGTGAGAATAACTATTCTATTTGTATATCTATAAACTCTTACAGGTTTTAGACTCAATTTTGGGACTAGAAGGAAATAACATACAGGATTCATAATTTCTGCAAGTGAATCTGGGTCTATGGAAGTCTCCTTTTGGCAAGTAGACTAAACATGAGTGTTTTGTTGATTTCTATCTTACTGATGTAAGAATGAAGGCCATTTTGTTGAATGGTAGACCTATGACTGCTCAACACCTCCCTGTAGCCAGACTTGTGAACTTCGTATGAACTCTACTATTTTATGTGAACAGCTTTACTGTGGTAACTAGCAAATTTTCCTTTGGTACAATGTTTGTCTAACTCTTCCTTCCCTGTTGTCAGACAACCATGTTGACAGTTCTAACAGGATGGGCATGGCCCAGATTAAAATCACAGAACATTCCAAAGCAGAGTCTTCATGATACTCGATACTTCATAATTCAAATCCTCCTTCCAGCACTCATCTCTTCCTGTATATTATAGAGGGGAGAATCAACCCATGAGGTACTAATAGCTATAAAGGAAGCCTCAGAAATAGAGAGAAATAGAGCCTGAAGCTGCAGATCCTACTCTGTATGATCTATACTTGGGGCCACAGACAACACAGTGAGCAGCTGTGTTGTGGTGCTGGGATGAATACCTAGTTGCATTTGTTGCTCAGAAGTCCTTTCTACAGACCCCATCTTTGGCTGTCTTTATTTATTGGTTTAGGGACATGAATTTGCTTGATGGTGTCTTCAAGATCTTCTTGAATTAAGTGGCTCAACAGAGTGAGTCTGAAGATACTTTGTAATTTTAACTTTTACTCCCATTATTTACCTTTTATCTTACACATTTTTCTGGGTTGAGATCATGATAAATATTGATTTAGAACCTGTGAAAACAGGTATTTCAAGATAATAATTATATCAGCTCTGTATTAATATATGTGTTTCTTGTTGGAGAAGCCTAATTTATTTACCTTAATGACTGGCTGGAGGAGAGACCTTTATCTTGATGTTGGACATGTCTTCATGTCATAGGAAGCCAAATTTCCCCCCCATTAATTGTACAAACCATGCTTTCCATTGTATTTTCTAACTAGTCTTCTGTAGAGAATGATAGGGCAACCAATACCAAACACAATAAGTAAATATTTAGAAATCACAAATATGCAGCAAAGTATAAATTTTTTTTTTGAGGCAGGGTTTCTCTGTATTGCTTTGGAGCTTGTCCTGGAACTCATTGTGTAGACCAGGCTGACCTTGAACTCACAGAGATCTGCCTGTCTCTGCCTCCCAAGTGCTGGGATTAAAGGTGTGTGCCACCAATGCCAGACCTGCAAAATATAATTTTTAAGCTTGTACCCTGAAAATTGTGGCTAAGGAGGAGTGCTGTTTCCTTGGCACAGTGGATTTCAAGCCTACTGCTCTAGATAGATTCATGTCTTTGATTATGTGTATGACTCATGTCTTGCTTAACGTGGGCTACAGAGTGAGCATGTGGTTTGGGTTGCAGCTATCAGCTCTGTCTCTTCCAGTGATATTTTGTTTCCTGTCTAATGAGGGTACAGGGTACAATGATCTGATTTTAGATAACTGTTGTGGGATATTTGTATACTGTGTGAAGGTGTTTTGCTGATTGGTGTAATAAAACACTGAACAGCCAATAGCTAGGCAGGAAGTATAGGCAGATTTCTGGGGAGAGAGACGAAGAAGAGGAGGAATCTAAGTTCACAAGAGATGCTAGGCCATGTGGAGAGGAAACAGGAGATGCAAGATGGAAGAGATGTAATGCCATGCACTAGAATGTATATTAGTATAAATGGGTTAATTTAAGTTATAAGAGTTAGGATCAAGCCTAAACTACAGGCTGAGCTTTCATAATGATTAAGAAGTCTCTGAGTCATTGTTTGAGAGCTGACTGGCAGGACAGAAAGAGACTCCTTACAGATAACCCTCGTCTGACAATACAAATTCAGTTGCTTCACCTCAGAGCTTCAGGTGCTAGAGTCAGGAGGAAGATTCCACCAAGGTCTTTTCATCTTAGAGAAACGAGACCTCTTAAGAACCTAATGTCTGAGAAACACTGTGCTCTTATTTTTTTAAAATCTCATTTATGATTTCAGAATCTATTTTTTAAGGAACACTGCACTCTTATTTCTTATTTCATCTACTATTTCTTATATACACAGTCAACCCTGACTAATTCACTCCATCTAGTAGTGATGGAAGGAAAAAGATAAGAACCATTTAAAAATATTTTCTAACAACTTATTGAATACTTTTCCAATTTATTTAACTTTTAGATTTTGAGCACAGTTCCATTTGTAATATGAAAGGTTCAGAAGGCTTGGTTCAGAAGACAAGACACAACAAAAGCCCCCAGAGCATTTCTAGGAAGCACTAGCCTACTGGATTTGAACCTTGTTTGGAAAAGAAGAGAAGGTAGACTTAGCAGATTTCACAAAACTAATGCCTGCAAACATTTACAAATTAGAATCTTCAGACCAAACCAACCTTACTGGTACTGAATCTGGACTATCTCTTTCAGAACATAATCCTGTGTAAGAACAGGAAGGGACTTATATCCTATCAAGAACTGTGTATAATGTACTTGGGTTTTATTCTCAGTGTAGATGAGAAACAAGATGTGCTGAATTATGTATGGACTGGAGCAGAATTCCTTCTGTCAGGCTGAAGGACTACGTTTTCACCACTGTCTTGGCCTCAGCAGGATCTTTCTATCCCTGTATGGCAATTAATTTTGCTCTGTGATGTTTATACACATGAGCATATTTATATTTCAAACTCTAACATCAACATCTCTGATTATTGAGATCCATGCTCTTCTGTGGAGTAGGGATGGAGCAGTGAGTTAGATGCAACCAGTGGCTTTTAAACTGCCCTAACATCCAACAACTGTTAATAGATCAGAGAGGGGAGAAAGAGAATATGACACTAGCACTGAAATTTCCCTCTCCATCTCTCATCCAGCCCTTCAAGCCAGATAGCAGCAACTCATCATATGGCACTGTAAGTAAACTATAAATCTTGAAAGTCTATCAAGACAATGCAAGCATAATCCCCTCCTATTCTTGGAAGTAGATAGTTGCTCTATCCCTTCAGTTGTCTTGGGCAATATAGATTGCTTCATTGGACCATGAGAGTACAAGCAGGAAATGACCCCACCCTCACAAACCTATCTACAGTTGATCTGTTATGCTGATGTTTAATCAAGGAGAGAGATTAAATTGATCAAATATATTATTAGCTAGTGTGTGGGTACGCTTCTATTTCTGCTTGATAAAATTGTATTAACATCTTTCTCTTGATTTATGAAAATTTGTTTTGAGTACAGAATGCAAAATACACAACTTCCAACTTTCCAAATTGGCCAACATGCATTCTTTCTTGGAAATTACTGTCATTATTTTAATTTAAAAAAACCTATTGGATGAAGGAGAGAATAATTCAGTCACAGAAATGCTCATGACCCAAGGGGAAAACAAAGATTTTGAAGGGTTTTTAAAATAAGAGTTTCCTAAATACAGCCCCAAGGTTTTAAATTTTAAAAATGCTGTGACTCAAAGTAAAAACAAAAGCTCTAAGGGTCTGACATACACTTGATTAGTTTGACAGACAGCTTTCTCAGCAATGGTTTGATTCCTCCAAGTCTATCTGAAAGCTGTGTACTAGGCTAGATCTGGTTAAGTTCTTCTGTTCTAGCAGAAAACCTCCCCACATTAATGCTTCGAATGGATTCTTCTAAAATAGATGATGGGTGGAATCTGTTGAAAGATGTATAAGCAAATGATTTATGGGGCTTCTGAGAACCCTGCTGTGAGAAGACTTCTTTCTGGCAGTCTGGGTTGATGCGGTAAGAGACTGTGGTGAAACAGCCCTTCCTCTCTGAGAATAGCACAGCCTTCTTCAGTTCTCACACCTGCTTTTCAAAGCCAGTTTTCCCTTCCCCTCAGAAAAATGTAGTGGAAGTAGAGCTCACTGAGAATATAAGCAGCTGGGTTTCTGACATGGATTTCACATCTAGCAGTACGGTAAAGTGCTCTGCTGGAAGAACCCTCAAAATGTCATAATTATTATTTTTTTTTGTCACTTGTATTGAATTCTTCTCCCGACTCTTTATAACAGAATTCAGAACAGAATTCACTGACCTAATCACTTGTCACCGGCATTGATCTGGGAGCATCTTGCCCTAGATAGATAGAGCTTGGAAGGTCCCAGGGGCTGGTATCCTAGAAACGCTCAGGCTGTGTGCAGAACTCATAACAATCAGCAGTCTAAAAGACTCAGAACAGAATGGGGACTGAAAAATTGAGAGAAAATGATGGATGGCAGAGTGGCTTGCTCCTATCAGGGCTCTCTTGGGTCTTGGTGCTTCTACACTGATGGGATAAAGTACTTCACAAATGTGGGGTATTATCCAGTGGCAGGCATTGCCTTACTAAGTTCAAGACATTCCTTTCATTTCCAAGGGAACAGAGAAATAAAGTACCATTCCACAAGTTTCATACTTACTCATGTCTCAAATATCATTTAGCCATGTCATTCAAAATCTATTTACATCATTGAAGCTGCAAAGTTCATGCGGTAAATCACTGAGAATTTCAACTCCACTAATTGAAATTGAAGTCATTTGAAAAGTGTTTGAGTAGAAATTCACTTTTATTTCATCTAAACTACAAACAAAAGCAAAGTTGTAAACACTAGTAATGTGACAATACTTATAAAGGCTGTGTCTGCCTTTAACTATATGTTTATGGGAGATATCTATTTGCCTATAACTATAATCAGAATATTAGTTGTGAAAAGGTCCCACATAGCTTTGAAACAGTCTGAGGACAATAGTAAGTAATCATTTTATCATAAACTGTAACTCAAGCTATTTTCTACACAATGAGATGTTCCCATATGTAAATCTTATCTTGACAGCATTTAAGAGGAAATGTAGTAAGCATGGGTTTCAAAACAGCTTAATGTTTGGTAAATACCAATTTTTATGCTATTTATACTATAAATACTAAATATTTTATTTAAAATAATGTGTGTCTAGTGATAAGTTCCAAGCATATGAAGATATCAGCTTGTCATAATGGAAACAACTGAGAAACATCTGTCTTATCCAGAAATTGAGATTTCTGTGAGCTACCAGTTTAGACATGAGATATATATATCTCCTTATCACTTGGGTAATTTCTCAGTGATTTGCCTTTAACAAGTTCTGACAATATTTTTTAATTTAAAGGTTGTAGCAGTAATTGTTTCAGTAAAAGAGAATGTTCAAGTGTTTCAGTAAAGTTTAAATCTATTTTCAAAGTATGTTTTCTCCCATTATGTTACATGTTACTTACTCAGGTTTCATCACTGTGCTTTTGTTTCATTTCACTTTGTTTTGTTTTTGATAAAAATGTTATCACTTCTTTATAATTAACTATATAGAAGTTAAGTGAAATGTGTAGAGTTTTGGACTTGGCAAGTGTTTATTTTTGTTGCTACTTTATTCTAGCTGTATGATGTTTTTATTGATGAACTCATTATAGTAAAGTGATTGTACTTTTATATTCTTTATAATATTTGTAAATATTATTGGTTTATACATTTTATTTATAAATGACTTATAAATATTATTAATATGATGTTTCTGTTACAGGTGATAACATTTTATTTTGAAAGTGGTGAGTCTTTCTAAGATGTATGACATAATGGTGCCAGGCACTGATGGAGCACACCTTTAACCCCAGCACTCAGGAGGCAGAGGCAGGTGAATCTCTGTGAGTTCAGGGCCAACCTGGTCTACAGAGCGAGTTCCAGGACTGGCTCCAAAACAATACAGAGAAACCCTGTCTTGAATGCCCCCCCAAAAGATGTATGACATAATTACTCAGGAAATTACTATTTTAATAGCCAAGAATGAGACATCAAGAAGTGATTTACTGTTTACTATTACTATTTTATTTTCTTTCCACAAAGTCAGACTATGCTCACCTAGCAGGTTAATCAATTTTTCAGCATTTTCAACCTTAGGTCGGGCTTCTAGGACCAAGAGGGAAAGAATAACTCTATTACTAGTACAAGGAATGGGGGGTGGCTGACAGGAAGAAAGGGAAGGGAAGAGAGGGAGGAACAGAGGGGAAGAAGGTGGGGGGAGGGGCTATGCCATTGCCCAGCATAGAAAGCACATGTTGACCTAATTATGGTAAATTGACCCCAGTACTACTATATAGCAATTGTCTCACACCTGCCTATTGCCCATTGAATAGTATACATGCTGTTTTCCAGAGTGCTCCCTGCAAGGTTCTCCTTCCTTTAGTTCTGTCTTTACATGTTTGGTCTAGACTCTCCTTCCAAAGCAATTATTTCCTCATTTATGCCATAAAATTTTTATCCTAAGGTATAATCATTAATCATCTCTTTTTATCCACAGAGTATTTATTCCAGGACTCACCACAGATAATATAATTCTTAAATGCTCAGGTTCTTTATATGAAATGCTGTTTTTGCTCATAAACTACATGCATCTTGTACATGTACAGTATAGATATAATTTTGTTTACTTTAAACTCTTCCAATAAAAGCCGAGTAAATCAATGGCTAAAGAACCCACAAATAATTAATAACGGTTATTAATAACAATCACAAGCGTGTCATATATACTCTAGAGCAGGATTGTCTCATAGAACTGGCTGTGGTGACAGAACTCTTCTCCATCAGGGTTTTCCAGTACGTCAAATTTGATGGCCAAATATAGCTGGTGAGCAGATGAATAATGCCCCCAATATTGGTGAATAATGCCCCCAAGGAGTCTTCATTAAGTTAGACCTCATTTTAATTTAGTGTGAACTTGAACAGGCATATGTAGGCAATGGCCACCTTATTGGGTAGCATGGCAGATATCTCTAGATTTTATTTTACTATAAATATGACTGAGATGCAGTGGAGCCTTTGGCTTCCTGCTGTAAATATTTCATTTGAGAAATCAATTTCAGAGGGGAAATACAAGGCAAGTTCTTCTTGACGTAGGCAATGCTGTGTTATTGCCTGTTACAAATCTCAGCTGTAGTTAGCATCTCAGGAAAAACGAAGTGTTCTGTGGCTCACATATTTTCATACTTGTTCCTTTTCCCTTTCCTTTTTCCTTCCTCAGGTTTCAAAAGAAGAGTTCCTGAACTACTATGCAGGTGTTAGTGCTTCTATTGACACAGATGCTTATTTCATTTTGATGATGACAAAATCATGGAGATTATAAATTTTGTTTAAACATCCTCTTGGAGGGAGTTGGGAACTCTCAGAGAGCAGAATGGGTTTGTAAGGAGTCCAATATTATGGATTTTAAATGAGGTGCAACTGATGACTGACAAGAGAAGAATTTGCCTCCCAGCAATGAGACCTCTGATTGGTTATCCAATATAAAGTAGTCAGCCCATAATCATATACTCTTATGCCCTTAAACAACAAAAAATGGGTTTAGCAAGTTGTATTCATGTACTTGTGCATATCTATCTATCTATCTATCTATCTATCTATCTATCTATCTATCTATCTATCTACCTATCTATCTATTTATCTATCACAATAACAAAAGAAAAAAGGGAGAGGCATGCGAGGGGTTGGAGGGAGGTGATATGGAAGATGTTGGGGTTAGGGAAGGGGAGAAGTTACATAATTAGATTTTAATTAAATATATTTTAAAATATACAAAGTAAAGTGTTTGAAAATTCTGGAATTTTAGTTGTAATACATCTTCGGTAATTTATTAAGCACTGAAATGCATTCATTACCACAAATGCTTGGGAATCTAGTTTTAATTCAGTGTGAAAGGAAGGAAGAAACAAGTGAAAGAAATTATGAACTGAGATTGGGAAGTGGTTTCTGTATAAAAATAAGTTACTTGCACTGGATATTTCTGTTGTAGACTTAAATATAGATGCTCTCCACACTTACGTTTTTCTTTGTTTTGACGGGAGTAACATCTAACTGCAAAATTTCATGAATATAATTATTTTACTGTTTCTCTTGGAAAGAGACAAAGCATATTTTATTCTGAAATTTATGATTTTATTTAGTTCCGAATTTTAATGCAAAGTTTTAAACTCAGCAAAGTGCCTTTCCATGTAAAAGAGACACAGCCGTTTGAAGAAAGGTAGGTGTGCTAAGGTAATCTACCTAACAAGACAGTGGGCTTTCATAGAATGAGATCCTTATCAGCTCAGCAAAGGAAAAGGGAGTGCTAGTTACAAAGTGGATGCATTTTGGAGCTTCACCTTAGGCTACAGAGATAGGTTTCATACTATTTGGAGAATTTTTGTCTTAGAATTTTATGTAAGAGTACTGTATTTACATTTTCCCCACATCTCTCAGTCCCCTCAGATGCCTTACACTATCTCTTAAATTCATGATCTCTAATTATGATTGTTACAGACAGACAGACAGACAGACACACATGCACGCACACACACACACACACACACACACACCCTACAAAATCCATTTAATTTAGTGTTTAGGGATGGCCATTTGGATTGTATAGTTTCTTGGGGGGTCTTGTCCCTGGAGAGAACTGATTCAACTTCTCTCAGAAGTTGCTGGTTTACTGTAGTTCTCAATCTACAAGTGGGGCCTTGTGAAATTTCTCTCATCCACACTGACATTTTGACAGGTGTGGTCCTGACACAAGATTTGTTTATACAAACATACTGTTGAAACTGCATAAGTGCATCTAAATGACTTGCAGGTACCCCACAAAATACGTGTTATAGGTTTGGAGGTTAAATTCTCTTTCAGTCATAACGTTGTTGATTGGCAGAGCAAGCTGAACAAGGCTCATGTCTATAGGCAATTCATGGCAAAGAACTAGAAGAAATGAGTGGTAGAAGACATGGAAGCATGCAGCAGTACCTCTCATACTTCATTGAACTCATGACTACCTGGAAATTTTGTTAGCATGCCATTTCTGATCCACAAGTTTAGGGTGGCCATGAAGCTTCAGCCATTTAAGAAGCTGCATTATGATGTTGATGTCTCTGGTCTTCAGAGAATATTTTGGGAAGAGAAGGGAAAAAAAAAAAAAAAAAAGGATTACAACTGGGTACAACGGGGGTGGTTTCTTTTTTTTTTTTTTTTTTTTTTTTTTGGTGTTTGGAATAACATTTTCCCACCTTCACTTGTTCAGCATAGTTTATAAATTTTGACTACTGGGTCATCTAGTTCTTCCTAGTCTTTAAAATCATGATACTATAAAAACAATTTTACATAGGCATGGGTAGGGGAGAAACAAACTTCCAACTGGAGGAATTTTCAAAATTCAGAACTTGACAATGAAGACTGTTAGCTCATAGCAGTTGGTGCTAAGACTAGAGTTCTGGCCACTGACCAATTATAGTAAATACAACCTTCTTGTTTATTGATTGGACCAATGAGTTTCCTAATTGGACCAAAATAATCATGAAGGCACATTGAGATCATGTCAGTCCCACAAAATGAGAGTAAAGTCCCTCACCAAATTTTTGGTGGAATTAAACAAGATTTATTTTCTGCCAGGCAAGGCTGTTTCCCTAAATCAGTGTTTGAGTAAATAGCAGTGTACACAGGAGATAATGGGTTTATATAGCATAAAGAACCTGCAAAATAAGAGGGCTTCCAAGGGTTGGGAAATATTTTGGTTATGTAGGAATTTGGTTGAACATTTCCAAATTATTTGGCAGAATATGTTATCATTATCCTGTTTTAAGTACCCTATATAGCTCTCAGTCAGGATGAAGAAGTAGTACAAAACTGAGGTCTTCCTATCATTAGCAATTTTAGCAAATAAAAACCTAACGTATATAACTTTGCAAGATAAGGGTTTTCCATTTAGCAAATACTATCATCTGGGCCTATTTGTATCATTCCAGTCTACATATGCATGTTTGTATGTATGTACATATGAATGTATATATTTATCTATCTATGCTTGAGATACCACACTACCTGATTTCAATTTGAATCATAAAGAAAGAAATATGGTAACGAAACCCAACATAGTGAAGATACATGAGTGACTGTATAGGCAATGGAATTGAATGGAGGACCCACAAATAAGCCCACAAAAAAGGTACCCAAAACATACATTGTAGGAAAAAACAGACCTTTCTAAAAATGGTGATGGGAAAGCAGGGTACTTATTATAGAAGGATTAAATTATGTCCTCTGTCACCATGACAAAAATCAATTCAAAACAATCAAACACTTTCAGTCTTGAACCTTTGAAACCACTGGACAAAAAGCAGGGAAAATTTAAGATACAGGCAAAACAAAGACTTTCTGACCACAACTCTGATATTAGAGGTCGTACAGTAAGAACATGTAAGACTGAAACTCAAAAACTTTTGTACAGTGAAGGAAGCTGTTGAGTGCGGAGACATACTGGTGAATGGGAGAAAAATTTTGCTGAATACTCTTGTGAAAAAGGATTGTTATTAAGAACACATATAAAGATATAATAAAAGAACAAATAATCCACCAATAAATCTGCAAATGAACTGAGCAGAAAGTCCTCAAGTGAAGCAAGAATTATCAATGATTACATGAAAAAATTTCAAAATCCATTGCAATAAAGGAAATGCTAATCTAAACTATATTGGAAGTGTATCTTATCCTACTGAAAATGATTATCATCAAGAAGATGAAACAGGGCCTTGAGAGAGGCCTCAGGGCTAAAGAGCAATTGATGCTCTAGAATTCGTATAGTAGCTTATAATTATCTGTAACTCTATATCTAGGGTATCCAATAACTTCTGACCTACACGGGCACAAGGCATTATGTACACAGTACACATACATCTATGAAGATGAGTACTATACATGAATACATAAATCATTTTTAAAAGAAGATAAATAATGTTGAGTATATGGTGAAGAAACCCATAACCACCCTTCGTGGGAACTCAAATGTCCACAACCATAAAAAATCAGCACGAATGGTCCTCAAAAGATGAAAAGTAAAACTACCATATGATTCTGCTATAGCACTTTTGCTATTTACATACAGGAATCAAACTCAGCACATAGTAGATATATCTACACATCTGTGACTACTTCAGGATTATTCACAATGGAAAGAAAGAAATAAGTGTAAGTACCCACCAATAAATGGGTAGATAAAGAAAATGTGATTATATGTATCATGTGTGTACTTACAAATATACATACATACAAAGTAATTATTATTTAGTCACAAAAAAATACAGCCATAAAAATTTTGTAGGCAACTAGTTGGAACTGAAAATATCATGTTAGGTCAAGCAAATAATCTGAATATATTTTTAAAAAGAAAGAGCTGTAGGAGAAGCTGTTCATCTTACCCTAGCTGTACTTGCCCTGCTCGGGTGCCCAGGCCAGCCTGCATGAGCCTGTGCAGCAGGCACTTCCTTCTTGAGCCACGCCTGCCTGTATGCCCAGAAAACTACTGAGGAAGAGACATCTGACTGGAGTCACTAATGAGGAAAGGACAGCACAGTGTGGCCTGAGCCCATGGTACCTGGGGAAAGGGTATAAAGGCAGGCCTAACTCCCTTAATAAATGAATCTGTAGCATGCTTTGCTACCCATTGACTCCCAGTGCTTGAGTCGTTGATGCTGCATCTTCTCACTGCCTCTCCTAAGGGCTGTCTGACCAGGGTCACCTGCAACAGATAGATGCCACTTTCCTAAATAAGTATAATTTCTAACTGCACTCTAAATATGTACTTGTACCCACAGAAAAGTATGGCTCTTATCTGTTATCCAAGAGGCTTCTTTTTATAACAGATGGATGACAACAGAAATCCACAACTAGTCAAAATTCAGGGAAGCCTAACTGATAAATCTACAACACGACTCCATAAACACTGCAAGAGCCAGAAGACCAGGACATCTGCTGTGAAAGATCATCTTCTGGATACAATAGGGGAGCAGCATTCATGAAATCTCAACAATGTGATTGTCTAAATAAGACCTGCCTAGTGACAACACTAGTTGATATGCTAGCATTGAGGGGGCAGCTGAAAGAAGGAGAATTAGTCTTCTTCAGGGACTTGAAATACTTGTATACACATATGAAAATGTCACAGTAAAACCAATTGGGTAGTCATAATAATATATACTCATAATATAGTCATTTTGACATGAATAAAACCTGACAAGCAGAGATGATAATAGTGATTACACTAGCAAAGCATTAAAAAGTTAACACATATGCACCTCTGATAGCTATGTATAACAACCATGGAAGATCTGAGCAATTGCTTGCTATTAGTTGATGTCACTTATTAGAATCAACTGTTTATACTTTTGTGATTCTTTTTCACTTTACATTTTCAGTTCATCTTAAATTTTGGAACACATCCTAAAAAGTTTATATGCCTTACAGTCTTAACACCTTCTACCAATTCCCCTATAATAGTTCTCAAGCCTAATGTCCACTCACATCATTTCTTAAATCATTAATAATTGTCTATTGTAATATTAATTTACAAGTGCTGTCTCACTTGTAAATTCAGACATCTCAGCTGGCAGTTAGGTTATCCACAATGTACTCTAACTTACATTTTCAAAGGTATCTTCTATGTCATTTCTGATGCTTCATCTAAATGTGTATGGATGGAAAATCTGCTTAGTGTTTTGATCTTTGTCCTGAGTTCATGAAAAAGAGCTTCTAAAATACTTGTATTTACTCAATGATGAGCATTTATTAAATGACACCTTCATAGATTCAAAATATGGCTTATTAGTAGAGAATTCAGTCTTCTGTGTAGAAATCCTGGGTGTTGATTAGCTTATGCTCTAAGGAGAGAAGGGGTATTAGAGTTGAAGTTCAGTCACATGAAAAACCATATATTGCATCATCTCTGTGGTAGGGTACCTACTAGGAAGTGTCATCTGGTCTAAACAGGTTTTGTATGTGTAAACCAAAAGAGAAATTCAATGAAAGGCAACTTGAAGCCAGCTGCTTTCCAGGTGTTCTTTGTGATGTAACACACATCTGTGTCAGCTTTCTGAATGAAAAGGGCAACATTCATGGACAATAAGATAATTTCTGACATAGGCGTGTCTCCTTAAGTGTATAAATACAAACATGGTGACAACCTTTATGAACAACTTAGTGGGTGGCTTCCAGGAAAGAAGCAGCAGGAGCCTTCCTCACCAGGGACAGCCTGATCAAAAGAAACATAGTACCTCTGAAGATACACAAGAATATGTGAAAAATATGGTCACTGTGCAGATCATTGATGTGGTTACCATCATGTTTACTTTAGTGGTCAGTTGTAGTGTTTACTATGAAGTCAGCCATAGTAGTCACTATGGTTGTCTCTGTGGTGGTCAGTTATAGTGTTCACTGGAGTAGTCAGTTGTGGTGGTCAGTTATAGTGTTCAAGTAATAGTCAGTCATAGTTGTCAGTGTGTTTGTCATTGATATGATCAGTTGTAATATTCATTATGATGGTCAATCATTGTGGTCACCGTGGTGGTCAGATGTCGTGTCTACTGTGGTGGTTAGTGATAGTGGTCACTGTGATGTCAGTTGTAGTGGCTACTGTGGTGGTTAGTGATAGTGGCCACATTTACTGAAATTATGTGCTTTGGGATATAGTGAGTTCCTTATCTAGAGTGAGTAGAAGTGAGTGTTTTGTCACCACAGGAGAAATTTGCACACAATAACTACTAAGCTATTACTGAGTAAAGGTGTAACTTGTTTCTTTCCTTTTATCCTATTTCTCATTTTTAGACATAGACCAACATCCTTTTGCTTTTCCTGACACTTTGGGCATCTCACATTTTATAGAGAACATCCCTATTGTCATACTGTGGCTCACAGAGTTCCATTGCTGATCTTCTCTCCTGAGCTCATCTATTAATATTTCATTTTAAAAATCTGCATGCCAAAGAACCTGAAAATGTGAGGCTGGCAAAGCTGGGAATAGCTTAGTGACATAGGACTCTGCCTTGGGCTATATTCACAACCTTCTAATTGGGATGCACTTGGTAGCCTGATGACTGCCACCGGCATGTACTCTGCACACACACTCTGAATGACATGTACCTGACAACCCCAGGCTCCTCATTACATTAGGGTACATATATGTCTATCTCTGAGCAATGAAATTGCTTCTCTAACAAGAAACTGGGATTTTGTTCTATTGCATTCTCATTTTGGCTGGGCAGAAGAAAGTCTCATCTGGTCTGAACTGGTATGTGTAAACAAAAAGACAAATTGTATATCAAAAAAACATCTTTAAAGAGAATCCCTAACTTACCATCTTATGCTAATGCACAATTGAGAGTTCTTACAATTAGAATCAGACAGATGCATCAAAGAAAGCTCACGTGAAGTAAAAAAATGATTATTTGACCTAATCCATCAATCAGAATAGAACCACACTCAATATTCCCAATTTTATAGAGAAAAAGGTGAATAAGAATTCTAATTTCAACTAAGAATTACATTGAAAAGTGTTTTATTTTTATTGTTGCTATTATTTATGGTTTGTGAGGGGGGCCATGAGTATGGATGGCAGAAGGCAACTTTTGGGGTTCAATTCTCTTTTCTACCTTGTCGTTGAGACAAAGTCTTGTTTCTGTCATGCTGTGTGCTCCACACTAGTTGGCCCACCAGTTCCCTAGTGATTCTCTGCTTTCCATCTTCCATCTTGCTGTGGGAATGTTAGCATTACAGACGTGCACCACCTTATCTGGCCTTTTCACATAGGTTCCAGAAATCAAACCCAGATCATCAGGCTTGCATAGCAAGCCAATTTTCTCACCAAGCCATCTTGATGGCTTCTTGTTGTTGTTGTTATAAATAAAAAAGCAAAAGGAATAGTAGAAGCTTCTTAGTTTTTTATATTTTGTTTTCCTAGCAATGGTCCCCGAAAACACCTTGAAACATTTGATGATCTGTCATGGAAGGCTTTATCCTCTGGGGGAGTGGATGCGGGGAATGGAATAGGGGGTGGAGGGCGTGGTAGGATAGAAGAAAGAGGGAACTGGGATTGATATGTAAAATAAGAAAAAAATACTAAATACTTGGAATAAACGGAAAAGAAAAAAGAGAGAAAGGAAATTCTTAGAAACCTTCATTTTGTTGTCATTTTGTGTGACTGGGCATGTTTTCATATTCAGTTTTATTTCATCTGTGAGCCTATTAATATGCTTTTCTCATTTCCCTTTTGGACACTTAACATTGTAAGAACCTGTAGACATTAAGGACATTCCCCCCCATTTTATCGTGGTACTATTCTTTCTTAGTTTATTATCTTTTCATTTGTTGAAAGTCTGTTTAAAACTTAACAATCAAATCACCAGCATTCTAAATCTTTTTATTTTTTTCTCATAGGTCTTTGGCTATTTTTATTCTTTAAAACTTTTCTCTTTTTTTTAATTTAATTCATTATTTTACATGTCGATCCCAGTTCCCTCTCCCTCCCTCCCTCTCTCCCTCTTACCCTCTCTGCCCCTCACATGCACCCTGACCACCCTCCCCTTCCATCCCCCCACCCCAATTCCACATGTAGGGCAATGCCATCCTGGTGGGGTCATGTAGATCTGTGAGGTCATTTGAAGTAGGGACTAGGACTTCTCTCCTGTGTCTAGATTAAGGCAGTTATCCCTCCATTGGGGATGTGTTCGCAAGGTCCTTTTGTGCACCAGGAATACAACCTGGTTCCACTGTCTGAGGTCCCTTAGACTGCTCAGTCTTTCTGGCTGAGACCCATCTTCAGGAGGGCTTGAGTCAGTCCCATGCTGGATTTCCAGCTATCAGTCTGGGGGCCCATTAGCTCCTCCTTGTTCAGCATTCTAAATCTTATGTGAATTTTTTATCCTTTATTCTTTTACTTCTATGTTTCATGCCTTACTTAGAAATGTTTCCACATCCAAAAATTATAAGACTGTCCAGTCACATCATCTACAACATTTGTTTTCATCTTTTAAATGCTCTACTAAATGATGTGGACTTTGGTTTAGAACAAGAGGTCAGCGTTCAGATAGCTTTCTTCTTTACCCATAAATGTATAGTGAACTTCTCCAAATTCATTTATAAAATAATCTTGTTTTTTTTTTTTTCTTCAAAGCTTGGAAATGGGACTGGAGAGATGATTCAGCAGTTACTAGCACTGGCTGCTCTTCCAGAGGACCAGGATTTGATTTCTAGCACTCACAGCGTGGTTCTTGATCATTTGTAACTCCACAAGATCTAATGTTCTATTCCCCCTTTTAGCCTCCATAGACATCAGGCACACATCTGGTGCATAGACATACACATTCAGGTAAAAACACCTATACACATAAAATATAAACAGGTCTTAAAATTTGAGGCTAGATTGACTTTTTGTAAATAGACCTCAATTCAAATATTGTGCACTCTGTAAACTGATTATTAATTTCTACAGAATCAAATTGTAAAATCATCCCAATAATTAGCATTTTTGATTATTTAAAAAATATTTTAATTTATTTTCTGTGTGTATGAGCATGCTTTGTGCGGATGCATGTCTGTTCACCACTTGCATGCCTGCCTGGTGCTCGCAGACTCTTGGAAGAAAGTGTTGAAACACCTGGAACTGTATGTCCAGGTGTTTGGGAGTCACTGTGTAAGTGCTGGGAAATCTACCTTGGGTAATCTGGAAAATCAGCCTTTGCTCTTAATATGCAAGCTCTCTCTCCAGCTCCTATAATTAGTATTTTTATAAATTATTTTCTTCTCTGGAATTGTACAGGCTACTATTGAACATTTATTTCTCCATGTGATACTCAGAATAATAGGACATATATAAAAATGAGACCCTTAATTAGTTATTCAATATCAAGTGGTGAGTCCTACAAACTCACAAGTGAGTGACAGTAATTAGACTCAGAATGTTTTATTTATATATTTTTCATACACACACACACACACACACACACACACACAAATAACTAAGGAAAAGAGGCCACATGTTTGTGAAGTGGGATGGGGTAGTACAATGCAAGGAATGTAAAGGAGCGGTATGGAATGAGTAAATATAGTACACACATAAGAAATTTAAAACAGATTGTTATTAACCACAATGACTTGTTAAGAATGAGATTACAAACAGAGTACCAGGTGATCCTAAATTCAAAACAGCTGGACAAAGCAGCCTGACAGACTACAGCCAGGATTTCTGAATCTTCTTCCAATTCCCCATGACAGCACCCCTTACCAGCAGGAAGTAGTTTGGAAAGAACAACGCCCAAATTCCCAAATATTGTCTATAAATGTTTGTTTTCATTTAAATGGACTTGGTTATATAAAATAAAAAATGAATGAGATTAGAAGGGCTTTATTGGTTAAATTATAGAGGTTGATGCTCATTGAATATGGTGTAAAATCAAAAAATTATCTTGGTGTAATACTAAAAACCCAATAAGGATTTAAAGGAGTAAATGGAAAAATTGCAAGTGAAATATTATGAAGTCTCAACTCTTTATTTACTCTATTCTTTGGTATTTTCCAAGCATGAAGTAACTCCAGGTTCCAATGGTGATATATTTGCTACCCTTCTACTCAGTATACAAGTCTTCTTGCTTTATTTTCTTTAGCTGCATTCTCTAGGATTTCTAGACCAATTTTTGTTCCATCTTTAAATGTGTTGATATATTTAATAGTTCATAGCTGAGGATGACATTGACTTAAATTTTATTAGAATTTTTATAAGTATTTAAAAATAAAGTGATTAGATTTATTGAAATCTGTTTTGGAAACTTAACATTAAGTTTATAAAAATTTATTACTATGCAGATGTAAGGTTTACAGTGTTTTGCCAATGTCATGTTATAACACTTATTGAAATTTGCATAATTAAATTATTGATTTCTTGGGCTCTAAAAGAAATAATTCACCCCAACAGCAGATAGGCTCAACATTAAAATACTTAGGAGTATTCTAAAAATTTTTATATAATGCCTAAATCAGATAACATATTGTAGGAACAAATTTTACATCAACAGAAGTCTTTTTCGATCCTACAAGAGCTACTGCATTTTAGGTTGATAAATATTTATCTTGAATAAGGGGAGATTGGCACAATAATTATAGTTGAGGAGTGTTTCAGATTAACTCAAGTGTTTCAACAGAAGTGAACTTTCAGGTTATTTTCCTAACCTCAGGGAATTTGCCTGTCATTTCCTTCACATTTTGTTTTTGTCAGTTTTTTGAGGAGTGTCAATATGTTTTTTGGACTCACCAAGTTTTATGCATAACACTTACTTTGCCTTTACAACTGTTATTTCAAGCTATATGCATATAAACACACAAAGGAACACAGAATTGTGATTCAGAAGGTTGACTTTAATGTAGATCTTAAATAAACTGAATTTATCAATTAAAAAAACTAAATGTAGATAATTATCAAGAAGTGAAGCTTGGAAAATTCTTGCCCATTCTCACTCTATAATCTTTTGTGGTCACAGTGGTTAAGAGCACAGCTGGGGAGGGAAATGTGGATGGGGAAGGCAACTGTCTCCTTGCACGTGGCTGCCCAGATGTGATATTTCTCAGGGATGTGGGGCCAACTCTTTCTGAGCAGCATAGCTTGCCTTTTTATTTAGAACAGTGATGAAGAAACAAGTTGAATAACACAACATTATTTGCTCATGGGTTTATGCATTCTTTCCTTTGGTATTTGTTTAGCAAGGGATATAAACTGCAGTAATTGTAGTCCCTTAAAGTCCTTAGAGGAACCACTGAACAAATAATTACAAATCGGTTTGAAGCCACAAGAATAAGCATAAACTGCAAAGGGATATATAGATCAGCCAAATCCTGATCTATCAGAACATACTCTTCCAGAAAAGATCATATCTGAGATGTGACTCAGAGAAGTCAGGGGAAATGCAGATAGAATGGAAACTGGGCAAGGTACATTACACAGTCAGCTTCTGAAGATGGACAAATCATGATTATGAAAGTATATGCACAAGACAAATGGGTTCTGTAGATGTGATTACAGGAAAAACATTGAAATGGGGAGATTATTGTTCTCTGAGTTAGTTTAATATAAGAACACCAGTTCTTATAAGGGGAAGGGAAGAGGGCAACAGCAAGAGAAGACACTATGATGAGGGGAGCAGAGGTTGCAATGGTTCTCTTTCCATGACAGAGGGATGATCTAGACTCTAGATTCTAGAGAATATGGTTTGCATGAATAAAGAGAAAAGCATGTACTGATTTGGGATTCCAGAACCATGCACTTTAGTGAACACTTGGAAGTTTGGACACCTGCCTCCTTGATGCATAGGGGAATAAGTTAGTTTTGTTTTAAGCATCTAATGATGTGATAATTTATAACAATAACCATAAGAAATGAATATACTAGAGTACTAAGAACGTTCTATTCCTTGCTGGGAAGCCTTCAATAGATTTTCCCAGATTTTTTCTGTAGCTCCATCTCTCTGGGGATTGTGTTGGGTGGTCTTATCAGAAGCAGGGCAGGGAGAACCTCTTTGTTCACTTAACGGAAACTAAAACCATGTTTAACTGTAACAATGAAACTAAGGACAAGCTATCTAATGGGTCTTTGTGACAACTTCCTCTTCTTGTCAGGGTTCTTCCATACTTCCATCAATTAGTATTAATTGAACACCTAAAAATAAAGTAGACAGCATATGTTACCTGTAAATTGAGTTTGAGAATTGAAGTGAATCAACAATGTTCAAAGAAATAAATAAGATAATTATTATCATGGAAGGAAATTTGGAGAAAATAAACGAAGGCATGACAAAGAGAAATGGGAAAAGCATCTTGTTTTTAACATGGTGACCTCTTCTGTAAGAAAATTACACAGAGGCTAGGACTTGGAGAATACTAAGGAAGCAACCAAACAGAGACCTGAAGGATGTTGGCAACAGAGGGAAAGTGCCTTGTACTTTGGAACACTGACATTATTTGAAGAATTGGAGAAAATTTTATGTAGGCCAAAGCACGAGAGTCTGTAATCTTACCTGGAAGGGCTGATGCATTGAAACAGAATTCAATAGAATGCTTCTGAGAAAAAATACAGGAAAATATCAAGGGGTTTAATGTTTGCAGCCATGAAACCCAGTACACACTTGCACATAAAGGTTTTTAAATAGCTTTTTATATTTACTTTGTGTATGCATATGTGTTTGTGTGTATCTGTGTGTGTGTGTCTGTGTCTGTGTGTATCTGTGTGTGTGTTTGTGTGCATGTGTGTGTATTTGTGTGTGTGTCTGTGTTTGTCTGTATGTGTGTGTGTCTGTGTCTCTGTGTGTGTGTCTGTGTGTGTCTATGTGTGTGTGTGTGCGTGTGTGTGTGAGTCTGTATGTGTGTATATGTGTGTGTCTATATGTGTGTGTGTGTCTGTGTGTGTGTTTGTGTGTGTGTGTCTGTGTTTGTGTATGTGTGTAAGTGTGTGTGTGTGTCTGTGCGTGTGTGTGAGTCTGTATGTGTGTGTCTGTGTGTGTGTTTGTGTGTGTGTGTCTGTGTTTGTGTATGTGTGTAAGTGTGTGTGTGTCTGTGGCTGTGTGAGTCCATGTACACTATGTGAATGCAGGAACCCCAGGAGACCAAAAGAGAGCAGAAAGCACCCTGGAACTGGAATCACAGGCAATTTCTAGATGCCATGTGTGTGCTAAGAACTGAACTGAGATCTTCAGAAAGAACAGTAAGCATTTTTGAATGTGGAGTCATCTCCTCAGCCCCTACATGAAGTTCTTAAGGAGACTTTTTTTTTTTTTTTTTTTTTTTTTTTGCAAGCACACCCAGCCCCTGCATGGCAATAACATGTAAATTCCATCCTTCATTGTGCTCTCCATCAACTCAGATGTTCCATCCACTCACTGAGTGAATTGTTACTATCTATCTTGTTTTAAATACATTTGCAATTCCCATTTAGACTTGACTGTGAGCAACACCCTGTACAGTCACCTCTACTAAGTGACATGAAAGCTCACAGAAGACCGTTATAGCTGTCCTCACTTGTTTAAGGCAGTAAAACTTGTCATAATTATATTTACGGAGCTAATGAATTTTGAGTGTGCGAAAAAAGGCAGCTCTTGAGTTAAGAGAACTTACCTTGAAAATTCTGAGGACTTAAAAATTGTACAATGTAAGAATATTGCTGAAAATCTGGAGTGGCAGAATGATGGCAGAAATTCTAAGGATGGCAATTTTCTTTTGGGACTCTTCAAATACCTTGAAGTTATCATTTCAAAGAAATAAAAAATATTTAAAAGAGAGTAGTTCATTAATCAGTTTGTTGGTTAACTTATAACCATATTCTAGGAAGAATTTCACTGGCCTTGTAATGTGTTACAGTCTGATGCTGGTGTCCTCACAATTCCTTATTAAATTTTAACTTCTGACATGATGGGAGTGAGAAGGAGGACCTTATGAAAGAGGCCCAAGGGTGCTCAGGTGTAAGGCTATTTTACAGACAGCCTTCATTGGAACCCTACCTTGCTGCCACACTCCCCAGTTTCTGAAATTGTAAGAAATGAGTTTATGCTGTTTTTAAGTTACCCAGGCCATTGTGTTTTTTAGAGTAGCTTAAATGGACCAAGATACAACAGACACGTTTAAATTAAACATTCAAGGTGAATAGTTATTTTCGTGAAAATAAGATTTCTCTACCTGTTTGAAGTAACTGCCAATGCATTACTGCTGTCTTCTGAGACAGTGATGGCTATATCAATTGTTATTCTTGTACATTCATTCCCCTGAATACTTTTTCTCACAACTCCATGGCTCACTTTGCTTTTTCTTAGGTTGAGAAAAATTCCTGGGTGATCTCCAGGATCAATTACCTGGTACACTTGCATTAACATATGAAGTATGTCCTTCATGTTATCCTTGCTTGTATTTTCTTCCATATAGCCTTTACTTGCTTTGTAATATTTTAAAAATTATTATTTTATATGTGTGTGGGCGTTTTGTTTTCATGTATGTCTTTATTGCAGCATGCCTGGTGCTCAGGGAAGCCAGAGGAGGGTGTTGTATCCTTAGAAATGGAGTTACAGAGTACTTAGTCACCATATGGGTATTGGGAATTGAACTTGAGTTCTCTGGAATGGACGAGAAGCCAGTGTTCTTGATTGCTGAGTCATCTCCCCATCCCTTTTACCTGGTTTTGTTGCTCTTTTCTTCTGCCCTAACACCAGAATCCCCATTGTATGTTTGGGATTGTCCTCCTCTGTAGCAATGCCTGCCTCTTACAAGACATTTAAAGCTAGGTGTTCCCTTATCTATTGCTATGGCTCACACGAGGACCATGCTTGCTGCTGTCAGGCACAGGCTGGAGCTCTGTCTTACTCCAGCAGTCTATGATGTGAAGTTTCTGGGGGCCATTATTAAGACTCCTCGGGATCAGGGAACCCAAGTGAGGGTAACTATTTTCAGTTTCTGGAGTTGTGAGTCACAGAGATACAGGGAGACCCTATGGCCCTCAAGACTGGCTATTCACCCTCCCAGATATTCTGTGAGCAATCTAATATACTTAATAAACTCTCTGCTTAAAATTAATTTATTTTGTTAAATGCTAAGAGTCTTGACTGATATTTTGCCATAAAATGTTAGTGTGCTATTTTAATACTAACCTGCATTTTTTTCTCCACATAACTGTGAGCTTGGAGTATCCAGTTCCATCATTTAGTGGCTAGCACAGTGTAAAAGTAATACAGTATAGCTTCTTAACAAATTTCTATTAGTTAATTATTAAATTGATTACAATCTTGGAGGACTCAAAGCAGAAGTCGGGACAACTGTCAATTAGAAACCTGAAGAAGAGGATATTAGATGCAATGTGTGAAGCCTGGAGACCAGACTCTGAGCCCCCCAGAACACATTTAAAAGTAGGAGAGAGAATTTTCCACAAACTGTCCTGAGCTCCACACATTAATTGTGACATGTTGGTGCCCTCTGCCATCCTCCCCACACACAATAAAAATAAAGCTAAAAACAAAACAAAAACAACAACAACAAAAAACAAACAAAAAGCATATCTCTGGAAACCCTACCCCATTAAATGACTAAGAATGCTTTCAGTAACTACAGAGGCCTGTGCTGACCTATAGGAACCTACTTATGTGTAGTTGTCACAGTAACAGAAGACAGTACAGCCATATGGAGTTCCTTAGCATTTAATGAAATGTTAAATGATAGATAGCACACACCATACCTTTATCTATGTAACAGCTCTGCAGGCTAGTAATAATGCATTTGAAAAGTGCAGTCAACTCAAACAACTTCACTGTAGTGGATGCCGAATATTTTAAAGAACACTATAGAAAAACTGCTGAGCCCTTGAAAAATATCACCTGAGCTGTATTCCAGCTTCCCTACTACATATTCTTAGAATTTTTGACAGTTCCAAATCTTAGCTCTGAAAAGCACAAGTATACAAATCTGAAATATCCCATAATTGGATTTGAAGGCACAAATTCCCAAGGACGACAGACACCTCAATGGAGACAGAGGCAAGGGCTTATAGAAAATAAGCCCTAACCAGAGATTCTCTGGATCTAAGCATAGTTGATTGACCACATTTTCAATATTTATATTTCACATTACTTGGAATTAGCAATCGACAGCTCTCTGTTTTGCATATTATCTCTGACCAAAAGTTTTGATTTTCCCCTATGAAATCCAAGAGTGAAATTGGCAGATCTAATCAAAAATGTTACATTACATGCTGTTCTTGATTATATAATTAAGAACTATCAGCAGTTGTGGTTATATGAATATAATACATGGATTTAATACATAACCAGACAGACACACCAAATTCAAATAGCCAATGTCAACACTGAAACACAGGAATTTAGTGCTAAGGAACCCAATGGTGTCTGTCCTTCAGTTACTTCATGCTTGCTTCAGGAGATTGGCCATTCACACCAGAGATACAAAGTTGTGGCTTGCAGTCATGAATTAACATTTGAATTTGAGCAACTTACCCATCTTCTTTGTGCTTTCATGAGCAAAGTCTCTGTTGGAGGAGTCACTAAAGTGTTCATCGCTCCTCCCTGTAGTTCAGGCGACATCCAAGGCTGCAGGACTTGGGGTAGTTTGTAACAGTATCTGCACACTTAGGTGGGCTATTCCTGGTTAAATGTCACACTGTTGCAGATTGTCAGTAGCTCCTTCTATGATCATGTGGAGGCAGATAGATAATAGCAGCAGGAAGATAATGGTCTTGATAGTTGACCCTGGAACGTCTTGGCTTCTACCTTATTTCTTCTTGAGTTTGTTATTCAAAAATAAACAAAGGAAACCAAATGAGCATGGTGGCTCTCATCTTTCTCCCACTTCCTTTGATGCACAGTCTTGGTACTTCACATCCATAAACATATTTTGTTGTCTACTTCCTTGTGGTCACTTTAATTAAGGTGTCCACACGTCCACATTGTTCTGAGATAGATCCAGTTTATGATTACTTTTACTTAGCTATGACTTCCCATTTCCACAGTGGCTCAGTTTGGATAATTACTATATAATCACCCACTTAGTGGTGGTGTTTGGCACTCAAGAATAGGACAGGTTCATGGCAAGGGAAGGCTGCAGTTAGAATACATGCCTTACCTGCTGCTGAAAGGAAAACTTAGACTACTTAAAATCTTTACTCTCAACTTCAGCATCTATCTCAAAGAGTATAAAAATTATAGGGGATGAACCCACATTGCCGTATTATTGTGAGGAAGAAATGAGACCATTTGTGTAGAGTCCTGTGTATATAATAAATCCTAATGATAGAACTGCCACTGTTAGTCTTCTTTTCCTCTTTTCTTTCTTCTTGCATTCATCACACTCTTGTATCTTCCCATTACTCTTCATTTAATTTGAGTTTTGGTCATGTTTTCTAATTGGGTCATCTGAACTCTTAGGACTGAACCAGCAAGGGAGAACATGTTTCTTCCTGTTTTATGCAAATGTTTCTGAGTTAGGAGATCAAAATGATTTCTCAGAATGCTGATGATGCTTAGCAAGGTTTCATTGACTTTATCTTTTGTGACCTGTGAGAAAGAGTAGGCCTTTGAGACTTCCCATCCCAGTGAGTATTCTGTTTGTGATGGAAGGGTCTTAGCTTTCTCCTAATTCATTTGTTTTGGTAAAAACTAGACATGGTGACATATGCTTCTTCTTGATTCAGTACTGAGGAAGTGGGGGTGGGCCGTCTCTGAGAAACTGGTATCAGGATTCCTGACTGGAGAGGAAATGGTTGAGGCAGGGTGACATTTGTGTTTCCAGGGCTTGGCAGCAAGTCTTGATACACATGGAGTCCATTTCTGTCACCACCTCTGTAGTCAGAGGACCCAGAAGAAGGGAATGTAGGGGTAACGCATGCACTCGGATTCCTGCCCAGGAATCTTAGGGATGAGTCTCTTCTGATAGTGTCTGGTGTGCTGACTGATATCTCAGATAGCCAGTTTGGGCTATGCACAGCTGTTCCATGTCCATGCTTCTCCAGCTCCTCAGGTGGATGATCAGGTTGTGGAGGATGGACATTTTCCAGAAAGCTTTCTACTTCCTCCCTGGATTGAATGCCATTCACCTCATGAATCTGACAGTCTAGAAAACTTTCAGGATTGAAACTCACATTCAGATTCTGTAGAGAGAGCAGGAAGCATCAGTGGCACTGGAAAGGGGTGCTACCACACATTTGGTTCAGGAAGATAGAAAAGTCTAAGAAACTTTCTCCTGAGAACTTACTATGCAATGATAGAGAACTGCCTGCTTCTCTTCAGTGTACTACACCTCTGACTGAGCTGTGACACTGCAGGTTTGAACTAAACACTGACTGTCGTCCCCCCCCCCAATCCCCATCATGTGTGTCTCAGTTTCATTCCACAGTATCTTATAAGGAGCCTCAACTCTGAAAAACATAAAAGGCCCAAGGTTGAATTTAGTTTCCCCTTGCCTTGAACATTGTTAGACTAAGATATAATTGATATGGTATTTCTCTACCAGAAGTACTTACCTTTTGTGGTTTCTTGCACAGTTGTTCCAGAGTTTTCTTATGATCAGGGAGACTGGGCCATACAATGGGTTTAATCCTAAAACCAGAGAACATTCATAAACAAAACAAATGGCAGAGGGAGAAAGCACAGACAGGCATCTTTTTCCTCGTTTGAGGGAGATTGTAAAACAGTTTTCTGGTACTGGCTCTGCTACTGCTAGGTAGCAACTGTGGATACAGTCTTGTTTGCTGTGGACAGTATCACCCACTCAATTAAAGGGTGGACGGAACAGACCTCATTGCTATTGATCTATTGTGAGTAAGACACTGTGATTGTAGGAGTGAGGTTTGCAGGGAGGTAGTATTGGTGTTGATATGGAGCTAAAACCTGAAGACCTGGCCTTTTCTGTTCAGTGTTGATATTGTCATCTTAGTCATTCTCTTTACTTAAAGTAACCGCTTTGCTTTATTTCTGCTGAAAGTGGGGAATATGTTCTAAGCTTTAAGAGGAAATTATCTTATGGTAAAACTTTTCAAATTAGAACACTTTTTGTCCTAGGAATATATGACCCTATGCTTAGGGCATCTTCCTAGAACAAACAAATAATTTCATAGTGTATGATTACAAAAATCTTGTAAATTTGTGTGTAGAAAGTCATGATATCAAATATACTCCTCATTAGGATGGGTAATGCTGTCTCTGTCCTATAGGAGGCTGTGGGGAAAAGTTTGGAAAACACTTCTCGAAGAATTTTTATTGGGGGGCAAGGGTCTAGCAAGATGATTCAGCAAATAAACTGTTTGCAATACAGGTATGAAGACACAAATTCAGATACTCAACAATGCTGTGTGGCATGATGGAGACAGGCAGATACCCAGAGTTTACTGTCATGTTAGTCTGACTGAGTCAGTGAGTTCCAGATTTAGTGAAAGATCCTATCTCAAAAAACAAGGCAAGAAATGATTAAGTAAAAAAAAATCAATATTGAGTGTTGGCTCCCTGTGGGCCAGCACACATGTGCATGTATGGAAACACTCATGAGCCAGATACACACACACACACACACACACACACACACACACACACACACACACAGAGAGAGAGAGAGAGAGAGAGAGAGAGAGAGAGAGAGAGAGAGAGAATTAACATATTAATATTTTGGGAATAATCTTTGTCTTATATCTAATTTATTTATTTTTGCTCTTTCTGAAATCAACTATAGAAAATTAACTGGGATCTAAGAATAGGAGGGAGTATACTTATCATATTAACTGTAATTCCTGAAATATCAAGACTCCCTTTAAACTTTCCTAGATTGATAAGTGGGTCCTGAGTCCTGTTTTTCTCTGGCTTCACACAATAACCTTTTGAATATTAAAGAAAATCACCTTTTTTTCCATAGCACACAAGTTAAGATGACCAACAAAACAACAGAGAAAAAACTCAGAATGCTGATACTTGGCATAACAAGACTCCATCCGCCTGCAATATAAGGAGAGATCGTGGTTAACATTCAGTAAACAAATAATTTGGGGGGAGATAGGGTACACACTTAGGATGTTTTGTATTTATTTGGTAACACAGTCTCACTTATTGTTTCTTGGAAATCGTTCTTTGATAAACAGGGAGAGAGGCGCTGATCTGGGTGACCATGGTAAGGGCATTCAGCATTTGGTGTATAAAGGTGACCTTTCCTGATGGCCTATAAACCTCTATCCAAATGCCAGTACCCAAAGAAAAGAAGCCTAAGTAAGAGTTGAAGAGATGAATGCTCACTGTGAAGCTGTAGCAAGTTCCAGAATGAGAGTTTTAAGCTGGCATAGCAGAAATAAGTTCCACCCTCCCAAAGAAATTCTGTGTGAGTTACTTTGGGTACTTTCCTCAGACACATTCACTGGTTTCTCTGGCTATTGGTATTTCCTCTACCCCATAGCATCTTTATTACACTGGGAAAGAAGATACAGTATATAGTCATACTGGTCTGCTTAACCTTCTATTAGCAAAAGTATTACCTAGAGGGGTCACAGAGGGATCAGACATGATCTCTGACAACAATATAAGTGGTGGCAGGTAAGGAGTTCATTAGTAGGTTCAGGAGCACTTGAGATAGCAGCTTCAAAACAATCTGTAGCTGCTATCAGATATCATGGACCCAACTCACATTGCTCTTATTCTGGAAAAGAGTCAAAGGTGGAAGACAGCATTCTCCATAGAAAGTGGAAGAAGGCCCCCAGTGTCCTGACCTGGGGGTTGTTTACATCAATCTCTTGCTCACACTCTTCTGCTGTACTCCAGCGTGTAGAATCTGGGGGAGAGCACAGGGGTTCTATAGCCTTTGCTTACCTAGACTCCAGGGCTCTGGGATTTTGAAGGTAGAACTTGGACTCCATTCACTCCAAAAGCCTTTAAAATATCTGGTACTGGGGATGGATCGGACTTTGATTTCATATACTGCTTTGGGTTGTAGCTTTCGTTCTAGGATTGTTGTTCTTGTATTCAATAAATTTACATGCTAGGGTGAAAAATAAGTTACATTACTGGGTGTCAAAAGGCATGTTGCCTAATTCTCTCAACTCACTTTAATACAAACTTTCTCAGTTATTCTGCTACTTTCTTGGAGTCCTTTCATATTTTGGAAGTGAAGGCTTTCAACCAAGCAAAAGGCTTGGTAGCAGAACAAGGGGCAGACTCAAAATGATACCAAGGGAGGCCAAAGTGGACATAGATTGGATGGATGCTCAGTTGAATTATTAGCTCTCCCTTTAGAGTGCGTAACCCACATCTAGACTCACAGCCATCTCTCCCATTCTACTATCTTCTTTTTCTATCTCTTTCCATGAACCAAGGGGGAAACAATGGGTAGTAGTCATTTCCTTCCAGAAAGATTACAATTTAAACTGTGCATTAAACAATGATTTTTCCATTACTGTATTATTTTTAAGAAAAAGATGTTATATTAGTTTTATAGACAAAAGTACTATCTGATTGTTTTTTATACTTGTTTGGATTTTTATGTTTCTTATTTTGACAATCATCTAAGTTTTCTGTCTGTTTGCCTGCTTGTCTCTTAGTGATATATTGATATTTTTGTGTCAATAGACTGTCTGATGGCAATTATATGGTAACTTAATGCTAATCTTTGATGTGACTTATAATTGTGTTTGTATATGTTGACATAAATAAACCTGCAGGAGAGGGTAAACATTTAATTTACCTTTGAAAAAAACAAAACAAAACAAAACAAAAAACCAAACCATGCCTTCTGCATGTGGGCAACAGTTTTGTAGCCTTGTGTTTGTGGAACCCTAGGTAGTGGGATGCCTTGATCAGCCTGGATGTAGTGGGGAGGGGCTTGTTCCTGTCTCAACTGAATGTGCCAGGCTTTGTTGATTTCCCCATGGGAGCCTTACCCTTTCTGAGGAGTGGATGGGGTTGGGTTGGGTTGGGGAAAAGTAGGGAGAAGGGAGAGGAGGAGAGGGAGCGGGAACTGTGGTTGTTATGTAAAATGAATTAAAAAATAAAATACAGACAATAATCTGATTGTCTTCAATAATCCTTATCCCTTTTACTATGCTGTTTTGACAGGTGGCATTTCCAGATGATTAATGAGAGAAAGTAGCATGGAGGTCATTCAGTTTGTGTATGTGTGTGGCATAGGTAGAGGCAGCAAATGGCTAGGACAGAAGTGTGCATTTGTAAGTATCAAGCCTCAGCACCCTGCAGAGTAATGAGAATGACTGGCTTGAGTAAAGGAGGCATTGGGTATAAGGTATTCTTTTATCCCTGAGAAAAAGAGGCCATCTCTTGAAAAATAATTATTTATGTGGCATAGGGAGTACTGGGGTTAAGAGAAGCCTGACTACCCAGGAAACTCTGCAGCTCTCCCAGCGTATCTCCCAAATAGATGGTAAGAGCAGCAAGATCATTTTAACCTCAGCCTACTGTGAAGGAGATGACTAAACATTCAGAAAACAAAGTGTGAATAACAAATTGTTCCTTCTGCGACAGAAACCTTAGGCATTAAAATAAGGAGGAATAGACAAGCCTTCTTCCCTTTCTTTGACTGACCTCCTGCTGACCCCAAGAATCCCAGGGGAAAAAGTGCGCCGCCTACTTGTTGGCTATGCCCCAGAGAGCCACTGTTGTTTTTTTTTTTTTTCTTCTCTGATTAGCCCATGAACCACAGACTTTGTATAAGTGAGGATTAAGTTTGTCCGAGCACATGTTCTTATCTAAATCCAAAGCATAAAGATAAAATAGAGCAAGTTAGATGATGATGAGCCAAGAAAGATGCAAGAGTTATGTATGGGCCTTAAATGAGTATGATCCTGGGAGCCTCTCTGAGTAAAGAATAAGTTCTGAAGACAAAGCATGATGATATTTATTTTATGATGATGATTGATTTACATTACCGTCCAGTTATTTTCACCCTTTTCTGGGCGGTAGGCCATGTCATGCATTAAATGTTTTAAATACTTCTTTTTTGAGTGAGATGTATTAAATGTCACCAAAAAGTCATTTGCTTCTTTTCGATAGACTACTTCTAGGCCAAAAGGAGCCTCAGGTTTAACTGGAAAGAAAAAAGAAGGAAAGCTGTGTGGAACTGAAAAGGACGTAAGTACATTTAAACTTCTTGTGTTTTTGACATTAAAACGCAAACACATCATTTCACCCTTTCCTGTCCTCCCTGCAAACCCTCCCATATACCCTCTTAGCTTTATTTCAAATTTATGGCCCTCTTTTTCATTAATTGTTGATAACTAGGCTTTTTAGAGTCCTTTTGCTCTATCACTCATCCCAGAACTTTTTATATTAGGAGCTGATCATTCATACAGCCAAACCTCTTTTTCCTTGATTCACATCCAGACATCATAGCCAGCCTTCCTGGCTAGTGTGGCCTTCGGAGTGTTATGAATATTTGGAACTGTACCGGTTCCATTTAGGCCTTCAAATTCTCCTTTGTGTAATTCCCATCTTAGTCCATTTCTATCTACCAGGTCCTTTGGGAAAGATAATTGGGTCACAGTGTGGAGGAAGTCCTAAATGTTGCTTAGTGTAGCAATGGTGTGTGTGAGAAACAAATGTAAGAGTGTCAGAGTCAGCTTTCAGGCATCTGTACTGGCCTGTCCTTGAGGTTCTGACAGGAAACACCCTCAGCTGCAGTCACTAAGAGGACCACCTGTGCAATTCACTATGTTCTCTTTTAAAAGGGCCCTGCCCACCTCCCATCCTTCTCTCTTTCCCTCTATCTGTTCCTCTCTCTCTGCCCCTTTTTCCTCGCTCCTGCTGCTCCTGTCTCAGGAGACTGGTCTGCCCCCTCCCCTTTCCCATTTTTATGATCCCTTTCCCCTAATTAAAACAAACAAACAAACAAAAAAACCCTCTGCTTGAACCCTGTCACATGGCATCTTTCTCTCAAGCACTGCTCTTCTTAAATTACAACAGTCAGACCATGTATTCAGGAATTGTTTGTTTTGATGTGATGGGTAGTTCTAATTTTACACACACACACACACACACACACACACACACACACACACACACACCATCAGAATACTAGAGTATATGTTACTAAAAAGCTCCAAAGTCAAAGAATTGCAAAGCTACATCTGGGACCTCTGACCTCATCTGAGATGCATGGAGGTGCGGTCTTCCCCCTGGCCCTGGCTAACAAATTCCAGAGCTGCCTCTCTCTCTCATCAGTAAGGTTTAGTTAAATTAACCTATTGTTCCATAAGCATCTCTGCCTGCTGTCTGCCTGCCTCATAGAACTGTTGCTCAGATACAATGTGCCATGTAAGATGCACTTGTGGGAAGAGAAAGCTGTTATACTAAACAGCACAGACCCAGGGAAAAATACTTATTTTCTAGTAAAACATCTGGATCAGGCTGAGACAATCTTATCAATATACTCGAAACAAAGTAGGAAGGCAGGAAGTTGGACCCCAGCCTTAGAGGCTAGGGGGATGTTTTAGTTAAGGTTTCTATTGCTGTGAAGAGACACTATGAACACGGTGACTCTTATAAAGGAAAACATTTAATTGAGGTGGCAGCTTACAGTTAAGTTCATTATCATCATGGTGAGAAGCATGGTGTCATGCAGGCAGACCAGTTCTGGCTACATCCTGATCAGAAGGTATCAGGAAACTGATCTGTCTCGCTGGGAGTAGCTTGAGCAATAGGAGACCTCAAAGCCCACCCCCACAGTGACACACTTCCTCCAAAGAGACCACACCTACTCCAGCAAAGCCACACCTTATAATAGTGACACTCCCTTTGGGGTCTTTTTTCTTTCAAACCACCACAGGGGACCTGAGGAAAGGAAAGTGAGGGAGAAAGCTGTAGGTGGCCAGGGTTCTGGTTCTAGAATTCAATCAGGAGCATTTAGTTTAAATTTTGTGGAAATGACAATTCAGTGAATGAAGTGCCTCCCTAGGAGCTAGGAGAAAATAGTTCTTATGAGAAACATCACTTTTCTTCCTACTTGCTCTGAAGGGCAAGCACTTTCTAGTGTCCTCGCAGAGAGCCACACCACTCCTTCCCAGGGATCTGTCCTACCAGCAGTGTGAAAACTCTGGCTCCCCTCATTGCTGCTTACATAAGAGGCCAGTCTGGTGGTCTGCTGTGGGAGATGCAGCATGGCCCTTGATGAGCACTATGCATTTGAGACCTAGGACTATGGATGGGGCAGGTATCCCCAGATCCTATGGGTGTGGTCTAAGTGCTCCCATAACTGCAGAGGCTTGTGTGCTTAGATGCCTTTGTGCAGTGCACAAAATGAGCACTGATCTATAGAAACTCGCTTCTAAATGAATAAAAACCAGCTTACTTTCATAGATGAGTTTAAACATCCTCAGCATATTTCACACAATAGGAAGTCATGAGTCAAGGTCAAATTTTAATTAAAAACTAGTTAGACTAGTTGCTATTGCCTATTACAAAGTATTTTCATGATATGCCTATTTTTTTACATACTGGAAGTCAAGATGTGTCTGCAGCGATCTTGTCAAAAATCAGGTACTGTTTGTTGGAATTCTTGCCTCATCTGCCACTCATGCTGACCTACCTCATGTTATTGTGTGGTCAAACATGCAAAGCCATCTGTCCAATATATCCTGTCTGCGACACTCGTTCTTTCCCTAAGATGATTGATTGCTCAGACAGGGAACTTCTACTTTTAGTCTTTATCATCATAGCTAACAAAGCTGAAGTAACTGTCTCACTTTACCTCTTATCTAGTGAGAACTGCTCTGTTGTCCTTTCTTTTAGAGTAGGGAAGGAGGTTTGAGACTAGGGGAGAATAGTTCATAGTCTTTAAAACCAGCAAAAATTGCATTTATATGATCATTCTGACCATTTCCCAAGACATATTTACTTGAAAATATCCAGAAGTAGAAAAAACATGAATACTTGACCTGTTATTGCATTAACTCAAATTGTAATTTAACTTGAATTGTAACTGCTTTTTACTGTTTATGTTTAACAAAATGAAATAATGTATTCTGGGTCAAATCAATTTGGCTACATTCACTTACTCTCTTTGGAAATAGAATCATATTATAGTTCATAATGGCTGGGCTATGGTCCTTACATTTTTTTTTAGTTAAATACCAATCCAATGGTGTTTTTAAAATATGATTAAAATTTAAGTCAGTAGATTTTTGTTGTTGTTTTTTATTTTTAAGACAGTGTTTCTCTGTGTAACAGCCCTAGTTGTCCTAGAACTAACTTTGTAGACCAGGCTGGCTCATACTGATCCATCTGCCTTTGCCTCCTGAGAGATGGGATTAAAGGTGTTCACCACCACTGCTCAGTTAAGTCAGTAGACTTTGAGTGACACAGATTACCTTTCATAATGTTTAATCTATATTAACATTGTATAAAAGGCCTTGAAAGATAAAAGGAAGGAAATTCTTTTAAGAAACAAATCAGATTCAAGAATGCAATATATTCTTGTTTCTTGCCATGAGAATTTGAACTCAAGTCTGCAATATCCACACTTGACCTGAATTTCTAACCTCTGGCTCATTTTTAGGATTTTTAACTTGCTTAACTTCATGGGCCAGGCTTTGTTGACTCCCCATGGAAGCCCTTTGAGTGGAGTGGATGGAGGATTGGCTTGGCAGGCGGAGAGGTGGGAGAACTGTGATTGGAATGTAAAAAGATATTAAAATAAATAAATATTTTTAATTTAACATTGCCATAATCACATGAACAGTTCTAAAAATCAATCTAAATCAATCTGTCTCTCATCTATCTATCTATCTATCTATCTATCTATCTATCTATCTATCTATCTATCACCATCTATCTATGCATCCATTTATCTCCCATCCATAAACTGTCTTTCACCTGTAGAACTTGAACAAATATGGAAAAATGTATATTTATTTTAAAAATGTTTTGTTAATTTAGCTATGCACATTTGGAATATTATGTGAAAATGGAGTAAAGACTACAAAGCTTTCATAAATGAATTCAAACATGAGAGGGTGGAAGAGAGGGAAAGAGAGAAAGAAGGAGGGAAGGAGGGAGGGAGGGAGGGAGAGAGGGAGAGGGAACTGGGATTGGTATGTAAAATAAAAAAAGAAGAAAAAAAAAGGAAGAAAAAGAAATGAATTCAAAAAAGAAAAGATGTGCGGGAAGTTGAAAGATGACTCCACTTTAGGTACATTCTTGATACTGATGTGTGTTTCCACCAATCAGTAGGTATGATGTCAAAAACCCTCTTCCATAGCTGAGTTTAAACATTCTCAGCATATTTCTCACACTAGAAAGTCATGATTCAAGGATCAAATTTTCATTCTTTAAAAACTAGTTAGAAAAGTTGTTATTGTCTATTTTTTACCAAGTGTTTTTATGATTTGCCTATTTTTTTTTTATCATACTGAAAGTCAAGACATGTGTCTGCAGCTATCCAAGCCACAGCTACCATACCTTCACACACAACTTCTTACCTATCTTGGCTATTTCCATACTTTTGCAAGTTAAATTCTTCTTTCCAAGTTTCACACATATTTTGCTGCTACCAATCAGTAGGAATTTTCCTGTCTTTATAAAATACGTCTTTTGTAGCTTATTAAGAGTTAGACAATTTATCTCTATAAGAGCATCACTGTAGAAACAAAAAGTAAGAAATTTTTATTCAGGAAAGGGTTTCTGTACACAATAAAATAACATCTTATGTACATTTTAGTTGTATAAATACATCTTTAGTGTCTACAGGTATATGAATAGGTGAGCTAATGCTGTGGACAAAAAGAAAATAAATTAAAATAACATAGCTTCCTGTTCCATTACAATTATTATATGAAAATGAGTCTGAAATAGTAAAACCATGCTCGTAGAAAAAAAATCCATGTAGTTTTTAGAACTGACCATTGAGAATCATGTTTAAATAATAAAGAAATTGTTATCTCTTGGGAATAAATAAAGATATTAGGGCTATAAGAATCATTGATACTGTTCCTTCATATGGGATTAAAGGAAATGCTAAACTGATTGCAAAGGTTACATACATAAAACTACATATGGAGGAGTGATGAACAAAGGGGTCAAAACCAGGCTGGAGAAAACCACAGAATCAGCTGACCTGAACAAGAGGAAGCTCATGTATCCCAGTCTGGTAGCTGGGAAACTAGCATAGGACTGACCCAGACCCCCGAATGTGTGTGTTAATTAGGAGGACTGGGCAGTCTAGGGAGCCTCTAGTAGTGGATCAGCATTTATCCTTAGTACTTATCCTTTGGGAGCCCAACCCACAGAGAGGCATATTTTCTCAGCCTAGACACATGACGGAGGGCCTATACCCTGCCCCAAATGATATGACAGACTTTGAAGACTCCCCATGGAAGTCCTCATCCTCCATGGGGAACAGAAAGGGGGTGGGCTGGGGTTTGGTGGCAGTTATAGGAGAGGATGGGAGTGGAAAGGAACTGGGACTGAAGGGCAAAACAACCTTGTTTCAAATTTAAATAAAAAAGGAAAAGCAAACAAACAAAACAAAACAAAAAAACTACATATGTTTAATAAATAAACAGGAAAAGCAAACAAACAAAACAAAAAAACTACATTATGTTTAATAAGTAAACTAAGGGGTTTTCATAGGGACTTTGTGTTTTGTTGTTTGAGACAGAAACTTTTTTTCATAGCTCTGGCTAGCCTAAAACTCATGTAGATAAGGCTGGCCTGATGTCACAGAGATCTGCCTGTGTCTACCTCCATAGTGCTGAAGGCATATGCCACCATGCCCAGTGTCATAGGAACTTTGACTAATAAATTCAGCAAGATAGGTAAAACTAAAAGCAAATTTGAGTATGGTTTCTTGTGACTCTAATGTCAACATTTGGGAGATTGAAGTGGGAAGGTTGCTGTGGATTTGAGTCCAGCCTAGTCTACATAATAACTTCTATGGCACTATAGGTACATAAATTATGTTACCAGTATGTGAAATGTCAGAAGAGACACCATTATGTATTTTATGTATGTCAAAGCTATAGGCAATTTGACAATTTTTGAGAGTTGATGTAATAATTTTGTTGATTTGAAAACATTTTTAAAAAATACAAGTTAGTGAAACTGACCCATATGCAAACTGAATTTCTGAATAGAAACCATATTCATACTAACACATACTCTCACAAGTACACTATATTCTTAATGGTTATAGGCTGCTGAATTCTATTAAATGTTTAGGAAAGAGATAATGCCAGTATTATAGAAGTCATTCCCCCAAAATAGAGATGATCTATGTAATTATTTGAAGTAAGATTAAACCTGGCACCAAAACTCAGCAAAATATAGTATAGGAAAGAAAACTATCCCTAAAAAATGAGTACGGAGACGTGGGGATGTGACTTACCTAGTTTGCCCAATGGTAAAAGACCAGGACAAGGAAGACAGTTCTCCTTATATACTACACAGAAATATACCGGATGTTCTTCTTAATTCATAAGAGAAGGGATGCAAATACAAGTGCATGCATGTTTGTAAAGAAGAAACCACATTTATCTGAAGAAAAAACTATCTGTTCATATGGAAATTTATAAAGATTTCCAACATAATTATAGGAACTATTTTAATTCATCAAAAAATTAGAAAATGAAGTTCGAAAATGATGGTTCCTTTGTGGTAGCAGTGGAAGGATAAAAGACTTAGAAATAAACTTTATAAGAAGATATTCAATGAGTTTGTACTGAAAATTACAAGACAGATCAACGGGATCTATGTCTTTGTACAAACACATTTACTATTGATAAATCAGACTCTTTCCTATAACAGCATTATATATGATTAGTTAAAATCTTAACAACACTTAAACAATATAAACTACTATAATTCCAGTTCCAGAGGACCTGACATCCATGGTAAAATACCAAAGTACATAAAAAATAATTTAAAATGGAGGCAGGGATGGAGAGATGGCTCACTGGTTAAGAGCACTGACTGCTCTTCCCAAGGAGCTGGTACCCAAAACCCACATGGCAGCTCACAACTGTCTGTAATTTTAGTTCCAGGGATCTGATACCTATGGTGGAATGCCAGAATACACACACACACACACACACACACACACACACACACACACACACACACGTCATATATATCAAAACAACACTGAAAAAAAGTAGAACAAATATGGATGACTCAGAATATCTTAGTGTAGAAATATAATCCTCAATTCTATGTAATTTTATTCATGTTTTATCTAAATATTTGAACTATAAAAATGTAAGAAACAATCTTTCCAATTTTATGGTAATTAGGTCTTGAGCACATTAAAAAAAAGAAAAGAAAAGAAAAAAATAGAGTACACCCATTCAGTTCACCAAAGAAATCACCAAACCTTCTCTGTTTCCAGGACTTATCACACACACTATATACACACACAATGAGAGACAGAGAGATAGAGAGTACTACAGAGAGAGACAAATGCACACACGCAATCTCTGTCTCACACACAGACACACACAGAGAAAGACACACAGCGACGGATACACACAGTCTCTCTTATACACACACACACACACACACACACACACTCCTTCTCTCTCTCTCTCTCACATACACACTCACACCTGTTAGTAAGAAGTCTTTGTGTATACACAACTTATATTGAGGCATTTTGCTGAGATCTCTACTTCTAGCTGAACCCAATATTCCCTTCGGTATGACCAAACTGAGCTTGAAGGACAAAGAGCCTGCCTGAGAAACAAGCTCATGAGGACACTTCTCAAAAAGAGGGAAATTAAACTTGAGGCATGTGAAAAGAGAAGAAACATGCAATCTTCCTTTCATTCTGTATTATTTATTTTTATGGTGAGAATACATAACTTCATGATTTCTTTATTCCCCTTTCACTCACTTGCCAACCCTCCTCCTCTTCGCTGACAGTTCATTGTGTGTGGGGAGGGAAATGTACCCAGAAAAATGTGTCAATCTTCAATTATTTTTGAGAAATGTGTATGACCTGCACCTACCAGTCAAGTTCTAGGTGTAGGATATTTCTTTCACACTGGAAGGTTACCTTGCATATGTGTGGTTGTTAATTCCATGCTCAGTGAGCAACCAGAATTCTCACTTCGAGTTTCACCAGCAGAGAGTAGTTCTCATTAATGCAATAACATTACTATTCTTTCATACCTGATTTCTTACACTTAGAGGTTTATTCTAGATGATGCTTATCTTATACTGCATTTTTATAATTGCCGAGTAACAAGTCCTTGTATGAATATGCTACAAAATTTTAATCTTTATAAGGCAGTTCCTACCCTCTGTACAGAAAGAAGAAGTTATCTGCATGGCTTTGGCAAAGTTTGACATGGGATCAAAACCAGATGTAATTATTAAAACTTTTAAAGTTACATATGAGTGAAATATTCAGTTATGGGTCTTGAACCTGTAACAGCTTTCTGGTATTTTAGGAACTTAAACTAGATCACAAAGAGTATCAGCTCACTCTCATTTCATAGACAATGAAATTATTAAGTGATGAATAATAATGGATCTGATATATCTCTTTGTGAAGCTGGGACCCTTGCGGGCAGCTCCAATATCCAAGAACTGGCCATTTGGAGAGGAAGCCATGCTAAGAGACTAAGAAAAACCAAGCAGATTACAATGGCCAACTTTGGTCTGTGCTATTGACCTCATTTCATACAACTGGAGAATTCTTACTGTCACCACCAGTGGCAGTACTCAGTTCACTTAACAAGAATTTATTTGGTTTGTAAATGTGTATTGCATGACTTAGGAATGGTTTTAGACTCAGTCTCAGACACAATAATTACTGTCTCATATGTGTTTGTAAAACACTTGAAATGCATCTGGTTCAAATTACAATGGGATCTAAATGTAAATTGTGCACTACATTTTGAATATTTTCTATCAAAAGAGTGTAAGATATCTCAGTATGCTACGTGTGTTGGTTACATGTTGAATTGATAATTTTTCATTATATCAAATGGAGTCAAACATGTCATATTTAATTTAGTTTGTTTTTTCAATTTTGAATGGTATGCTGTTAGAGAAGGCTGATAAGATGGCTCAGTAGGAAGTTTCTTTATTGATCCCACAGAGTGCAAAGAGAGAACTAAGATTTCTGGAGGTTATCTTTGACCCCCACGTGCACATTGTGTTCCCTCACACATGCATACATGCATATACACAAGCATAAACACTAAATGTAATAAAAATCTAAAAAATATTTTTTAAAATATGCTACTTAGAAAAGTCAAAGTTACCTATATGCTCATAGATTTATGGATTGTACTATACTTACATGGGCAGAATTGTTCTAGGGTGTTTGGAACAGGAGGAAGGTCATAGTTACTTACTATCCAAGTAGTACATACATGGTTCATGATTTTGATCTTGTGTGAGATTCCTTGGGACATCAGCCCTAGGCCATATTCACAAAACCGGTTCTGATGATAGCGTCTGTTAAGGATCATTTGACTTATATTTTATTTCAATTTTCTTCTTCTTACACCTCCAGTCTTGTGTAGTTTAACATAAAAGATGCCTTGTCTACTGTAGGTCAGGCATTCACCAACTGTAGCCCATTGTAAAGCAGTTGTTGTGATGGTGGGCTGAATATCTGTCCCTGGTCGCAGGGTTAGTTGGTTTTGCTTTGTGGATTCCATCACAGGTACCTCTTTCCAGAGCTTCTGCTATGTTGTTCAAGGGACCTGAAATCTGACTAGAATTTCAGTGAGTGAAAAGGCAGAATGCTCCCCCAAGTAATAGTGTGTCATTCTGATATCTAATCTGCTGGACCTTTGTACCCTTTTTACCTTTCTCCCACTAATTCCTACAGGACCATCATGTATATTTGCATCTTTATAATAACTGTATTTCTCACTGTGAACTGGGAACTAGTTGATTGGTATACTAGTAATTCAAGTCTATGATCAATCTGATCCTACCCTGGAGATAAGTTAACTGAACACTAGTAACTAAGTAACAAGCTAGCTAGCTAACTACTTCCTTTCCTGTCCAGAGGAGAGACTGGTGGTCAGCTATAGGGCAGAGGTTAAATTTACCACTTTCTGAGAGAAGGCACATAGCATCTATAGTCATCACATGTGTAAAAGCTTTAGCCAATACTGACTTCTACTTCACAGATTTATATGTTCTACAAAAGCTAGTTTCATTTCAAAAGAAACACACAAATTGAGAACTCTTTAATTACCATCTTTTCATCATAGAAGGTACATGGATGTTCTACTCAAAGTGTAGATGCCTTACAGAAATGTTAATGCTCTAAAAGTTACTTTTATCTATTCGAGATCAACATTCTGTTTCCCAGTAAATGTATCTTATGACATATTTTAAAGCAATATCTGTCCAATTGGAAAATGCAAAGGGGTGCTCTGGACAGACAGATCTGTGTCAGGTCAACTCAAGATACTAAAGGAAAGTTGGTTACAGTGGGCAAGAATATGGTTAAAGATGTGAACAAAAGTGGGCAAAGAGGTCAGTCATGGCTTGCTCAAGTGAAACCACAGTGTTTATGACAACTTACCAAGAACCTGGCTGGAAAATGTAATGTCAAACCTCTGTGTAGGGGCGTCTTTTTTTCCCATAAAAAACGAGAAGGACATTTAGATGAGTTATTTAGCTGAATTAGCAAGTCGGAGGGTTGATTTTGGACATGTGTATCCTATTTTTGTCAGAGTATGGGGAATGTGTAGATATACTTTTGTATGTGTGCATGTGCAGGTAGGTTTTTTTTTTTGTGTGTGTGTGTACACACAGGAGGAGGAGCAGTGGTCAACACTTGGGGTTTTTCTGTTTCATTTTCCACTCTATACTTTTGATACAGAATCTCCCAATGAACCTGAAGCTCATTGATGGGACTAACTTGACTAAGCAGTAAGGATCCACCTATCTTCACAACTTTCCCACCCCCAACACAGCTCAAGGGTGGGATTTTAGATACCACATTTAGCTTTTACAGGAACCTTAGCTCATGTCCCTGTGTTTGCATAGCAAGAAATTTACTGACTGAGCCATGTCTTCAGACTCTGGGTATTTATGTTTCTGTTCTCTATAGGAAGTGTGCTATAAAGCCAGGTGGTGGTGACACACACCTTTAATCCAAGCATCCAGGGGCAGAGGCAGGCAGATTTCTGTGAGTTTTAGGCTAACCTGATCTACAAAGCTAGTTCTAGGACAGACTCCAAAGCTATACAGATAAACTCTGTCTTAAAAAACCAACCAACCAAACAAACAAACAAAAAACAAAACAAAACAAAACAAAAAGTGTGTCATAAAAATGCAATAATAAAAACAGAGTGAGGACATATCATGACATTTAAACCCAAGATTTTGTTCATCCTATGGCTACATGAAAAAGTGCTGCATAGATTCAAAACTGCTATAAATTCCGTAAAGTCAGAAGCTAAAACTTATTTGATTGTAGGTGGCAGAGGACTGCCTTAGTGATCATGGAATTTAAGAAGACTTCTTTTACTACTGCAGATCTTGCATACTTTCCTCGTCTGGAAACTTACCAAAAAAAAAAAAAAAAAAAAAAAAAAAAAAAGGTCATCTGATATGAATTTGGAAATAGCCATGAGTCAGAATTTCATATTAGAGTATTTTTTTCAACTCACCAGAGATAATAACCCTTGGCAACAAGCAATGACTGGTGGGTGAGGAAAAAGATAAAACTCCCTGAGTTCTTTACTAACTTTCAGACCAAAAGCTTTGTTTGCATTTTCTTTCCTCTCAGGCCATATGAAAACAAGAATCAATGTGGTCTTATGAATTATTGGAAAATTTCCATTGATTAGATCATCTAGAATTAACAGGCAGTTTCAAGGGGGTGGGTACTTTCAATATATATTCATAGAGTTATCATTTAATGTTCTTTAGAAGCCCTAGTCCCTACTTCAAATGACCTGTCAAATCTACATGACCCCACCTGGATGGCATTGCCCTACATATGGAATTGGGGTGGGGGGGATGGGAGGGGAGGGTGGTCAGGGTGCATGTGAGAGGGCAGAAAGGGTAAATGTGAGGGAGGGAGGGAGGGAGAAGGAACTGGGATTGACATGTAAAATAAATTAAATAAAAAAAGAGAAATCACTAATTAAATGTTGGATGCTTCTTTGAGCTCTTTACACATATTAAATTGTTTAAACACCATAATCTTCCTGTGAGATCCAGTCTCTCAATTTTCAGATGAAGCAATTGAGGAATATATAAGTTACAAAAACTTGCTGAAAGTCAAAAAGTTACTAAGCATTGGCAATGCAACAAGATTCCTGGCAACTACACCACATAATAGAATTTGAAAATAATCCACTACCTTAAAGGAATGTTCTAGGAGATATAGTCTTTAAATCACTGTGAATATGGAGGATGTAGAATCTCTGAGATACAAAGCACCATTTGTCAGGAACATATCTAAACATAATAAGAGCAATATACAGCAAACCAACTGCCAACATCAAACTGAATGGAGAGAAACTTAAGCCAATTCCTCTAAAATCAGGAACAAGACAAGGCTGACCTCTCTCTCCATATCTCTTCAATATTGTACTTGAAGTTCTAGCTAAAGCAACTACACAACAAAAGGAGATCAAGGGGATTCAAATTCCAAATTGGAAAGGAAGAAGTCAAACTGTCTCTATTTGCAGATGATATGATAGTTTACATAAGCGACCCAATAAACTCTACCAGGGAACTCCTACAGCTGATAAACACCTTCAGCAAACTAGCAGGATACAAGATAAACTCAAAAAAAATCAGTAGCCCTATTTTTTTTCAGACAACAAAGGGGCTGAGAAAGAAATCAGAGAAACATCACCCTTTACAATAGCCACAAGCAACATAAAGTATCTTGGTGTAACGCTTACCAAACAAGTAAAAGATCTATATAATAAGAACTTTGTGACTCTAAAGAAAGAAATTAAAGAAGATACCAGAAAATGGAAAGACCTCCCATGCTCTTGGTTAGGTAGGATAAACATAGTAAAAATGGCAATCTTACCAAAAGCAATCTACAGATTCAATGCAATTCCCATTAAAATCCCACCACAATTCTTCACCGACCTTGAAAGGATAATAATCAACTTTATATGGCAAAACAAAAGACCCAGGATAGCCAAAACAACCCTATACAATAAAAGAACTTCAGGAGGCATCACCATTCCTGACTTTAAGCTCTACTACAGAGCTATAGTTCTGAAAACAGCCTGGTATTGGCATAAAAATAGACAGGTAGACCAATGGAATCGAATTGAAAATCCTGATATTAATCCACGCACCTATGAACACCTGATTTTCGACAAAACAGCTAAAATTATACAATGGGGCAAAGACAGCATCTTCAACAAATGGTGTTGGCACAATTGGATGAGGGTGTGTAGAAGACTGCAGATAGACCCATGTCTGTCGCCATGCACAAAACTCAAGTCCAAATGGATCAAAGACCTCAACATCAATCCAGCCACATTGAACCTCTTAGAAGAGAAAGTAGGAGGTACCCTTGAACAAATTGGTATAGGAGACCGCTTTTTGAACATAACTCCAGGGCACAGACACTGAAAGAAACAATTAATAAATGGGACCTCTTCAAACTTAGAAGCTTCTGTAAGGCAAAGGACACAGTTGACAAGACCAAACGGCAGCCCACTGACTGGGAAAAGATTTTCACTAATCCTATATCCGACAAAGGGCTGATCTCCAAAATATACAAAGAACTCAAGAAACTAGTCAACAAAACACCAAATAACCCTATTAAAAAATGGGGTACAGAACTGAAGAAAGAATTCTCAATGGGGGAAATCAAAAAGGCTGAAAGACACTTAAGAAAATGCTCCACATCCTTAGCTATCAGGGAAATGCAAATCAAAACAACTTTGAGATACCATGTTACCCCTGCCAGAATGGCTAAAATTAGAAACACCAATGATGACTTATGTTGGAGAGAATGTGGAGAAAGTGGAACACTCCTCCACTGCTGGTGGGAGTGCAAACTCATACAGCCATTTTGGAGATCAGTATGGCGGTTCCTCAGGAAAATGGGAATTAGTTTACCACAGGACCCGGCAATCCCCCCTCTTAGGCATATACCCAAAGGATTCACATCAATGCAACAAAGACATCTGTTCAACTATGTTCATAGCAGCACTATTTGTAATAGCAAGAACCTGGAAGCAACCTAGATGCCCCTCAATTGAAGAATGGTTAATGAAGATGTGGCACATCTACACAATGGAATACTACTCTGCAGAAAAAAAATAATGGTATCTTGAAATTCGCAGGCAAGTGGATGGCTCTTGAAGAAACCATCCTGAATGAGGTAACCCAGTCACAAAAAGAGGAACACAGTATGTACTCACTCATATATGGATTTTAGACCTAGATCAAATGATCACCAGCCTATAATTCACATCACCAGAGGAACTAGGATACAAGTTGTATTCTAAGAGATTCATATAAAGTCCCTCACAGAACTGGGAAGGGACAAGTCCCCCAGACCTCAGGTAAAGTGGGGGAGGACAGCTAATGGAGAGAGAAGTAGGAGAAAATGAGGGGGGAGGAGAGGAAGGCATGTGCGACCAGGAGGATTGAGCCTGGTTAGGAATGGAAAATAGGAAAGAGAGAGAGAGAGAGACAGAGACAGAGACAGAGACAGAGAGAGAGAACATAAAAGAGGGAGCCAATATTGGTTTGAAGATAAAGTTGAACACAAAGAAAGGTCTAGAGAACTACAAGACTGCTCCCAACTAACAATCTCAGCTCCCGTGGAAAGGCTATCATAAATGCCCTTCCCGGAGAGTGAGATCAACAACTAACTTCTCCATGGAGTCCTCAACTAATGCCTGTTGAAAATAGGAGAAAACACCCATACATAAACACTGAGTCGAACTAGAACCCAGAAGCAGATGGAGAGGACAAGACCATGCGGTACAAGTACATAGAGACAGCTTACCTGAACAAGGAGGAGCTAAGGGCCACTAGACTGATAGCTGGGGAGCCAACAGGGGACTGACTCGGACCCCCCGAATATGGGTCTCAGCCAGAAGTCTGAGCAGTCTAAGAGACCTCAGACAGTGGAGACAGGATGTATCCCTGATGCACAAAAGGACTTTGCAAACGTATGCCCCATGGAGGGATAACTGCCTTATTCTAGAGATAGGAGAGAAGCCCTAGTCCCTACTTCACAGGACCTGTCAGATCTACATGACCCCAACTGGATGGCATTCCCCTACATATGGTATTGTGGTGGGGGGTTGGGAGGGGAGGGTGTTTAGAGTGCATGTGAGAGGGCAGAGAGGGCAAAAGGGAGGGAAGGAGGGAGGGAGGGCTGGAGGGGAGGGAGGGAGGGAGGGAGAGGGAACTGGGATCGACATGTAAAATAATAAATTAAAAAAAAAAACGCTTTGACTCCAAAATTTAAGTTGAAGAACAAGTTACTGGGGAAAAGGATTTCTATTTTTGTTTGCACAGAAAATGAAAAGATGTAGATTCCTTCCAGACTAATGTGGTTTGATCATGCCAGACTGCCTGAAACAGAGTACAAGCTGATCCTACATTCCAAATAGCTGGACAAAACAGCCCTACAGACTACAGCTAGGATATCTGAATCTTCTTCGAATCCCCCAAGACAGCGCCCCTTACCAGCAGGAAGTAGTTTGGAAAGAACGACGCCCAAATTCCCAAATATTGTGTATAAATGTTTGTTTTCATTTAATTGGACTTTGTTATATAAAATTAAATAAAAAGAAAAAAGAAAAACCAAAGTGAGTAAATGAATGAATGAATGAATGAATGAATGAATAAATAATAAAAAAAAAAAACAAAAAACAAAGCACCATTTGTATGTTTCCTTGGGAACTAGCAAATGAAGTGAGACTTGCTTCATTTTCATATTTGGCAATGGACAAAGTATTTCGGGAAGTTTTGAGACCCCAATAAATTTTAGTATTTGATACTTAGAACAGAAACTCCTTCCTTTGCAGAAGTGGAAAGGAACATATATGAAGAGAGACAAGAGACAGGTATCTAAGGACACTGGAAACTATCTTCCTCACCATATTTGTAATTCCAGATTGGTGCTATTGGTGTCTGGGTCATCAAAGGCACAAGTCAGTGAATGCTGACTTCCATCCACTTCCAACTGGCTATAGCACCAGAAGGAATAATCATCAGGTTCTGCATCTTCTAGGTCTCCTGGGGAAGAACACAACACAGCTATTAAGGAGGCTAAAGAATGCATCGGTTGATAACCTGATACTCCTTAATAAAATGTCACTTGTGTGGCAGACATGAAGGAGGGCTTATACTTTATCTAAGTAAATAAATTCCAAGGATAAAGACAATGACAAAGTTACACACACACACACACACACACAGGATAAAGACAATGACAAAGTTACACACACACACACACACACACACACACACACACACACACACACCGTTCCACACCAAAAACCCAATATGCAGGTGCAGAGTACAGTGTGTTCTAACTGGTAGAATTTTGTCATAGTCGAGGAATAAGTTTCAGGTGCATTTAAGTTGTTCTACCAATGGACTAGAGTGTTGGAAATTAGAAGGGAGATGGAGAAACCTCTTTCCTTGTTTATCAAAATTTCTTTGCTATACTTTAAAACTGTATTTAGAAGTTATTTATTAAGGCTATATCCTCCACTTAAGCCACATGAGCTAACGAATGCAGGAAAGCCAACTCCTGGCAGATACAGAAGGTTCTAAATGTTGACGAACAATCTCCTGTGAAATTATAAAATATTGAAATTATCTTTTTTTCACATTGAAGTGTTTACACATTTCAAATAAGAAGTTTCTGTATTTCTTTCATATGCACCTTATCCAACCTTAGTTTTCAATGTTGGTCTACATTTGTTCCCTTCCAAGTATTATTTTCAAATAGAAAATGATAATAAATATTTGAGCTGTAAGTTCAAATTTTTATAAGATTGCTTCTTATTACCTAAAAGGGCATTGCAACTAAGTATAATAGGGATGTCTTCATTGTGCTGGAATCGAAAGAATCTTGTATTAATGACTGACAGAGACAACTGTATCTATAAAACAGTAAACCCTGAAGATACCAAAGTTTGTGACTACGTAATTAGATTTTTCTCCCAGATACTGTATTCTATAGAAAGTAGGAAATGGAATTTTGTGTCTGTATAGGCACTTTTGGAAACCACAATTTGTTAAAGATATCATTTGATTTCCTAATCTGAGTTGTAGAGCCCATGATTAAATAGGTATTTGTGTGTGTGTGTATACATGTAATAGCATATTTAATAGCAGAATAAACTCAGAAAAATCTTCCAAGGGGTACATTTCAATAAGGACCAGGAAAATCTAGAGTAATCAAAGTTTTGAGTCAGAATGGTGGAATGTGGAGAGACTCTGGCAACTTCCAGGTATTTGTTCTCACCCAAAACAAAGATTTTTATGCTTTTCAGGTTTTATTATGGAAACAGAACATAATAACAATGGGCTCCATCCCATTTCTTGGCACCTATATGCAGTTTAATGAACTCCAAAGGTCTGTGGGAGTTTTAATAAAATTGGCTGCAAATAGACCAACCAGGTAAGTGACTATTTTAACCAATAAAGCTAACAGGTCCCCTGGATATGGATGGTGGGTGCAGTCACAGGCATTTGACTTTCTAAGTATCCCCAGAACCCAGTCATGCTACAACTGGAACATCAGCAAGTTTCTATACCCATTTTTCTGTGTAGTGTACTTTCCCCACAGTTGATTTCATATTTCAAAGCATGTGGATTTGCCTACCCTTGCATGACAGCACTCAGCTCTCACACTGTCTTATACTCAGATCTTTCACCAACTCTGTGTAATACACACACACACACACACACACACACACACACACACAAATTTCTATTTTGATATAGACATCCTGTGAGTCATCTTTATTACACAATTTCCTCATATTTGACATGAGCCAGAGAAAGCACACTTCCATAGATGTCAGGCACCAGAGGACTTCCCCAGACTCCAACTACCTAGTCTGGCAAAGTATGTCTCACATTATCTCACACAATACACAAATAAGTGAACATACAAAATTTCCTGCGATCAAAGTAGCTGTGTTTGAATGACCAGTTTGTTGGATCTTTAACAGGTGTTGTTATGGGGCACAGTTGTTTTGTAATGTAATACTCAAAGGAGCATTCCTAACAAAAACTGGCAAAATCACATGCCATTGTGGGAGACTATTCTACCTGCTGTGAGCTGAAGATCTCTTACCTAAGACTAGGGTATGCAGTGGTTAAGTTCTGTCATTTTGGGGCAGATGTGCACGAGTCCTCACTGTCCTAACATTGTAGCTGCTGTACCCCCTTTCTGCATACTCAAACTCCCAACCCTCATGGTCCGATGCATTTGTGCACTCTATAGGAGTCAGTGAATAGATAGATCTACACCAAAATTTTTCTCAGATCACTGTATGTTCTCATACGGTGTGTGAGAGCTCTCTTATCAGTCTTTGAGAAATCAGCATGAACAGGTAATGCGTGAATGATAATTATGCAGATAAGCATGCAGCATTTGGAATTCCTTTGGAAAAAATTATGTGTCAACTGAAGCTATTATTCCCACTGTGGTTTTGACATTACATGGAATGGTAAGTTAATGTATTAAGCATTCAATAGTAGGTATCCTTAATCTTTAAGTAATATCTAAGCATTTGATAAAAATTCTAAGTATAGAAATTTAAAATATTTGGAATACATTGTATAAGCAAGGCAGTGTAAACTGTTTGGGCTTTTGACGTTTCCTTTGCTTGTTTTGCTCATCCTCATGGTTATTAGAAAACAAGCTTTACCCTTCAACAAACAATAGCAGATTACTTGTGAATTCCTTTAAGCATGAAGTGGAAAGTATTTTTATATTATCATGCGATCGTCTCCATGCTTTCTAATCAAACTTTTTTTTTGAAATTTAAAAGGCAGAAGTGAAAACCCAGTCTTCAGACAGGATTTTTCACTCCTGCTAGAGACAGTACAGCCAGCAGGAAGACATAGTGGTGAAGTGTTGTGCCAAACAGCAATGAAGCTCTCGTGCTTCCTGCCATGTGTCTGCACACACTTCACATGAGATAATGACTCTCCCTCCCAAAGTGACTCATGCTCAGTCGCAGCAAAAAGTGTCACTCATCTGACAATTCCCTTAGTAAGTAAATTCGAGGGTTTTCCATCCTTACTAATTACTAGGTAAATGAACACAAATATCTACACGTAGGAAAGCATGACTAATGGAACCTGACTAAAAAGAACTAAGCTGAGTCATTAGACTTATCTGTATTGATACTGTCTATGAAGGAAAAAAAAAAAACCCATGCATTTTTAGACAGGCTTTCACTCTGTAACTTAGGCTGGTTCGAAACTCATGATCTTTCTGTCTCAGCCTCCCCTGCTCTGGGATTACTGGTGTGTGCTTCTATACCCAGTTTACAAATGTACATGTGGGCCAGGCATGCTGGTGCATACCTTTAATCCCTCACTAAAGAGGCAAGGCAGAGTGTGGTGTGGTGGGTGTGTCGTGGTGTGGTAGGTGTGTGTGTGTGTGTGTGTGTGTGTGTGTGTGTGTGTGTGTGAAAATAGCCTAATTTGTAGAAACAAATTGGAGGTTTAAGTAACTCCTATGTTTAGAAACTAGAAATATAATTCTGGTGAATACACAAACCTGTTGCTTCTGGCCATTAATTTAATATGGATATTATGGTTTTAGAACTCCATAAATTAGAACTCCATAAATAGTTAAGCAAGACAAAAGATAACTTTCAGGCAGGTACAGGCTGGGAAAAGATTCTCCAAAAAGCACAATCAGAGGATTGATATTAGGTTCTTTTCTAGGGCACCAGGATCTATCCACATTTATGAGCCAGAGTCGGAGTGAGACATATTGCTTTTTAACAGTTCTTGTGAGTTACAAGCCATCTGCTGTATTATCCTCAGGCTCTCTGTCCTAGTGACTGTATACGACATAAGCAAACACATGCTAAGTTCTTGCTGCCCAGCTCTAGCTTGTTAGAGAACAGAATAACCTGATCATCTATGCTAGAGGTGATCTGAAATCCTTTAAGAAAAAAGTTGGAAATGACTCACCGTTCTGTGCATTGCCACTTTCTCCAGAAACAGCTTGAAGTAAACAGAAAACCGTAGCAAAAGCTCTACCCAGAACCATCATTCTGAGAGAAGAGAGAAGCACTCTTGTGTGTGTGTGTGTGCAAATGAATGAGAGAGGGAGACTTAACCCAGCTCTGTGTCTACTTAACCACAGACAGGGAACTATGAACACATCACAGAAGACAAGTGCTAGAAACAGGAAGTCAGAGAGAAAGGATTGCTGGTGTAAGCAGAGGTTGAGGAAACAGAAAGGTAGAATGTGACACTCTTTTTGTATCAGTATTCCTTACAGCACCCAAACTTAACTGCTTACTTTTGAGCAAGGTTCTAGATTTGAAGTGATGGTCCAAGTGATCTCAGGGCCCATTTTAAAAGGATCACAAGGAGGAGAGGAGAGCATGTGGAACTAGGAAGATTGAGTCAGGGGAGGAATAGATGAGAGGGGGGGAGAGAGAGAGAGAGAGAGAGAGAGAGAGAGAGAGAGAGAGAGAGATAGAGAGAGAGAGAGACTATACAAGAGGGAGCCATTATAGGTTTGAAGAGAAAACTGACTCTAGAGAAGTGTTCAGAGACCTACAAGAATGACCCCAACTAACAATCTGAGCAACAGTGGAAAGGCTACCTTAAATGCCCTTCCCTGATAATGAGATTGATGACTAACTTATCTGCCATCATAGAGCCTTCATCTAGTAGCTGATGGAAACAGACGCAGACACTCACAGCTAAACACTGAGCCAAATTCCTAGAATCCAGATGCAGAGAGTGAGGAGTGATAAGAAAATGGGGGCAAGACCAGGCTACAGAAACCCACAGAGACAGCTGACCTGAGCAAGGGGGAGCTAATAGACCCCCAGAATGATAGCTGGGAAACCAGCATTGGACCTCTACTCTGACACCCTGAACATGGGTCTCAGTTAGAAGGCCTGGGCAGTCTAAGGAACCTCTGACAGTGGAACCATGGTGTATTCCTGGTGCACAAAAGGATTTTGGGAGCACATTCCTCATGGAGGGATACTCCCTTAACCTAGAGGCAGGAGGGAGGGCCTTGCTCCAAATGACTTGATAGAATTTGTTGAACTCTCTCGGAAAGCATCACCCTTCTGTGGAGTGGGGGTGGTGGTGGTGGGATGGGAGTGGGGTCAGAGGGCATGGAGGTAGGGAGGGAGCAGGGGAGAGGGAACTGTGATCAATATGTAAAATAAGAAAATAATAATAATAATAATAATAATAATAATAATAATAATAATTAATAAAGGAAGGATCACAAGGCAAAATCCCAAACTCACCATGTTCATCAGTTGGCTGTTTGAAGAGACTTTGGTTTTAGAAAAATGATTCTAGGATATAGCTCTTCCACTTAGGGCTGAATACTTAGTGGATACTCAGTTCTTGACTCTCTGAGAAGTTGGCACTCTCCATTAACTGATGAGAGATGAAGTTGTACTCTTCTATGGGTGTAAAGACAAATATCTAGAAGACATTTTGATACTATTTCTTTGTAACAAAGTAAGACTAGTATACTTTACTCTATGACTTATGTCCTCCCAAGGCATAGGTTATTTACCAGTTTTATAGTACCAGCCATGAGTCACTCCCCTCGAAGGCTCAGGGAACAATAGAGAAGAGAGGAGGAAAGATTGGAAGAGCCAGAGCCCTGAGAGAGATACTGTGAAATCATCTATTCTAGCAACGATAGGACCTTCACTCTCACAATTTCATAGTAGCTGTGGTTGCTTACACAAGACTGGAACAAGAACAAGCCAATCAACATTCTAACATGGGTAGACCAGGGACTCTCGAGTCTCTATCCCTAGCAACTTGATAAATACTGAAGGAGTGAGTGAGTAAGAGAGAGAGAGAGAGAGAGAGAGAGAGAGAGAGAGAGAGAGAGAGTATGTGTGTGTGTTCCATGGTAGGTTGCCCCAGTCTTAGTAGATAGCCCTATACTCATGAACACAAAAGCAACACTAATTGGACTCTGTGGGTTATTAAGGAAATAGAGGAAATGAAGTTGTGATGACAGTAGGGGCTCCCTGGGGGAAGTAGGGGATAGTTGTGATTTAAATACATTGTATGCATATATGCGATTTCTAAAAACAAATACATTTACAAAATAAATATTTCATACTTCATAAATCACTGAAGGTTCATTTAAAATATTTTATACTAAGTCTTTCAGCATACAAAAGCAGCAGTGTTTCCACTGTGTCCTCTACATATCTCTAGTATATACCTGTACATACTACAGGCGTGCAGGGTTTATTAAGTTGGCAAACTATGAGCCAGGAACAAAATCTGATCCTTTACCTTGTTTCACAAATCATAATTGGAATTCAGTGTTACTCAATTTTTCTTAAATTTACTACAGCTGCTTTCATCTAATCAACAATAGCAAAGATGAGTGAGCAAAGAGGGAATCTTGTGATGCACAAACAGTAAAACTTTCACCATCTGATGTCAGAAAACATCTTCTGATCTCTAAACAACTACATAATTTCTCTCTCACAATATTTCAGAGTTTTAACACATTAGTTACAAACTTCTCAGTAACATAGGCTCCATATAAACTTTATTGGCTCCAAGGCATGTAGGATAGGAGTCTGAGCAGCCATAATTCAGACTGTGCCTAAAGTTGTATGTCAACCCAACTTGTTTTCAATATGGTCAGCAGATGAAGTCCTGGTATTTGCTAAGAATGGTTGACATTTTGGTAAGAATTGGATTTTTTTTTAAAGTTCATTATCAGGATATGTGTCCTGTCATAACTGATGGACAACACCTTTCCAGATCTTCCAAGGAATCAGGAAACCTGGATCCAGACCACAGATCACAGTTGATTGTTTGTTTGTTTGTTTGTTTGTTTCATGATGACTTTCTCTGTGAAGACTGATCATAAAGGAAGGAATTGAGAACATGTGAGTGGGTAGGAAGTTATGGACTTCTGTTATATTGCCACCATTACATGGGCTTATAAATTGGCTAAGATGAACAAAGCATCTCAGAGTTTGACTATGATTAGTCCTTGGAAGCTGAATGACTTAGTTTCTCTTGTCACGACTTATGATATTATCTGTAAGTGGAGATGGGTTATTTGCACTTTGTCTAAAAACTCCTCCTCAAGTTTCAGGGGATTTCATAGGCAGATGTGATTTGCACCTGTTATAATGTCATGTTCTTGATTACACACCATAGAGAAGTTTTAGGGAAATAACTTAACTAAGGTGGCATATTCTATCCCTGCTATGTGTCTGGATCTTTTGTTGAAGTTTCAAATATTCTCCAAACAGAAATAAGAGATGATTTGGGAAATTGGGTAACCATATATGCTTGTGTCCTTATCTTGTTTTGAAAGCTTCATTAGAAAAACATTTTATTCACAATGTCAGTGTGTTTTGCGCGTTAAACTTAACATGCATGCTTTCGAGAAATCTCCCATGATAAATTCTCAAAACTATATAGTAGTTAAGGTAAAATATATGTGTGTATCTTCCAGATCTCATAAGCTTCTCATGGGCTGTCACTCCGTGGTTGAGCAATTGGGTCATGTCTCTTTAAATTCTCTTGTTTATCATTTAAGTGGACTATTATTTTGATTGTATCTCTTTCCTTTATTTGTGATGGTGTAAAAGAACAAAGTCAAGACATAATATTTTGGTACAGCATGTGCTGGTTTGCTCAGAGGATTTCCTCTAGTGTGCTTACACTCTTTGGGTGGGGCTGGAGATAGCTGAAAGGACATCAGACAGAAATCTAAAAGATATCTAAATAAAGCACTGTGAGCTTAAAGAAAAGTGAGAAGCATCACTAATCCTTCTAGAGACTGTGGGTGAGCAATGGTAATTCTGTTTTTTTTTTTTTTTTTTTTTTTCCGGGGACCCTTTGAAGCTGTCAAAAGGCGAACTTCCTCTTTTTAGTAGTCTGTCCTCACATGATAGGCATTTACTGCATTGCTTTGTCAGTGTTGTTTGTAAGAAAAACACTGACAGAAAGGAGAAAGGAGGATGAGGAGAAACTCTCTGGATATCTGAGAAGTCAGGACCCGAGTACAGATGGGCCCTTGTGTGTGTGTTTGCTCAGATGATCAAACTCCTCTCTTCAGGCATCACTCCCTTTCTTACTCCTCTTTTATATGTCATTGGTCTCGCAAGTTCTTGCAATGTGGCAATTCACAAAAAGGGGAAGCTATTTTATCATATCTCCTGTGCAGAGTCTGAGAATCCCACAGAACTTCTAGTACCACTTTTTCAAGCATCCAGAATCTTCTCTGCTTTCGTAAGATGGTTCAGGGCATCTATGAAACAGGCAGAGCATATAGGAAAGGGTCTTGTTTTTTTTTTTTTTTTTTTTTTTTTTTTTTTTTTTTCCCATCATGATTTCTGTTCTCATACACAAACAAAAGCATTGAGGTTTCAGAGAGCTGATTTTTCAGTGAGATTCCAGATGCCAACCTGCTGGAGCTGGATGAAGGGTTGTGTGAATTCCTCATGTGAATACTCTTTTTATTCATATGAGTCTACCCAGGGAGACACACATTATTCATTTTTTCCACTTAGGAGAGGCAAAACATCTGCTGTAAATAGCTCAGGTTGAGCATATTGTAACAATGAATTATTATTGTTTTTAGTTGGTATATAAAAGCCTGGGTTGCTGGGTATTGGTGGTACAAGCCTTTAATCCCAGGACTCAGGAGGCAGAGACAGGCGAATATCTGTGAGTTCGAGGCCAGCCTGGTCTACAGAGCTAGTTCCAGGACAGGCTCCAAAACAATACAGAAAAAACTAACTAACTAACTAACTAAATAAATAAATAAATGTAAAAGACTGAAAGACTAGGTTTTATGATGACATTTTCATGTTTATCATTTTATGTTGGTGGTACTCATCCTAATTACATTCTTTACCCTCTTATTACCATGTCCTTTCCCTTCTCACAATAGATCCCCTTCTTCATGACATTCATTCATATATAATCTATGAGACATTGTTTTTCATCTTGTTTGCTTATTTATTCGCTTTTACATCTCAACCAAAGTTTCCACTCCTTCCTTTCCTCCCATCCCCTATTCACCCCTCATCCTCTGTTTCTCTTCAGATACAGGCAGGCCTCCCATGGATATCAGTCAGTCATCATATATCAAGTTGTAGTGAGAATAGGCACCTCCTCTTCTATTAAGGCTGGATGAGGCAATCCAATAGGAGGAATGGGTCCCAAAGCAGGCAACACAGTCAGAGACAGCCCGGGGTTTCACTATTAGGATTCCCACAAGAAGACTGAGTTACACAATTGTAGCATATATGTAGAAGGCCAAGTGTGGTTCCACGCAAGCTCCCTGCTTGTCCATTTAGTCTCCATAAGTTCTTATGAGCCCAGGTTAGTTGTTTATGTGGGGTTTTTTGTGGTGTCCATGACCATTGGTTCCTACAATCCTTTCTCCCCCTTTTCCACAGGATTTCCTGAGATCTACCTAATGTTTGACTGTGGGTCTCTGCATGAGTTTCCATCAGTTGCTGGGTGAAGCCTCTCTAATGATAGTTGAGCTAGGCACTAATCTGTAAGTAAAGCAGAATATTATTAGAAATTATTTCATTGACTTTTTTATTCCCAGTCACATTTGGGTCTATCATAGATCTCCGGGGTATCTTGGCCCTCAGGGGGAGCTCCTTCTCAAGGTATGAGTCTCCAGCTGGGCCATCACTAGTTGGTCACTCCAACAATTTCTGTGCCATCTTGGACACCAACTCAGAAACAAAACCTTAACCTACAACTTGTCCTGCCTACAACATGTGGTACTTTTCATCTTTTAAATTGTAATGTACTATAGTTTTCTTCCTTCTCCTCCCACTATTTCCAGTCTTCCTCCAGTCTTTCCTCTATTTAGAAAACTTAACACACATGTAAACACCCATACACACACACACACACACACACACACACACACACACACACACACACAATTCCATAAATAAGAGAAACTATGTTTTTTTGTTTTCCAAGTCTGACTTACTTTACTGAGTCTTTTCTGAAATTTCATTCATCTTCTTCCAAATGACAAAATTCCATTTTTCATTATGGCTGAAAGAGACTTCACATATTTTTTATCCATCTATCTGCTGTCAATGAAAAAGTACTTCTCTGAAAATGTTTACTCAAGGGCTATAACATAGTCCTTACACACTTAGTAAGATTCTCAGAATGTGGACAATGCAAAAGTTACTTTTATTTAGCTTTGTGCATGGAAGGATAGTAAAGTGAAACAACAGCCACAATAATATCTGGGAATGTTACAACAAGAATACCCTGGGTCCAAATTTGATGTTTGAGTACTACTTAAAAATGTTTTCAAAAACAATTTATCAGATCTGTACTAACCTTCCTTTCACTACTTACCTTCCATCATTAGTAGATTTTGTATTTAAGGTATGAAGACATGAAATGAAAACACTGAAGGGTATCAAGTAGGTGAGGATGGTTGTAAGGAACTCACTTGCTCTAGGTCTAACAGAATAGAATTGTCTTAGTATTTTATCTCTTGTGCTGACTCACTCCCTAGAGCCCTGTGGGGGGTGTCCCAGCATCTTGAAGTTTCATTTCCAGGAGCATGACATTTTTCTTTTTGTGGCTGTTCTTACATTTCTGTTTCCTCATTACCTAATATATTCAAACCTGTGTCTTGTTCTTTCTCTCTCTCTTTCCTTTTTCTTCCTTCCTTCCTTTCTTCTTCTTGCTACAATGTGAAATGGCATAGTTGTTATATAGTTGTTATACCTTCATAAGGTTTCAGACTATCTTTGGGTATCTCAGACAGAGAATCTTTGAGTACTGATGGTTTGCCAAAGCCATTTCTATAGGCGAGTGAACATGTAAACTTCTGGTTAAACTCAAGTTTTGACTAAAAGGCTAACAAGAGGGCTGGCTTTTTGGGAAAGTAAGAAGCTTGCAGGAAAGGCAGCTCATTGTACTCCTGTAGGAATCAGAAGCAGGCATGGGTATCCCTTCAATTACAGTCTCCCTTTCAGGTCACTGATGATGTCCTTGTCAGGAAAGGTATCCCACAGTGGTTTGAGGAAGAGTCTGGGCTAAGAGACTGGTACCTGATGAGCTTGTGCCATGTCTCCATCTCTTGTCCTTATGTCTATAAGACACTTTCTGAGAGAATTCAGATGATGGCCACCACTCTGCTAGCTATAATACTAAAACTTGTTGGTCAGAAAAGTAGTTGTCTTGATCACTTTAGTTTCAAAGGAAGAAGGGAAATGTAGTCTGAAAGAAGTGCTCAACTAAAGCTGGAGTTCTATTAATGAAAGGAAGATAAGAAGAGATAATGGGAGAGCTAGCACTCTGTAAAAGTTACACATTTAGTAGCTATGTGACTGTATCAGTCACGAAGCACACAGGTAGCCATTACTGCTCCCAGCTGTAGGGGTAAGGGGACATTTGACCTAGAAATTAAAGGTTCAATGGGTCAAGACTTAGGTGAAATAGACTCTACACTTGGCCAACGTGAATGTGAAGATTTTAATTACCTCACAACTAAATTCTCTGATCTCAGGAAGTACTGAACACAATCAAAATTATATAGATAATGTCCAAAATTTGGGCATTTCAGGAATTTCTAAGTAATATGAATCACCAAAGACTGCTTTCATTTCCTAGAGTTTCAAGAGTAACTGTGACCTAGGAGTTTTAATACCAATGCACCTGGGTTCATAGTACAGCATAGCTATTAAATTATCATCATTAGACACCTGACTATGAGAAAACCATGTGGCTTTCTCTAAGACTGTTTTTCAATTTATAGCTCTTGTGGCTATAAAGAAGTTCTATGTAAGGAAGCTATACAGGCTTCCCAACACTGCCTACTCTCTGACTACTGGTGAAGTGTATTTAAAAGCAATCCTCTTCTTGACAACCAGAGTTGTATATTTACTTCTCTATCAACGGTTCTGTCTACTGCTGGAAACTAACAGCAAGGGGTATAAATCACAAGATGTAATCAGGATCTTACGGAAAAAAGGGAGCCTTAGATTTTAAATTAGTGCTCATCTCATGCTCTTCTTATATGCATTATTTTTCCATTGAAAGGACTCACCTTTTCCAATTTATACATAGGAGTGAATATCAACTGTTCATTTCACCATTCCAAATGATCCACAAAGGCAAAATCTTATTTTAGATAAAAATTCAGAAGGAGACCCTGAATCCCACCTGCCTGATCTCTGCTGGGGTTCCAGGCCCCTCCCAAAGATCTGCCTATCCCCACCAGACCATCCTGAGTCCCTGCCTGCTGGATCTTTGACGCCCATTGCCGGGCCTCTGCTAGAGGTGAGTCTGGGACCAGTTCGGGTTGAATTCCCTCCCCCCAATCCTTCCCTAGGAACTCCCTGGATTGGCCCCACATCTTGCTCCCTTCTGTATCCTGTTCCCAGTGAGAGCTCTCCTAGTGCTCTGATACACACATTTCTCCCCACCCCCCAAGAAGAGCCTGCCCTCCCTTCCACCCCACCCCCCCAAGCCATATCCTGCCCACTGTCCCACCACTCTGGTTGATCACTGGAGCAGAGGGCAGATCAACAATCTTGCCACCTTTGGGGAACTTCCTGGAGCTGCTCTGAGAACACCAAACCTACCTCTCCACATGGGACCACCCTAAATCCCAGATGTTCTACAAGTACTAAGAGTCCAAGGATGCCAGACCAGGCTACTATACCCAGCAGAACTCTCAATCACTATAGATGGAGAAAAGAAGATATTTAATGACAAAGCCAGATTTTCACAATACAGCCCTACAGAAAGTTCTGGAAGGAAAACTCCAATCCAAGGAAGTTAACTATGCTCACAAAGACATAGGCAATAGATAATCCCACTTCACCAGAACCGACAGGTAAAGCAGGACAAATACAATACCACTGCCAACAACAAATCTAAAACAAACAAGCATTAACAATCAATGATCCTTACTCTCCCTCAACATTAATGGTCTTTTTTAAAATAATTTATTTAACTTTATTGTATGTGTACTGGTGTGAAGGTGTCAGATCCCCTGGAACTGGAGCTACAGACAGCCCTGAGCTGCCATGTGGGTGCTGGGAATTGAACCCAGATCCTCTGGAAAAGCAGCCAGTGCTCTTAACCACTGAGCCATCTCTCCAGCCCCCAACATTAATGGTCTTAACTCACCTATAAAAAGACACAGGCTAACAGAATGGATAGGAAGACAAAATCCATCCTTCTGCTGCATACAAGAAACACATATAAGGTTCAAAGACAGACATTACCTCAGGGTAAAGGGTTGGGAAAAGATCTTCCAATCAAATGGAAAAAAGAAGCAAGCAGGTGTGGCTATCCTAATATCTAACAAGTTAGACTTCAAACCAAAATCAATCAAAAGAGATAAAGACGGTCATTTCGTATTCATTACAGGAGAAATCCATTAGCACAAAGTCACAATTCTGAACATCTATGCCCCAAATACAAAGGCACCCACATTCATAAAAGAAATGCTACTAAAACTCAATCCTCACATAAAACCTCACACACTCATAGTGAGAGACTTCAACACCCCACTCTCAATGCTAGACAGGACCACCAGACAGAAACTGAACAAAGAAACAAAAGAACTAACAGAAGTTATGTCTCAACTGGGGTTAACACACATCTATAGAACATTCCATCCAAACACAAAAGAATATACCATCTTCTCTGCTCCACATGGAACCTTCTCTAAAATCGACCACATAAAATCAGCAACATAACAAACCTCAACAGATACAAAAAAATTGGAATAGTCCCCTGTATGTCATCAGACCACCATGCTTTAAAGTTGAAATTCAACACCAACACAAATCACAGAAACCCTACAAACTCATGGAAACTGAACAATGAGCAATTGCACCATACCTGGGTCAAAGAAGGAAATAAAGAAAGAAATTAAGGACTTCCTAAAATTCAACAAGAAAGAGGACACAACATACCCGAACTTATGGGACACCTTGAAAGCAGTGATACAAGGGAAGTTCATTGTACTAATATGAAGAAAACAGAGGATAGTCACATTAGAGAATTAACAGCAAAACTGAAAGCCTTAGAACAAAAAGAAGCAAACTCACCCCAGAGGAATAGATGCCAGAAAATAATCAATTTGAGGGCTGAAATCAATAAAGTAGAAACCAGGAAAACAATACAAAAAATTAATGAAATAAAGAGTTGGTTTTTCAAGAAAATCAACAAGATAGACAAACCTTTATACAAAGTAACCAAAAAGCAGAGAGAGAACACGCAAATTAACAAAATCAGACAGAAAAGGGGGGACATAGCAACAGACATTGAGGAAATCCAGACAATTTTCAGGTCATACTTTGAAAACCTGTACTCCACAACATTGAAAATTCAAAAGAAATGGACAAATTTCTGGATAACTATCAGTTACCAAAATTAAATCAAGAATAGACAAACAACTAAAATAGACCTATAACCCCTAATGAAAGAGAAGCAGTCATCAAGAGCCTTCCAACCATAAAAAGCCCCTGGCCAGATGGCTTCAGTGCAGAATTCTACCACATATTCAAGGAAGAGCTAATATTAATACTCAAATTGTTCCACACAATAGAAGCAGAAGGTTCATTACCAAACTCCTTTTATGAGGCCACAATCACCTTGGTACCCAAGCCTCACAAAGACACAACTAAGAAAGAAAACTACAGACCAATATCCTTCATAAACATTGATGCAGAAATACACAATAAAATACTGGCAAACCGAATTCAAGAATACATCAGAGAAATAATCCACCATGACCAAGTAGGCTTCATCTCTGTGTTGCAGGGATGGTTTAACACATGAAAATCTATCAACGTGATCCACCATATAAACAAACTGAAAAAGAAAAACCATATGATCATCTCTCTAGATGCTGAAAAAGCCTTCGACAAAATTCAACACCCTTTCATGGAGAGATCAGAGATAACAAACATAATAAGAGCAATATACAGTAAACCAACTGCCAACATCAAACTGAATGGAGAGAAACTTAAGCCAATTCCTCTAAAATCAGGAACAAGACAAGGCTGACCTCTCTCTCCATATCTCTTCAATATTGTACTTGAAGTTCTAGCTAAAGCAACTACACAACAAAAGGAGATCAAGGGGATTCAAATTCCAAATTGGAAAGGAAGAAGTCAAACTGTCTCTATTTGCAGATGATATGATAGTTTACATAGGCGACCCAATAAACTCTACCAGGGAACTCCTACAGCTGATAAACACCTTCAGCAAACTGGCAGGATACAAAATAAACTCAAAAAGTCAGTAGCCCTACTTTATTCAGATGACAAAGGGGCTGAGAAAGAAATCAGAGAAACATCACCCTTTACAATAGCCAAAATCAACATAAAGTATATTGTGGTAATGCTTACCAAACAAGTAAAAGACCTATATAATAAGAACTTTGTGGCTCTAAAGAAAGAAATTAAAGAAGATACCAGAAAATATAAAGATCTCCTATGCTCTTGGATAGGTAGGATAAACAGCAAAAATGGCAATCTTGCTAAAAGCAATCCACAGACTCAGTGCAATCCCCATTAAAATCCCAACACAATTCTTCACTGACCTTGAAAGGATAATAATCAAATTTATATGGAAATACAAAAGACCCAGGATAGCTAAAAACAACCCTGTACAATAAAGGGATTTCAGGAGGCATTGCCATGCCCAACTTTAAGCTCTACTACAGAGCTATAGTCCTGAAAACAGCCTGGTATTGGCACAAAAATAGACAAGTAGACCAATGGAATCAAATTGAAAATCCCAATATTAATCCACACACGTATGAACACCTGATTTTTGACAAAACAGCTAAAAGTATACAATGGAAGGAGGAAAGCATCTTCAACAAATGGTGCTGGCACAACTGGATGATTGTGTGTAAAAGACTGCAGATAGACCCATGTCTGTTGCCATGCACAAAACTCAAGTCCAAATGGATGAAAGACCTGAACATAAATCCAGCCACACTGAACCTCTTAGAAGAGAAAGTGGAATGTACCCTTGAACAAATTGGTACAAAAGACTGCTTCCTGAACGTAGCTCCAGTAGCACAGACACTGAGATTGACAATTGGTAAATGAGACCTGCTCAAACTTATAAATTTCTGTAAGGCATAGGACACAGTGGACAAGACCAAATGGCAGCCCACAGACTGGGAAAAAATCTTCACCAATCCTACATCTGACAGAGGGCTGATCTCCAAAATATACAAAGAACTCAAGAAACTAGAAAACAACACACCAAATAAACCTATTAAAAATGGGGTACAGAACTGAAGAGAGAACTCTCAATAGAGGAAATAAAAAAGGCTGAAAGGCACTTAAGAAAGTGCTCAGCATACTTAGCTATCAGAAAAATACAAATCAAAACAACTACAAGATACCATCTTACTCCCACCAGAATGGCAAAAATTAGAAACACCAATGACAATTTTTGCTGGAGAGGATGGAGAAAGGGGAACACTCCTCCACTGCTGATGGAAGTGCAAACTTATACATCCATTTTGGAAATCAATAGGACAGTTCCTCAGGAAAACGTGAGTTAGTCTACCACAGGACCCAGCAATCCCCCTCTTAGGCATATACTCAAATGATCCATATCCATGCAACAAAGACACCTGTGCATCTATGTTCGTAGCAGCATTATTTGTAATAGCTAGAACCTGGAAGCATCCTAGATGCTCCTCAACTGAAGAATGGATAAAGAAGATGTGGCACATTTATACAATGGAATACTATTTTGTGGAAAAAGAACAATGGAACCTTGAAATTCGCAGGCCAATGGATGGAACTTGAAAAAAACCATCCTGAATGAGGTATCCCAGTCACAAAAAGAGGAACATGGTATATACTCACTCATATATTGATTTTAGACATAGAGCAAAGGATCACCAGCCTATAATTCACACAGCCAGTGAAACTAGGATGCAAGGAGGATTCTAAGAGTTTCATACAAAGTCCCTCAGAGTAGGGGAAAGGGACAAGATCTCCTGAGCATATTGGGAGAGTGGGAGCAGTGAGTGGAGAGGGAGCTAGGATAAAGAGAAGGGGAAGGGATGAAAGCACGTGGGACTATGAAGATTGAGTCATGGCAGGAATAGAGGAGAGAAAAATGAGAGAGAGAGAGAGAGAGAGAGAGAGATACCATAAAAGAGGAAGCCATTATAGGTTTGAAGAGAAAACTGAACCTAAAGAAAGGTCTAGAGACCTACAACACTGACCCCAACTAACAATTTGAGCAACAGTGGAAAGGCTACCATAAATGCCCTTCCTGGATAGTGAGATCAACAACTAACTTATCCACCATCATAGAACCCTTATCTAGTAGCTGATGGAAACAGAAACACCCACACCTAAACACTGAGTCAAACTGGAATCCAGATGCAAACAGGACAAGACCAGGCTGCAGAAACACATAGAGACAGCTGACCTGAACAAGGAGGAGCTAACGGCCCCCAGACTGATAGCAGGGAAGCCAGCATGGGACTGACTCAGGCCCCCCTGAATATGGGTCTCAGCCAGAAGGACTGAGCAATCTAAGGGACCTCAGGCAGTGGAACCAGGATGTATTCCTGGTGCACAAAAGGACTTTGGGACACATCCCCGACGGAAAACTACTGCCTTAACCTAGAGACAGGAGAGAAATCCTAGTCCCTGCTCCAAATTATTTGACAGATTTAGATGACCCCTGCTGGAGGGCATCACCTTATATGTGAAGTGGGGTTGGGGTGGGAGAGGAGAGTGGTCGGAAGGCATGAGAGGATAGGAGTGTGGGAAAGAGGGAAGGAAGGAGAGGGAACTCTGATCGATATGTAAAATAAAAATAAATTTTAAAAATTCAGAAGTAACTACTCAGTGTGCTATGTCTGAGTTTTCAAAGTATCTTAGTCAGTGGTTCTCTTGTGAAGAGACACCATGGCCATGACAATACTTATTAAAATATAATTCAATTGGGTCTTGTTCACAGTTTCAGAGTTTATTTCCATTGTTATCATGGCTGGAGGCATGGTGGCATGCAGGCAGATGCTGGAGCAGTAGGTAAGAACTACATCTTGATCAGTAGACTCACAAAGAGAAACTGTCTTTTGAAATCTCAAAGCACCAGTGTATGTCTTAAAATGTGATTGGGTGTCAAGTTTTGAGGTATGATTGTTAGGGTTAATCTTGCCTGAAGGTTTAAAAGAAGAATAAAACTTACTCTGAATATAGAGAGCACTATTCCATGGGCTGGAAAAATATAGTGAGCTAAGCAGAAAAAGAAAGAAAGAAAGCTCAAAACTCTTTTTTACTCTTTCCTCCAATTAAGACACATTTATTAATCCTTCTGATCCCTTCAAATAGTGCTACTTCCTCATAACTAAACATTCAAATATATAAGCCTGTGGAGGTCATTCTTATTCAAACCAGCACACAGAAAGTTCTTTGGAAATACCATAGTCCACCAAAAGACAGAGATGGGAGAGAAGGAAGGTTGAGCCTGTGGCCTGAGTCAAGTTCAATGATGATGTTTTTGAGAAACAAGTCACTACCACTTCTCTTGTTCCAACCACAGGCTTTACTTTTCTTTTTATTTATTTATTTATTTATTTATTTATTTATTTATTTATTTATTTATTTTTATTTAATTTTATATAACAAAGTCCAATTAAATGAAAACAAACATTTATACACAATATTTGGGAATTTGGGCGTCGTTCTTTCCAAACTACTTCCTGCTGGTAAGGGGCGCTGTCTTGGGGGATTCGAAGAAGATTCAGATATCCTAGCTGTAGTCTGCAGGGCTGTTTTGTCCAGCTGTTTGGAATGTAGGATCAGCTTGTACTCTGTTTCAGGCAGTCTGGCGTGATCAAACCACATTAGTCTGGAAGGAATCGGCATCTTTTCATTTTCTGTGGAAACAAAAGTAGAAATACTTTTCCCCAGTAACTTGTTCTTCAACTTAAATTTTGGAGTCAAAGCGTTTTTTTTTTTTTTTTTTTTTTTTTAATTTATTATTTTACATGTCGATCCCAGTTCCCTCTCCCTCCCTTCCTCCCTCCCCTCCAGCCCTCCCTCCCTCTTTCCCTCCCTTTTGCCCTCTCTGCCCTCTCCCATGCACTCTAAACACCCTCCCCTCCCAACCCCCCACCACAATACCATATGTAGGGGAATGCCATCCAGTTGGGGTCATGTAGATCTGACAGGTCCTATGAAGTAGGGACTAGGGCTTCTCTCCTATCTCTAGAATAAGGCAGTTATCCCTCCATGGGGGATATGTTTGCAAAGTCCTTTTGTGCACCAGGGATACATCCTGTCTCCACTGTCTGAGGTCTCTTAGACTGCTCAGTCCTTCTGGCTGAGACCCATATTCAGGGGGGTCCGAGTCAGTCCCCTGTTGGCTTCCCAGCTATCAGTCTAGTGGCCCTTAGCTCCTCCTTGTTCAGGTAAGCTGTCTCTATGTACTTCTACCGCATGGTCTTGTCCTCTCCCTCTGCTTCTGGATTCTGGTTCGACTCCTTTGATCTTCTTCAACATCTCTTATTTTCATTCAAGGCCAAACATTTTGAACCTTTGATGTAAGAGATTAATTGTCAGCTGCCTCTGTTGAAGTAAAGAATCCCATCCTGGATTTTATATACTGACAGCCTGACCCTGAGAGCTAATAAAGGAAAAGGGTAACAAAAGGAGAAATTCTAAATCCCTTTTCTTCTAAAATTCCAGTTCTTCCAACCTATAGACAAAGGAATTATGGTAGACTAGACGATAATAGAAGTAATAATAACAATAAAAAAGATGGACACATTCCAGGGTAAAGGGCAATGGAGTATTAGATAGAAAGTAATGGAGTTCAGAACTTAACCACATACTGACATGTTGTTCTTGGAAGTTAGTCAAATCTCCTTCTTCCATTCTATAGTACCCTAAATATTGATATTGCCAGGGTCCTGTGGGTCCTGGCAAATATTTCACTTTATCAGTCTCAAAAGTTTCCCATTTTGCTACAAAGCAGGGATAACAATTCAGTACTGTTCTTTTCTCTTCATGCCATGACTACATACTTAAAGTGAAAAGACTCTGAACTAAGATAATTTGTAAAATAGGTTTCATATTATAGCTCCCTATGTAGTCATGTTCATTTGTGGTCTAATATCCAGCCCATAGACATATTAGGATTAGAATGAGGAACCATAAATAAAATTAGCAGTGTATAAAATTTGCTGTCTACTTTTGTAGGATGGAGGTTTATAATTTTACGCAAATTTCCCAGTGTCTATGGTCGCAAGAATGTTAACAACTACTGTCTGCCTAAGTTGAAATGGGGGAGGAGAGAATGGACAGACAGACATACACAAAGATGCACACACACACATACACACCTCCGAATACTTAGTGCCTTGGACCCTACCTCTGGCCCCCAAGTTGGTGGTTTTGTCATTTTCATTCCCATTGGTTCTTAGCCCTGACAGAACATCTGACTCATTATAGAATATGCAACATTTAGGATGTTCAACTTTGTCCTTGGCCTTCAGCCTCAGCATGTGCTAGAATGGGTCCAGGGGAAGGTATCTTCTGAAGATTTTGCATATATGGGTGCTGGAAATCCAGTGCTTATTTATTCCTGCAACTGCATTATATGCTTATGTGGGGAGGCTGAGGTAGAGGTGTAGATTCCCTCATCAGCTTTGATTCCTGGAGCTTCTGCCCTCTCCTTGCCTGTCTACACCAACTCCTGAAAACTCCTTGCTTTTAATTTAATTTTATTTAATTTTAACTTTTCCAAAGAACTCTTACATTGAAAATAAAAATAAAGTAGATTAACAAAGAAATAAATAGCAACCTACAGAGCTTAGTTTTCTGTTCCCTAAGGACCTTAGGAAGTCCCTGCACTATTGACAGAGTTGTCATTCATCTCAGATCTCTTGCCTTTGATGACCTCAAACCTGACTGGTGTTCTACTCTCACACCATCTCAAATCAGCCTTCCATGCTCACTATTCCTATCTGTTTTCATTGCCTCCAGTGGTACTCAAATGCCTCACTCTACCTCCATCAATCTGAAGAATTAGGCAGCTTGTTCTTCCCTAGTGCTCCAAGGAGCTACCCTCCTAGACTAGCCATACAGCTCAGGCAGGGTCCTGTTGTAGCCACTATCCTGATGACTAGGGAGTCCTTTTCTATTCTCTGTCCTATGACACATGCACCACTGGGTTTTTTTTTTTAGGATAAATGTTTCTTTATTTTTTTAATTTATTTTATATAACCAAGTCCATTTAAATAAAAACAAACATTTATAGACAATATTTGGGAATTTGGGCGTCGTTCTTTCCAAACTACTTCCTGATGGTAAGGGGCGCTGTCATGGGGGATTCGAAGAAGATTCAGAAATCCTGGCTGTAGTCTGTAAGGCTGCTTTGTCCAGCTGTTTTGAATGTAGGCTCACCTGGTACTCCGTTTCAGGTGGTCTGGCTTGATCAAACCAATCCACATCTTTTCATTTCTGTGGAAACAAAAATAGAAATCCTTTTCCCCAGTAACTTGTCCTTCAACTTAAATTTTGGAGTCAAAGCATTTTTTTTAATTTTACATGTCGATCCCCGTTCCTTCTCCCTCCCTCCCTCCCCCCATCCTTCCCCCCCCTCCTTCCCTCCCTTTTATCCTCTCACATGCACTCAAACACCCTCCCCTCCCATCTCCCCACCCCAATTCCATATGTAGGGGAATGCCATCCAGTTGGGGTCATGTAGATCTGACAGGTCCTGTGAAGTAGGGACTAGGGCTTCTCTCCTGTCTCTAGATTAAGGCAGTTATCCCTCCATGGGGGATATGTTCGCAAAGTCCTTTTGTGTACCAGGGATACATCCTGGCTCCACTGAGGTCCCTTAGACTGCTCAGTCCTTCTGGCTGAGACCCATATTCAGGGGTCCTGAGTCAGTCCCATGCTGGCTTCCCAGCTATCAGTCTAGTGGCCATTAGCTCTTCCTTGTTCAGGTAAGCTGTCTGTATGTGTTTCTGCCGGATGGTCTTGTCCTCTCCATCTGCATCTGGGTTCTAGTTCGACTCAGTGTTTATGTATGGGTGCTTGATCCTGTTTCCAACAGGCATTAGTTGAGGACTCCATGGAGAAGTTAGTTGTTGATCTCACTCTCCGGGAAGGACATCTATGATAGCCTTTCCAAGGAATCTCAAATTGTTAGTTGGGAGCAGTCTTGTAGTTCTCTAGACCTTTCTTTGTGTTCAATTTTATCTTCAAACCAATATTGGCTCCCTCTTTTATGTTCTCTCTCTCTGTCTCTGTCTCTCTCTCTCTCTTTCCTGTCTTCTATTCCTAACCAGGCTAAATCTTCCTGGTCGCACATGTTTTCCTTAACTCCCCCTCATTTTCTCCTACTTCTCTCTGCAGTCGCTGCCCCCCCACTTCACCTAAGCTCTGGGGGACTTGTCCCTTCCCAGTTCTGTGAGGGACTTTATATGAATCTCTTAGAATACACCTTGTGTCCTAGTTCCTCTGGTGGTGTGAATTATAGGCTGGTGATCCTTTGATCTAGGTCTAAAATCCATATATGAGTGAGTACATACTGTGTTCCTCTTTTTGTGACTGGGTTACCTTATTCAGGATGTTTTCTTCAAGTGCCATCCACTTGCCTGCGAATTTCAAGATACCATTATTTTTTTCTGCAGAGTAGTATTCCATTGTGTAGATGTGCCACATCTTCATTAACCATTCTTCAATTGAGGGACATCTAGGTTGCTTCCAGGTTCTTGCTATTACAAATAGATGCACCACTGTTTTTACATGCACTCTATATCAGGTATACAGACATTCTTGCCAACACTGAGTCAAAGAACTCTCTGAGTCAGAATTTCACATTATACCATCCTACTTATATTCATGTCTGGAAAAGGAGGAGCTAAGGGATCCTCACTATTGATGATCATCACATCATCGCAGGCTTTCTCCCTTTCCTTCCTCCTTCCCTCCCTCCTCCCCCTTCCTCCCTTCCCCTCCCCCCTTCTTGTTCTTCTTAATTTTTTGAAATTGAAATATAATGGCATAGTCTCCCTCCTTTCCTTTCCTCTCTCCATCTATTCCCATGTATCCTTTTGCTCCCTCTCAAACGCATACACCCCATCTTTCTCTATATGTACATTCAGCTTATAAAATGTGACGTCTGTTTATGATTTTTAGGGCTGACTACTTGATGTTGGCCAACTAAATCAGGGGTTAGACCATTTTCCTGACTTTCAAAATTCCATTGTTTTCCATAGTTCTTTGTCTAGGTTTGAGACCCCATGAATTTTTTTTCCCATTCAATTTTACCATGTCTATTAGTGTCATCATGCTCAGGTCTTGTTTAAGCATCTATGATGATGAGACTTCATGTGTATAGCTACACAATCTTATAGCAAATTTCCTATTTCTCCATCTCTCACAATCTTTCTGTCCTCTCTTTCACCATGATTCCTGAGCCTTAGTTTCAGGCATTATGTTATAGGTATATCAGTTGGTGCTAGTCACTTGGTCTCTACATTACTTTTTATTTATTTATTTTTATTTTTGTGATGATCTCCATCTGTTTCAAAAAGAGATGTCTTTGATGAGGAGTAAGACCTATATTTACCTTGAGTATAACAATCTGTATTTAGAATGCAGTTAGGAGTTACACTGATTTAATACAGTGGTGGCTGTAGATTCTTATCCAGTATCTATGACTTTGCTAATCCCAGGTAGTAGACTAGGTTTCCAATTCCAGGTACGATTTCCCTCTTTATAAGCAGAACTTAAAGAGAGCTAGTGGTTACTGCCAAGGGTGTGTGTGTGTGTGTGTGTGTGTGTGTGTGTATGTGTGTATTATATCCTTAGGGATATTGTGCCATTATAATTCACAAGCATCATAGCTGGATAAGACTATTGGTTGTCCCCTTCTTTGGAAGCATGCTTCTGGTACCATGGAAGCTAGTCTTCAGGGAGAAGGCTTTCAGGTTCTCTGACTCTGTCTAAGTACATGGTGTCTTCAGCAGTAGAGACATGTCTTCAATGTCTGGGAAGCAATTTTTAAGGGCAATATAAATAGGCTATAATGCTTTGGCAGTCTCTTAGACAACACTGTCTAACAACTCAAAAGGGGAATTTCCATGCCTGGTGTTAGTATTTTTCTTAGATAGTCTATGGTCAGTTGGGGCAGTATTATCAGCCAAGATGGGAAAATGTCATGCACACACACACACACACACACACACACACACACACACACACACACACTCATGCGTGCACACACTCCTATGTGCTAGATGTAATATTAGCTAAGTAAACAATAATATGATTCCTTATGATCTTTCAGACATCCTTACTGTTATTTAATTCCACCATGCCATTTCTTTCTTTTGTGTTTATCTCCCTCTTCTCTCCCTGTTTAAAGCCCCCTTGAGATTTTTCCCTCATTTCACCTTTCAGATCATTTGTACCTTGTAATTTCTGAGAGAGGAATTGCCTCTTCCTCCATGCTGGCCACAGTCTTTTACTTTCTTGACTTCTGCAATTACTCCAGATTATAGACTCACATCTGAAGATTTGGAGCTGCAAATGGGAAAGAACATAAGGCATTTGTCTTTCTGGATCTTGGGGGGATTTCTTTCTTTTTGCTCCAACTTGGGGTGTGAACTTTCTCCATTTGCTTCCATGATCCTTTACCTTTACCCTTGCTCAAGGTCGAGCTGGTAGCCTTTGGCTGTCTCGCTGACCATTCTTATTTTGGAAAATACAAAGTATATTAGCAGTCTCAACACTGTCTTTCCAACTTCTCTGGAGCATAACACAGAAGAAAATGAAGGCCTTTTTATGTGAGCACTTTCACTTGATGGAAAGGCCATAAGAGAGACTATCACTCCTTCTTTACATTGTGCTGTCACTATCTGAAATCAGTTAACCATAAATGCCTCCTTTTAGACTCCCAAATCTATTCCATTTTCCTGTTGTCATGACCTTACCTCTGTAGTAATTTTGAAGTTGGGGTGAGTTAGTATCCTGGTTTAGTTTCACCTAGTTTTTAGTTTTTCTTAGTCCTTTTCATTTCCAATTGCACTTTAAGATCAGTTTGCCAATTTCTGAAAATAAGGATGCTGGGATTCACATCATCAGAAGACAAAATTAGAAGTCATGGCCACCCTAGATATTTTAGTTCAACAAAAGATATATTGCTCATTCTTTTGGCTTTCTTAAAGACTTTTTTCAACAATGTTTTGTAGTGTTCGATGTCCTGGTCATACATTCAGTTGTTTGATAGATTCCTATGTAATTTTTTTTCTGATACTGTTTTAAATAAAAATGTTTTGATTTTCACTTCAGGATATTGATTGCATATAAAACTGCAGTTGCTTTACATATATTTGGTTTTGTTTTCTACACCATTTCTGAACCTCTTTACTGGTTCTAATGCTTTTCTTATGAAGGCAGAAAATTTTATGTGTTTAAGATCCCATGATTTGCAAATACAGTTATTTCATTCTTTCCAGTCTGAAGTCAATTTACTTCTTTTCATTAGTTAACTGCTTTGGTTAGATGCTAGAGTCCTATGCTGAATAGACAGTATGAGACTAGGTATCCTTATCTACTTGAATACTGGGTATAATCATATATATATATATATACATATATATATATGTATGTATATGTATATGATGCTAGCTATAAATTTGTCATAGGTTTCCTTTGCCAGATTAAGGGATTATTCTACTTCATTAGGTATTTTAATTGTGATCAGAATTTGGATTTCTGTCAAATGCATTGTGTTTGTCTACTGAGATGATTGTGTGAATTTTATTCAACTAATACCTTAATTTTATCTATTTTCAGATGTCAAGCCACCCTTCCATTTCTGAATAGAATGCCATGTGTTTGCAAGCTTGCATGCTTGCATGCTTATCTTACTATGTATTTCAAAATTTGCTAGTATTTTGTAGAGGAATTAGGCATCAATTTTCACATAGAGAATTGATCTACTTCTCATGTGAGAGCTCTGCCTGGTTTTGTATTAGTAGATCTAGCATCACAAAATAAGATTGATGGTATTCTAACTTTGTCTCTAGGGTCAGTTGTTTATTTTCTGAAATTTTTATCATTTAAGTGAACAAACTATGTTGGTACATAGTTTGTTGGTATTCCTAATGATTAGTCTATTACAATATCAGTAGTAGTGACATTTCCTCTTCCATTACTGATTTTAGTGATTGAACAGAACATTTTCTCTCTTTATACAATTAAAATTATAAATGAACATAGAGTTACAATACTTTCCTCTTCCTTTTTATCCTTCCAATCACTCTCATGTACCTGCCCCTCATTCCTTCTCAAATTAATGACCTCTTTTGTTATTGTTACACACATGCACACACACACACACACACCTTTAAATAAATACAGCCCGCTGAGTTTGTTTAGTGTGGTTTATGTCTGGAAATCATATTTGATAATTTACTAGAGGTCATCTCTTGGAGAAGCTAATTCTCTCTCATACTCATTACTTACCTGTATTTCTTTCTCTTTTTGATTGATTCATAAAAGTGTGTCCTTATTTTGATCTTTTCACTGTTTATAGTATAATATAAATATTCATAAATATGGATAGAAGTAACACATTTTACTTATAAGACTATGGTAGAAGAGAAAAAGAGGTATTCGTGCTTTGGTAAAGTATGTCTGATTGAGAAAAGTATTACTGACAATGAACTCATAGTTTATCTTCCTATTAGGAATGACTAAAACCACAGTATGACTATAGGAAAAGATGAATCATAGTTCAGATGATGTGATTCTTGGGATTCCAATGAAGTTGATCAAAATCTCATATGTGACATAGTGATGTGATCATAGTTGCGCATATGAGGCAGAGATAATTCGTCTTTGAAACTACTGTATTTCATGGTGGCTGCAAGTGCAATGGAGAACATGTTTGAGATTTTCTCTTTGGGTGTTAGGGCTTGAACAAGATTACTATGTAGAGGGATGAATGAAGACTAGCTCTGTTCATGAGTAGTGACAAGTGACCAGCATATAGAATTGGTTTCATTTATTATATTTAAGAAAAAGTTGTCCTGATGTGATTATAAGGAGGAAATGTGGACATGGGTTTGGAGATCTTGAGTGGATTGAAAATAGATGAAACTGGGGACCAAAGGAAGAAAGACAGTGAGCTTGTGTGACAACTGTCATACTATAGATATCTGTTAGCAAATTGTGTTTTCATAAATGATAGCTATAATAACATATTCTAAAGAAACTTTCAGTAAAACCAGTCTCTCTCTCTCTCTCTCTCTCTCTCTCACACACACACACACAACACACACACACACACACACACAGAAAGAGAGCCTTAGTTGCTCTTTGCTTTTAACATTTTACAATTATATTCACAATTTTACTTTGAAAAATTCACTCTGAAGAACTTTCTTCAGAAATTGTAGAGCTCATGAGACTTCTGATATAATTTCTGCAATGTTATGGAATAAATGGAACTCTTTAAGTACTTGATTTCCAAGGCATTGCTATTCTAACCGGTGGCATTGTTTATCTGAACAAGAGAAACTATTACGTGACAAACTTGTCTGTGTCAGGTGTAATTGTATTACAACTAGCCACATTAAATTTTGGGTGAACTAATGAGTTATTAATGCAAAACAAAAATTATTATTCTAACATATGTATAAATTAAAAATAAAGTTGATTAGTCCACTACATGGCAATACCATGATGAGTAGGTGTGAAATGATCGCTATAGTAGCATTTAAATGTATTATCACTCAGTTTCACAAGTATAATTAGTTAACTATTCCACTTAAAAGAAAGAAACAAAAAATTATTACATGATAGTTTATGATCAGACTGTGAAAAACACAACAAAGTCTTTATATAGAGGGGAAACTCATCCTAAAGTTAAAAAAAATAGAAATTAATTCATTTACTGTACTTCAAATATAAAGGTTTAAGTTATAATTTTCTATAATGAATGTATCTGTTTGTTTTATTATTTTTATGTAAGTGACATTCTTTCTCCTGATAGGTTAGGAGTTTCCACAGTAGTGACTTCTGTTATTTATTTTGTGCAGGGATTGCTTGTTTTATGGATGCCTCATCAAAATAATTTTAAATGATTGCACAATTCTCATTTTATGGGCTAAATGTCTAAAACCAGGTTATGGACTGAAATTTACACATTTAGAATACTAAGGTAAAAAATAAACAGTAAAGAAATTATCAAAAATCTCTCCCACACAAATCTTGAATTGCAATCTTCATTCATTAAAAACGAACAAACCACCAAATAAAATAATTAAGAGCTAGAAGGATATCAAGAGAATTTTTTAAAATTACATAATTGGAAAGTAACATGAGTGGATGAAACAATTAAATCAAGTAATTATAATCTAATACTATGACTCCTGGAGGATCACAACCCGAATTGGAGGGCAGGCTCAGGTTGTTATCAAGAATGTGGCCATGGAAGCCATTTCTCTAAGTCTGTTTCTACATTTTTTTTTCTTTTGATAAAAATTTGCTCTGTAGCAAAATGGAAGCATGGTGGGGGAGGGAGTTAGGAGAAAGAAATGGAGGAGGAGGGAGGAGAACATGAGGGAGCACGAAGATTGAGTAGGGGGAAGGATAGAGGAGAACAAGAAAAGAGATACCTTAATAGGGGGAGCCATTATAGGTCTAAAGAGAAATCTGGCACTAGGGAAATGTCCAGAGATCCACAAGGATGATCCCAACTAAGAATCTAAGCAATAGTGGAGAGGCTACCTTAAATGCCCTTCCCTGACAGTGAGATTGGTAACTACCTTATATGCTATCCTAGAGCCTTCATCCAGTAGCTGATGGAAGAGAAGCAGACATCCACAGCTAAACACTGAGCTGAACTCCTGGAATCCAGTTGCGAGAGGGAGGAGTGATGAGCAAAGGGGTCAAGACCACAGAAACAGCTGACCTGAACAATGGGGAGCTCATGGACCCCAGACTGACAGCTGGGAAACCAGCATAGGTGTTAGTTAGAAGGCCTGTGTAGTCTATGGGGCCTCTGACAGTGGATCAGTATTTATCCCTAGTGTATGAATGGACTTTGGAAGCTCATCCCACATAGATGGATACTCTCAGCCCAGACACATGAAGGAGGGCCTAGACACTGTCCCAAGTGATGTGACAGACTTTGATGATCCTCCATAGGATGCCTCCCCCTCCCTGGGGAGCAGAAAGGGGATGGGTTTGGGGGTTTGTGGGGGGTGCATGGGAGGATGAGAGAGAGAGGGAACTGGGATTGATATGTAAAATAATATTGTTTCTAATTTAAATTTTAAAAAATTTCTCTGTAAAAGAAATTAGATAGAATGTAGTTTTAATGTAAATAGTAATGCCAATCTAAAGAAAAGTTTTGAGTGAATGTATTTATCAGGGCCTAGTGTGCAACAGGTATTGTGCAAATGCTGGCTATAAATGCTGGCTAAGCTAAGGGATCTGTTTTCTTTGTGTTCATCTGAAACAAAGGTTGGTTCTGCTACCAAGTCCCCTTTAGTTTTATGTAAACTGAAGCTTTTAAACGGAGACCCACCAGTCAGTAAATTCAAACTAAACCCATAAGATTAATAATGCCTGGAGATCAAACACACTGAGTATATGAGCAACATCTCCCAAATCAATAGGAGGCCTGGAGAGATGGCAGCCAGGGAAAATGGAGGAGAGTGCTCTGGAGTGATGTGAAAACTCATCTAACTAATGGAAGGCAAAAGGTCTTTCTCAGTATCTGCATTTATTCCTGTGCTTTGTCAGGGATGGGAAGAATATGCCTTACATAATTCTTTTCTTTTTATATATGTTTTTATTTGTCTCTATTTGGCAAAATAAACTTTAAAATTTTTTTATTGCCAATTTTCTAGTACTTTGATGCTGTTTTTATTTTTCCCCTTTGAGTTCTTACTGTTTTTTCCTACTCTTGCTCAGAATCCTATTCTCTGTTTTGGTCAGCAAGCTGATAATTCACTGCTATTTTTCACATTTGCAAATGAACTGGGAGATGCATTCCAAATATATTTTTTCATCATGTTTAAAGTTATTGGGATTTAAAATTTCATCATTTGGAAAATTAAATTTCAAAAAGTAAATTGAAGCAACAACAAAGAACGTTGGAATCCATATTTAATGTTAGCTACAGATTCCCCATCAACTTGAAGAGCATCACTTCTTCAAACATTTAGAAACAAAGCATCGCTTTCAGTCTTTCTTTGACTAACCTTGAAAAAAGAAACCAATGTCATTACCCTTTCCCCTCAAATTTCTAGGTAGACATTTTTGTGATTATAAGAAATGTTTGTTTATGAAGCCACTGAAAGAATGTTTTCCTTGCAGAATAAGAGTTAATTATGGGGGATACTGCCTTAACCTAGAGACAGGAGAGATGTTCTAGTCCCTACTTCAAATGACTTGACAGATCTACATGACCCCACCTGGATGGCATTGCCCTACATGTGGAATTGGGGTGGGGGAATGGAGGGGAGGGTGGTCAGGGTACATGTGAGGGGGCAGAGAGGGTAAGAGGAAGGGAGGGAGGGAGAGAGAGGGAACTGGGATTAACATGTACAATAATAAAATAAAATAAAAAGAGTTAATTATGGATATCAGCAGTAGTCCCAATCACCACTGCTGGAATCATGAAATATTTGGAGGCATTGAATGCAGAGTGAAAGCATTCTAGGCAGAAGAGCAAATTGAGCAGGTCATCATGGGCAACCATCCAGTCAAAAGGCCATGCAGTCAGTCTACTGCTCCTCTGTGAGAGTAAGCTCTGATAGCCCTGGCATTATCCGTGCTAACGCATTATCCGTGCTAACTGAATTGTGCTGTGGGGAAAAACACATATGTGGAGATTTTCTTGGTTGCCATGTAGCTGTCCTTGCTTGGCATCCCCATCCTTATCCTTATCCCAGCTAAAGCAATCTCAGGTCTCACACTCTTGGCTTTTCAGGCGAGTCCCACTTTCCTGCAGAATGTTGTAGAATTATAAACATATTTTCCCTGCCAAGAATACCTGTAGGACATGAATTTTGATTATTGCCTCGGCACTTACCTTCTTTTCTTATGGGTTCCCAAGCTTTTCTTCATGTGTGCATCTTGAGACTGCACAGCAGGGTTTGCCGTGGCAGCAAATGCTTTTTGACCACTTGAGACCCCCTTGAGCCCGGTCACAGTTTCTACAGTCAAAAACAATCTCCTGTATCTTCTGTGATGGCCAATGCATGTGTTAGTTCAGTGAAACAAGTAACACAAAGGAATATGTTCAGGAACAAACTATATTTAACTTTCAAATCTGGAAAGAGGTTACCTCCAGATTAAGGAGAAGAGTGGGTTTTGAGTTTAAAAACAAGATTATCCTTGCCTCACATTTTTATTTTAGTTCCAAGTGAAGCTAATCATCTGAAATCTTTGTTGTCTGAACTTTCTCCCTGTCCCCTTTTCAGTGCGGGACCACATCTGACTTGTTTAGCTCTGGTTGCCTACAGCCATTCCCTTTTTGTTTCTCTTGCAGTGAATGATAATGTTGAAGGTTCAGTATTTTAACCAATTCAGGTGGCCTCTAGCACCCCCAACACCTACCAACATGCTTGCTGAGTGTGAAGACAAGGTGCACAGGTTAGGAAACTCACAGAGGTGAGGTTTTCCTGTTTACACAGTTCAGACAACAGTTCTGTCTTGATGCACAGGCTTCATTCTTGTCGCGCACCAGAAGTTTCTTTGGCTTTAGTCACTTTGAAATGGTGGCACAATGAAAGCCCGAGCTTTCAAATGAGTAGGATTGAGTCTTGCTTTTCAGGCACTGGAGACACAGGAAAAGCCAGGAAAAGCCTTCAGCAAGGTTTTAGCTAATTGGAAAGCCTTCCTTCGTCATTCTGGTAGCTTCCCAATGTCTAATTTGTGATGGGCTCATTCTTCCTATGCTCTTTGTTATCTCTCTAGCTAGGGGGCAGCACACAGACTTAAGTCAGCACTTTGTCTTAGAACTTTGTTGACTGCACATTTGCTTACCACACAAATTCTTCATGAACAAATGAACAAATGTGGGAACAAAGAACTTTGTTTATTTTGACACCACTTCACTTGTGGTTTCTAGGTGGTAAAACCTCTTTTTTTTTTTTTCTCCAACAAGGCAACATTCAAAATACACGTAATCAGTGCTTTGGCAATCATGTAATACAAATGAATCAATGGATTTGGGGAGGGAGATAATTTTCAAACTTTTAAATGATTAGATCTTCTCACTAAGCAGAGACTAGACTACTTGAAAAGTAGTGGGTTTCAGTATCAAAAGTACACAAATGGGTCACATGAGACTTCCAACATTACAGTAGCTAGTGACCAAGTCCTACAAATAAGTTTTGATTTCAGAGAATAAAACCGTTCATTCAACTATGAATCACCATTCATTAGGAGGCAGAGCTAATTAAAGAGGGGATTTTGTTGCCATTTTTATTTTTGTTGTGTTTTCCTTTTGCTTTTTTTTTTTTTTTTTTTAGACAGGGTCTTTCTATACATTCCAGAGTGACCTCAAGCTCATGGCAGTCCTCCTGCCTCAGCTTTCTGAGTACTGAGGTTACAGATATGACCCATCATCCCTACTTTGAGGTTAGAATTTCAGCTCTTAAGAATAATACATCATTAGAGGCACTCAAGTAGAAAAGTGGAAGATCATGGGAAAAGATATCTTTGTCTGAAGAGGAGAGAATATGCTTCACAACATCATTTTCTGTCATTTTACTCATGTCTGATTGAAGAAGCAATTCTATAATGATTTTAATTTATGTTCCATCTCAACAAGTACTTTATGAAAGTTTTTTTTTTGAATTGGGAATAGGTCAGCCCAGCCAGAATGGTGAATGATTTGCAATTGTGCAAAAATATTCCCATCAAAGTAGGGCAAGGCAGTGCCCTGCTAAGAACAACTCTATTTGTTTAAGGAGTTCAGCTCTAGCTTGGATGATCTTTGTAATATTTGACAAAAGCAGGGAAGAAATTAGACTTGTACATTCTGCCCTCCAAAATACTAAACTATATGTTTCAATGTATTAAATTGTAATTGGATTGGATTACATGACAGCCAGACAGGCTTCCAGTCTTCTGAGAAACCACCATATTGATTCCAAACCAGATGTACAAGTTTGCACTCCCACCAGCAATGGAGGAGTGTTCCCCTTTCTCCACATCCTCTCCAGCATAAGCTGTCATTAGTATTTTTGATCTTACCTATTCTTACAGGTGTAAGATGGTATCTCGGAATTGTTTTGATTTGCATTTCCTTGAAGTATCTTTTGGCAATTTGAGATTCTTCTGTTGAGAATTCTCTGTTTAGATCTGTACCCCATTTTTAAATTGGATTATTTGGTATTTTGATGTTTAGTTTTTTTGAGTTCTTTGTATGTTTTGAAGATAAGCCCTCTGTCAGATATGTGGTTGTTGAATATGTTTTCTCATTCTATAGGCTGTCATTTTGTCTTGTTGACTGTGTCCTTTGCTTTACAGAAGCCTCTCGATTTCAGAAGGTACCATTTATTAGTTGTTGCTCTCAGTGTCTGTGCTACTGGTGTTATATTTAGGAAGTGGTCTTCATTCTCCATGCATTCAAGGCTAATTTCCACTTTCTGTTCCATGAAGTTCAGTGTCTTTGATTCATTTGGACTTAAGTTTTGTGCATATGAATCTATTTGCATTCTTCTACATGTTGAGTTCCAGTTATGCCAGCACCATTTCTTTCTTTTTTTAATTTTTCTTATTTTATATATTGATCCCAGTCCCCTCTCCCTTCCTCCCTCCCATGCCACCCGAACCCCCTCCCATCCCATTCCCCACCCACTGCACAGGGAAGGTGAGGCCTTTCAGGAGGGATCATCAAAATCTGTCAAGTTATTTGGAGTAGGGTCTAGGCCCTCCCTCCTGCTTCTAGGTTAAGGGAGGATCCCTCCATGGGGAATGTTCTCCCAAAGTCCTTTCGTGCACCAGAGATACATCCTGGTTCCACTGTCAAAGGTTCCATAGACTGTTCAGCCCTTCTAACTGAGACCCACACTAAAGGGGTCTCAGTGGGTCTTATGCTGATTTCCCAGCTATCAGTCTGGGGTCCATTAGCTCCCCCTTGTTCAGGTCAGCTGCTCAGTACCATTTCTTGAAGATGCTTTCTCTTTTCCCTTTTATAATTCTAGATTCTTTGTGGATTAATATCAGGGTCTTCAATTAGATTTCATTGGTCCACCTGTCTATTTTTGTGACAATACAAAGATGTTTTCATTGCAATAACGCTCTATAGAAGAGCTTGAAGTTAGGGATAGTGATGCTTCTGTGCCTCTGGAAGTTCTTTTATTGTAGTGGATTGTTTGGCCAATCTGGTTTTTTTTTTTTTTTCTTTTTTTCCATATGAATCTGAGTATTGTCCTTTCAAAGTCTGCAAAGAATTATTATACTGGGATTTTGATTAGAATTGTATTGAATCATGGTAAGGCTGCCAGTTTTACTATGCTGATCCTACCTGTTCAAGATCATGGGAGATCTTTCCATTTCCAGTAACTGATGGAAGTACACACACACAGCTCCACAGCTAAATACTGGGCCAAGCTCCAGGAGTCCAGTCGAAGACCAGAAGGGGTGATAATATGAGATGATGATGGTGAAACCCACAGAAATAGCTGACCTGAGCTAGTGGTAGGTAGCTCACTAAGTGGACTGACAGCCTGGAAACCTCCACAGAACTGATCTAGGTTCTCTGAATGTGGGTGACAATTTCAAAAGAAAATGTCTACAGAAAAATGTGTTAGCAGGAAGCCCTTTGTCATGCTAGTCTTACAAATGTGTGCTTGTTGAATATTATGTTTTTCTGTAATTTAGAATATATACTATTTGAAATCATATTTACCATGATTCATGAACAAGGATCACTTGTGTTGTACAGCACATTGCTTCTGTGTTCTATCATGAAGCACTGTCCCAAGACATCTTCCCCCGGTACCCATTTCCTATATTATTTGGGTGCATTTTCAGGTCAGCGAGTCTAAAACATACAATTTTCATATGACATTAATGATCTGGAGATGTTTAGGAGAAAGAAAGCAGAGTGAGGCTGAGTCACTGTGATGACTCCCAGTCAAGCTAGTGTCTTCTAGGGAAGAGTGGGTCTGGACACCTATTGTCTAGTAGTAGATTAATATTTGTCTGGAAGAAACAGTGGTGAATTAGAGGCTGACTATTCTTAGTGATAGTCCTCACCATTTCAACCAAGTAGGCTTTTCATCTTGTCTACTTGGTATGTGAAGTATGTTTTCCATAGACAAAGGGATTACACACACACACACACACACACACACACACACACACACACACACACACACACACAACACCAGCTCATACAATGATATTTGCCAAAGAAGATTAAATATTTGTATTTGCTGGCACTTGAAACTCTTTGACAAGTGAAGTCTCTCTTTAACAAATCATCAGTAGTTGTTTGTCTATTGTAACAAAAGCAATGAGACAGATGGCTATCTCTGTCTTAATCCATGGTCAGAACATACTTTTAAAAAATAATAACAACAATAGAAAACAAACAGAACAACAACAACAAAAACCCACAAACAACAACAACAAAGCAAAACTCTGGGGAAAAAAAGGAAGCACATAACTGCTATCTTGAATGTTTAGAGTTCACTGTACTTCACAATTGCTAGCAGAAGTAAACCTTTTGAGTGAAATAACGTATTTATTTAGACTCAATAGTTTTGTACTGAAACTCAGCTAACATCTGTGAGTAGGCTACATCACAGAAAGCTCTAGAAACTTGCATTCAGTTCTATTCCTGAAATGGTTAAGAATTTACCTGGACTGAAAAACTAGGACTGTGGTTTGGAAACAATCTGATATGATCAGAAAATCTTCAAAACAAAATGCAAGCATGGCCATATTTTGTTTTGCTAGTTGATCTGCTATATCTTTATTTTAGGTGTCTGTCTGATTGTGTTCAGATGTGGGTAAGTAGTGAGGAGAAAGAAATAATACTTCTTAACTTTGAGGATAAAAAAAAAAAAACCTTTTGAATTGTGTATGCATCTCAGATACTTTGGTAATGTGTCCCACATTCTGCACCGCAATGTGGGAGAGAGAGTGTTAGGGGGTTGTGTGTTTCTTCAGAACCAGGTGGGGAAGGAAGGGTGAGAGTAAGCACTGAAAAAGGCTCTATCAACAGATGGTAGGTCTCTGAACACTTGACATAGAATCAGGTAGTAGGACTTGAGGAAGATGTCAAGGAGATCTAATAATTGCAATTATACTTACCTTTTAAAAAACTAATTTGGAGGATAGTGGGCCCATATCACATCATCCTTGGTTGTTATTAAGGTTCCAGTATTCACAGACATTGCATTACTTGGCGGAACGATCTGTCTGAGATCTCTGTAGGTGCTCATCGGCTATGCAAGACCCTTAAAAAAGAGCATCAATGTTATTTTAATAACCTAAGAAAGATAGACCATGTTTTCCTAGTATTGAAGCACTGTGAATTTATCAAAAAATTATACATATTTTGCTCATTTAAAATTTTGTTATTTGATAATTTTACACATGAATAAATCCTCTAGTCAAAGTCACCCTTAAGCACCACCCCCATTCCTCCCATCAAATTTCCCACCCAACATTTAATGTTCACTTTTTAAAAACCTGTTAAATTCACTTAATGTTGACAGCTTGTCCATGGCTATAGGGCTACATACTGTAACACTGCCAGCTTATTGGAGCCATATCCCAAAGAACCTGATTGTTTCAACCTCAGTAGTCATCAATTGCCAATAAAGCCTCAGCAAGCCAGGGGTCTTGGAAAGTCCCTCCCTTGTCCATGTTGGGATTGGGCTGGGTTGATCATGTGCAAAACATTCTTGATGTCAATAAGTGTTTTTTTCCAGAGTCAATATGTGCAAACATGGCTATGTGCACATGTATAGCTTTACATCAATATAGCTGTAAATGATATGTTTTAATAAAGTTTTCCTTTTTGTGTGTTTGCCCTTGTCCTCTCAATTTGACCCTTCAATTTGGGATAGTTATTTGTGTGCCTATTCCATAGCTATAGATTTATTTATTTGTGTGTGTGCATGTGGTGTGTGTGTGTGGGGGGTTGGTATGTGTACATGAGTGTAGGTATCCAAAAAGGACAGAGGGTGACATTAAATTCCCCGGACCTAGAGTACCAGGTGATTGTGAGATGCCTGATGTGGATTCTGGGAACTGAAATCCAGTTCTGTGTAAGAACAGATTCTTAAACACTGAACTGTCACTCCAGACCTTTCCCATATTTCTATATATAAACAAAGAATAAAACACAGATTCTATAGATATAAACAAAAAGATGTAGGTAGTGTCATTTCTTTCATCTTGGTAAAGTAAGATCAAAGCCTGACTTCAGCGTGCATTCAATATTCTCCGGAAATTTCTCTAAATTAATTACCTCAACAGCCTCTTTCTCTTTTTATTAAAACACTACATTGCTTTCTTTATGTTACAAATATATTACAACTAATACAATTATTTTCTGTAAGTGAGCTTTTATTTCCTACTTATTTAATCAATTTCTTAAAATATACTTCTTGAGAAAGAATTTGCTGTGTAGCACAGGCTAGCATTGAACTTGCAATCTTCTGGATTCTGCTTCTTGAGTGCTTGGATTAAACATATGTGCCATGACACACAACTTACTATATATATGTACCAAAAACATGTTTTAAGTATATAAAACCATCAATGTTTGTACCTATGTTTTAAAATGTTCCCTGACACAACAACACTGAATGGAATTTCTGAGATTTCATGTATTTAGCATTAGTACATTTTATTTTGTATTTTTCCATAGCTTGTGTTGATTCTCACTTACTTCCTCATGGATGACAGTAAACAAAAAGTTCTAAATAGTGTTCCAAGTGTAGTTTTATGGACTAGCCAAGCAGACAAAGACTCACTTCTCTGAGTTTGAAACCTGTTTTTAATATGATCCCCACCGACTCAGGTGGTCTTGAGTAATTGAACTTCCTGTTTTCAATCACTTGCCATCAGTTAAACTGGAGGTCTAGTCATCTACTGCCCACAGCAGTAGGGGTTGGCTCTTTCATGGGAAACATGAGAGCTGGCCTAGGATAAAGACTTACTTTTTAACCGTACATTAGTGTGAGATGGAATCCTGCCATGGGTGCATTGTCTACTTCAAGAGGAAGTCTTTAAAGGTACTTTTTACCCTCAAGTTTCCCTGGAAAGGTAGTACTCTAATTCACTACTATTAAGGCTGTTATACTACTGTACACCATTTAAGGGGGGTGGTGCTCAGGGAAACATCTCTAAGCCACATATTTTGGTTTTTGAGGATATGAAAATGTAGTGATGTCAATGAGGGTTTATTTGACAGGAGATACTCAGCAAAGCGGACAGTGAGTCAACATCACAGAAAAATTTCAGACTTTTGCTACATAGTCTCATGGTTTGAATTATGACCTCTCTCCCCAACTCCCAGCACCCACTATTAAATCTGCAGTAATAGGTCTTCTAGAGAAGTAAAAGTTACTAAGTTTACTGAGATGCAGAGAGCTGGCAAATGGGAATCGAGACACCCTGACTGTAGAGTCTGATGTTAAGTTTGTTGAGGGGCTGAGGTTTGAAGACACAGTAAGGATCTCTGGCACTTTAGGTTAGCCATGAAGCCTTCTCACCACAGTGCTGGTTCCTGGAAATCTTCCTATGTTAAGAACCCGTGGAACTGAAAAGGTGACACAGAAGTTAAGAATCAGCTCCCAGCATTAACCTCAGGTCTCAGGTATCTGCAACTACAGCTGCATTAGATCTGCCACCCTCTTGTGACCTCAGCAGTGACCTGCATTCATATGCAGCTACTCATATTCAGGCACCCTCCCACACACACACACTAAAAATAAAATAAATCTTAAAGAAGTCCCTTGTCTGCATCAGGAATTCATTATAAATATGGTGTCTTCCTTGGTAAGGGTTCATGATGCCCAGTTGAAAGCAACAGAAATCTAAGCAGGCTCTTATGCCTAAATTCCTCAGGTCTTTTAACCTGGTTGTTCCAAGTGCCATTACCTTAGAAATGTGAATGGCCTTAATCTTAAAAGCAGATTTTTACATTTCTCTGAATGTTACATGTACTCCCTTTCCCAGGGCCAACAGCCAGCTAAAAGTGTTAGCAAGTATTTTGGAGTAAGAGGATTGTCATCATGTTTTCATAAGCAAGACTTGTTGTCATGAGATAATCTGACATCCCTTACTTTTCAGATTTGATTTTTTTTTTCTTGGGCACTCTGGTTCTTTCTGGTAAAATTCCCCTCCATCTTCCAGCAGGCACTGATCTTTGGGTACAACTAGAATGTGTAGAGGGATGCCGGGGAAGTACATAGCACTTTTCATGAAGGAGGGAAATAACTCAGGCCCCCTTCTTTTGTAGAAACACCAAATACCAGATATTAGGGAAACAACATTTAGCATGTACTTAAATTTTCTCCTTTTTAATGATGTTTTCTTTCATTTTCGAGATTACAACATACTTAGATCATTTCCCCTTTCCCCTTCCTCCCTTTAACTCCCCTTGCTCTCTTTAAAATTTATATCCTCTTTTCCTATATGTTGTTGTTGCATGCATATATGCACACACATATCTGTATTCCTAAATTTGTAAGTTAACCTATCCAGTCTGTATAGTGTTACTCAAATATATGTTTCCAGGGCTGACCATTGGTACTGGATAACCAATGTATTCTTTCTAGGGAAGACTATTTGTTACCCTCTGCATTTCTTAGCTGTTGGTAGTTCTTTGTGCAAGATTTTTCTTTCCTGAGTTCATGAACACAAGAAATTTGCAATAGAAGACAAATCTGAGCAGAAGAACCCAGTGGCTATAACTTTATCGTGGAACCAGACTGGGAGGGGGCTCTGTCTGCTTCATTCAGTGACTAGGGTCCATCTTATATAGTACCTTTCACTCTTGAGTTTCAGTGCAGTGCTGAGGTTATGTTTCATCTATGGAGGAAAATCTCGGTTAATGAGAAATGATAGCTTGTTGTCTAGACTTCTCTAAACCCTGGGACATCTTTGGGCCTCATGACTAACAATACTGTCTGCTCATTTCTTTAGGACATTCAAGGAATATCAGGCTAGGGATAAAGCCAGTACTGGTTTGGCTTTGGTCACTTCCTCCTGTCTTGGGAGTTGACAATGGAATTCAGAGTCCTCTGGAGTGAGAAGAAACAATAGTCACCATGTCACAGGTAGATTGAGGAAGGAGAAGAACTGGTTTCAGTTGCAGGTTCAGTAACATCCCTGTGAAGCTCATCTCTATGAGTGTTTAGTGTGGGGGGCTGGAAGCTGGCTTGGGAGACAGGTTGAATGAGGACAAAGACCAGAAGAAGAACAAAGGGTGGTCTATTCACCTGCATTCCACCGAGCATGCTAATGAAGATTTTCAGGATATGCATTTTATCTTTGCAAGCTTTATTTTACTTTGTAAAGACTAAAAGGATGTAACTGTGTCTGAAAACAAGGCAATTGCTGGGTATAGAAGTGGGGATCATACCTTTTGGCTCTTTTGTGGTCTCTAAGAATTTTTGCAAGAAAAATGGACTTTTTCATGGTGTGGGGCTACAGCCTGTTTGGAAAAGTCCTCCAGCTCTGGTTTCTAGATCAACAGTCTGATCATAATTAATATCTAAATAATTACTCATTGGCACTTCAATTACCTTACTCTATCTGTCATCAGAGAGATAGGGGTGGCTGCAAAAAACCTGAGCTAACTTTTCCATTTCAACTTATTCTTGTGGTTAAAATTGATGGCTAGGTAAAAGTGCATTACTGAACATCTTCCTTTTGCTACCAAACTTGCAGGCAATTGCATGATGCATCAAGAGATTGTGAAATTTGTTTACGTGCTTATTCTCAGAGCCTGTCCTACTTAACCACTTCCAGGTTTCTTCAAGACTCAACTTCATCCCACACAGAGGTTCAATGTCTCTCGTCTACTGTTCTGTGTCTAGCACGGGCAGCGGGTGCAGGCAATGAGGAAGCAGGCTGTAAAAGTGTTTTTAGCCCTACCATTGATCTAGCTGTACATTCCTAGACTTCCTGGGTACCAATGCCTGGCAGGGGCAAACTTGTGAGGTATCATTTGGAGAAGATAGAAGCTAATTGTGTTCTTTATTTATATATGCTGTATACTTGTATACAATGTATCAAGTCTGATACTCCTGGAAAGATACTTTTTTTCACTGCACACAAGGAACCAATTGAGAGGAGAATTGGGGCTGGAGTGAGTAGTCTGCCTTCTGAGCTCTGCCTCTTCCATGCTGCAGTACACTGACGGAAGAGATGATCCATTATAATTCAACCTTCCAGAGGATGGTAAGGGAGCACAGGGCACTGGAGGAGTAAGCACAGGTGGGATAATGAGATTCTCAATATTAAGACCAGAAAGTTCTCAATTTGCTTAAAATAATTTCCTTTGGAAAGTCTTGAAAGCGGGAAAGTGATGACCCATAGGCCATGTAAAAGTCTCATACACTGTATTTATTTATCTTATAAAAGTTGAGCCACATAGTATTGTATTGTAAAACTTTTGAGTTAATTGTTAATATTTAAAACTCAAGAGACTTTACAAAATATTCTGAATTTATTTTCAGGTAACATTTGGTAGTAGCCAATTAATGTGTGACATAGCCCTTGTCATACCCTATGGCCTCCCTAGCTAGCCCTCAGCATGAGGTTAATTGCTGCTTATCATAGTGCTTGCCCTCCACTTTCATTTAAAAGAACTTAAGGGAAAAGTGAAAGTTATCCCGTACTCCCTTTAAAAAATGGAAACATTAAAAAAAGATGACTAGGAAATCATTTAAAAAATTATTTGCTGGGCAGTTATAATTACATTTCTCCCTTCTCTCTCCTTCTCCCAAACCCTCCTGCAAATTCACGGCCTCTTTTATCACTAATTGCTATTGTGTGCATATACATATATACATCAATATAGCCTGCCCGGTTTATGTATTGCTGCTTGTGTGCATGCCTTCAGGGATGATGACTGGCAGTGGGTCATCAATTGGTGTGCTCATCTCTGTGGAAGACCACCTCTCTTGCTCCCATCTTTCCCCAGTTGCCTGCACACGTTTTTATAAAGGATTGAAGAGACCTCATGGGATTTTTTTTCTCCAATCCGTCCACTTCACTGTGTTCTTTGGTGTCATCCTTGTTCAGCTTACATTTGGGAGGCCACATTGATGAGACTTTATGGATGTAGAAAATCACTTAATAAATATCTGGGTTGCTTTATAGTTTGAAGAAGGCTACCCAGAAATCTTACATTTGTATTCACAACCCTAGCTCCACATAGTCTCATAATCATGCAATAGGAGAAACTTGAGGATTTTTGTCTACTTCATTTGACCATCAAATCAAACATAGATGTTCAAAAGAAATTGGAATTATTGTGGCCCTTCTGTTGTAGAGGCTTTTCTTGGGAAGTATTGTCTTAGAACTCAGCCCTTCTGGAGATTAATTGTCTGAAGTATTTGTCTGGGCACAGGAATTAGAGTCTATGCTAGTGTGAATCGTGGTTCTGTAGGAAAATACATGAAGTGCTTTACAAAGAAAAGTTTTTTTGATTCACAGTTCTGTGTGGTTAGGAGCGCAAGACTGGAAGACTGGAACAGGGAAACAATGGAGATCAGCAGACTCTGGAGGCCAAATCCCTTCCTGGATAACAGTCCCAAATTCATTCATTCATTCATTCATTCTTTTCTTTTCTCCTTTTTTTTTTTTTTTTTTTTTTTTACGAGTTCTCTGTATTGCTTTGGAACCTGTCTTGGAACTCACTCTGTAGACCAGGCTGGCCTCAATTCACAGAGATCCACTTGCCTCTGCCTCCCCAGTGCTGGGATTAAAGGCCAACAACACCTGGCTCCAAATTCTTGCTAATTGTTCACACCTTTTCTCCTTCCATTATATCTCAAGAATAATAAAATATGCACCTTGTAGGTGCCTGTAGGCCAAAATTATGTGAGTGAATCTGCATGTCAAAAACAAAACAAAACCAGAAAAAAAAGTTGTGTGATAGCTATTTCTCCTTCCTCTTTAAGAAAATGTAATATATTAAAACCATGCTAATCAGCTTGGAGAAATTCACTTTCTTAAAATATAACAGTGGTAATCTTACAGGCTGTGCCCTGGCATTTTAAAGGAAGTTTCTAAACCATGCTCCCTGCAGAATGGATCCAAACTCCTAAATTCACAAGGAAAACATAAGGGGTTCCTGCAGCACCAGGAAGCTAAGCGATGCCTTCCAATCTATGGAGGAGACATGGCAACAAGAACTTCAATTTGCAGGGACTTTGCTATGAAATGGGCTCAGACAGTGAAAGTGGAGGGAGAAGAAGAGTAAGTTCTCCGCCCCCAGAGCACTTGGTGAAATCTGCTGTACACAAGAAGGATGTTGTGGTTTCTGCCTGGTTTGTGGGGGCACAGCAAGGTGAGGCTGTTTCAGAGATGGTGAACAGAGGAGCTGTCTCCCTGTGGTTAGTCTGAAGTTAGCAAAGATACAGCAAGTGTTTGAGCTGAAGTGTTCCAGGCACATCTTTGAGCCCCCTAGTCCCCTTTGGGGCTTTGAACTGCAGCCGCAAGTCTGGGCAGGCATCTCTTTTGAGATTTGTTTTGAAGCAAGCTTGAAAACAAAATTTACTTTGTACTTATGCTAAGAACCTGAGAGCAAATCTGCTTGTAGACTTGCTTACCTCTGTCTCAACAGGATGCCCAGAGATGCCTCTGTGCCTTAAGGCTCTGTCATGGAATTGCCACGAAAACTATTAGAAATGGAAGGAGCTGGGTCTGCAGGCAACTTGATATGTGTTTTTAGGTCAAATCTACAAATCTGGTGAAGTGTGAAAGGAGGTAGAATAAATTACAACTGCTGTCAAGGAAGAGTCACAGCAGCTTGGCTTTGTTTAGAGAGGAGATAAGCAGAAGAGAAGAGAGAGGGAGAGGGAGAGGGAGAGAGAGAGACTGATGGCTGCTTCATAGCTGGTCTGTTTAGGATAACACCAGGCTCAAAATCCTAAAAAGAGCTGTTTGGAATAGATTATATAGAATATGGGTCTCACTAGCTTTCACGAATCCTTGCTGTCTAGTAAATATACCCTAATTTGCTTCTCTACAGATTGAGTATAAAGAGAGCATAATGTTAGGGTGATGTCTCCTACTAGAATCACAATTCTGGAAAATGGCAACTAAGTTACCTATGTTCTCTCTGGGAAGTTAGTTTCCATTTCCTAGGATTGTGTGGATGGGAGAGGTTTTTTGTACATTAAGTCATTTTCACGTATAGAAGCCAGATGTTGTACTCGGAGTAGCTGCTTAGGGACCGAGAGTGAGAAAAACACATCGTAGAAAGAAATCAGATTCTGAGTAATATTCCAGGAGGTTTGGAAGCTAAGAGTTTTAAACAGAGATATTTAAGGCACTTGAAGGCAAGTTCAGGAAAAGGGGTGCTGTATGTACTCAGAGATTGGATTTGGGAAGAAAACTGGATCAGTGGGGAAAAGGTCAAAAGAATGATGGGGGCAACTCGGGGCTATTTCCAGGGTCTAGAAGGAAGTGCTTTGAGCCTTTAAGACAGGGGTGACCATTGTGAAGTACACTCACAGGAATAATCAGTAAGATTTAAGTGTGAAGAAGGCAGAGTTAGCATTGAAATTTAAGTAAGAGAGACTGGGGAGAATCCTGGATGTTACCACAAATACTGGACAATAAGTCAGGAGAATTTGGGAGATGACTGTGGCTACAGTCATCCAGGCAAGTGCTCTACCCAACACCCACTTGCAGCCACTCTACCTTCACTGCAATCTTCCCATAAAGAACATCAGGCCTAGGCCAAGAAACGACTTAGGGGCTGCTATTTTAGTTCTAAAGAAAGGGTTGTTCAAGTACTGGTCAAGGAGTTCTAGAGGAATGATGGAGTTGAGGAAATGGTTCCTAGAAATGGAATTTTAGAAAAAGCAAGGTAATGGTGAAGTACTGGGTTTCTGTCCTCCCACGTATCCCTGACACCTGGTACCCTGCCCAATCAGATGGTGTCTATACTTCTGGCAAGAGGGAGTTCATGTTGAGCTTCGCCATGCTGGCTTATCCTTGGGGAAAAGCTATTTCATCTGAGCTGCTTTATGAATGGTTTATCCCTTTATTTCTTGTTGGCATTTGTTAGTCACAGCATGACCAGCATATCCTCATTCTCATCCAATCTTACCACAGCTCAATTATTGTTTACATTGTCTCTTAATCTGGTTTCTCTTTTTAAGGCTAAAGACTTTTTAGTGTCTTTACAAATATACTGTAGTTATTTATGTAGAGATAACATGTAAATGTAATGATAAATAGTTGTAATGTCTATGGAAGTGTAATATAGTATATATACTACATAGATGCACGTGACACATATATTTTAACCTACAACTATATACAATATATTCCATTTATCTGTGTATATAGCATGGGAATAAATAAAACTGTATGGTCATGGGCTATTTAGACAATTGCAGCTGAGATCTTGCCATGGTAGAACACAGAAAAATGGGTTTATCCCTTATTCTGTCTGTCACATTGTCACTAATATTCTAAGGATGTTGGTTTCCTGAAGGGTCACATAACAGAGCATGTTGGGTTCAATTTAGATCAGAATAAAAACCACTTTTATTTTTGAACACTTCTAAGCCACACTTCCTCCACCTGTGCTTGTGCAGTTGGTGTTTTATACACAAGCATAGGAAACAGTATAAGTGGATTGCTTTGGGGTTAAGAAATTGGCTTTTGTGTACATATGTTATTTATAGTTCTATAACTTCGGGTAGGTTACATAATCCACCTAACACTCCTCTACATCATTTGCCACTAGCAATTTTAAGAATACCTGCATCACAAATTGATGAGAACTACATGATGAGACAAAGATCTCTTAGTACACCCCTGGCTCGTACCTAAATAACAGTAGTACTAGCTAATATTGGCTCTTGTTGTTTGTTATTAATATCTCTATATTGTTAGGTATAACTCACTTTTCAGGAAACCACAGGGTCTTTTCCTCTTATTAAACATCATTTACTTCTAACATAGTGGCAACAATAATTATAATGTATATAGACCTGATGCATCCCTGAACGTCTACACTGATGGGCTGGATCATAATGGTAGATAAGACATGTATGGACTGCTTGTATTCAGGCATCTGTACCAGCCTGTCCTTGGAGTTCTGACAGGATACACCCTCAGTTGCAGCCACTCAGAGCACCACCTGTGCCTATTCACTAGGTTCCCTTTTATAAGAGCCCTGCTCACCTCCCATTCTCTCTCTCTCTCTCCTCTTTCCTCTCTCCTGCTGCTCCTATCCCTTGGAGATGTTCTCTCACTTCCCCTTTTTTATGATCCCTTCCCAATAAAAAACCCTCTCTGCTTAAACCCTGTCACATGGCACCTTTCTCTCTCATGCAGCTTTTCTTACATTACAACATGGAAAATATCTTATTATTGTCCACATAAGTTCACAAAAGTTACAGTCCACAAAAGACAGTAACTAAGGCTTATCTCAGGAGGAGAACATTACATCTGTTAAATTTCCTATTTGCAAATTCATTTTTCTTTATATTTGGTTTCCCATATTCATAATGTCCTTGGGAACTGGATATTATGAATAATTTTGCAAAATGCTTGATTAATTACCAAATAACCCATATCTAGGAAGAGATGGGTAATGACATGACTTCAGGTTTGGAACTCCATATAGCTAAGAAATGCTGTCACCTGAAAGCTGGCAGGCAATTGAATATGAATTATGGAAGTTTATGGAAGTCAAACATGAAAAATAACTTCATGTTTGCTTCATTTACATGTAGATCAGAGTTAAAGATAAATTTGTGGTTCTAATAACCAAAAACGACTTGTCTGTAGTATTAGAAGAAGGAAAAATAAATTAACTGAAATAATTAGGTAAGGAATAATGAAACAAGTAAAAGTAGGGATCTTTGTCATGGAATCAAAAGAAGAGAATTTTAAGGACAAGGGAGTGATTAATAGTATGAATAGTACAAAAATATCTACAGCTGTGTTTCCTATTCATTGGTGTGACAAGAAGGCTATATACATTAATCGTTAAAATTCAGATGCAAACTAAAGAAATAGTGAAAAACCTAAGTAAAAAAAGTATTTTTTCTTTGGCATAATTGATATTTAGCTAGAAAATATAAACATACTTGACAAGCATAAGGAATAAAAATAGAATCACCACTCCAGCAACTGTCAGTAGCGAACAGAGAGAGGGACTGGGGAGATAACTCCATTGGTCCAGTGATCCTTCTGCAAATATGAGAACCTGAATACCATCCCTAGAACATGTCAAAGTCTCTCTCATGCATGTAATGCTAGCACTGTAGAGTGCAATGGAGTAGCTCCCTGAGGTTCACCACAGGTTCAGTCAGGATGTATCCTGATTGACAAGTTTCAGGCCAGTGAGAGACCCTGTCAAGGTGAACAAGGCAGACAACTCCTGAGAAATAAAACCTTAAGTTAACTTCTCCACATACATGCTCTTACACCTAAATACACACAAACACAAGGGAATATTAGAAAGTGTTTTTAAAATAAACTTAAAAACTAAGATATAATTAAAATAGCCCTTGAAAGACACCAAAATAGAAAAATACAAACTTAATGATATCATAACTTCTCAATTAATTTATAACTAAAACTTTTTCAATGAAGATACCACTAAGTCAGGAGACTTTACTAGAAGTTACAGCAACTATACAGAAGAAAATATAATTCTAAAAGGTGTTTTCACAAAGGAGAAACTATGATCAACTTATATCACAAGCTATAATTAATCTGATGAGAAAACTAAACATTTTTGGAAAGTGAAACTGCAGACCAACATTTGTCTTAAACATAAACTTAAAACTCATTAAAATGTGAGTGGCTCAAATGTAATTCCATATAAAATATAACACATTTCTAGAATGCAAACCTGCTTCATCACTCAAAAATTAACACAGTGTATTCCCCATATGCAGATTCTAAAGAAACATTATGTGATAATTTTAGACGCACAAAATTATTATAATTGAACGTCTTTATAATAAAACCTGACGTCATGAAGTAGTAGAAGTGAGGTCACACCATACTCTAAAAGAAATCTCCAAGTTAAAGGAGAAAGGATAGAGAAGGAAATGTTGTAGGGATAAGAAGAATAGGCTGACAAGAAGAATTTTCCCAATGTACTTGAGTACAACAAAATCAGAAAATAGTAATGGGATGGGAGCAAGATCTATATATAGTACAAGAACAAGCAAAATTCAAAAAGTTTATCGCTCTGAGGTCCATGGCCAAGGAGCAGCAATAATGAGAAGGCATTGTAAGAGGTAACAGGAAAGCCTGAAGCTCATGGTTGGTAGTGCTCACACAGTTCCAGGAGCTCGCGCTGGGAGGCAGGTGATGGAGTATGGAGAAAAAAGTGCCAGTGGCTTTAGTGTGATTTAGAAATTGGGTTTGAATCACAACTCTGCCAGGGCTGATCCAGCATTAGGCATTTGACTTGTATACAATTCACTATCCTTATCTGTAAAAGAGGGAAAATAGCATTCTCAGAGGTGAAATGTGAAAGTGATGTATCATCAGACCTTGCACACACTCCATAGCACCAATGAGGTGCCTGGGTCCTTCTATTCTCCTTCTCTTTGCTTTTGTTTTCTGACTGAAAGAGAAGGCAGCGATAACATTTTAGAAAAATTTTCAAAAGTGAATCAGAACATTTGAGCAATGCAATGAGAACATTACTGAAGGAAGGTAAACAAGAATAGAGCAGCAGGAAGAATAGATGAGAATGAGGGCATACGGGTCTCACTGTGATTGTCAAGGGCCCGGTATGAAATAAAGGTGAAAAACAAAGGTGGTGCTGAGGAGAGTGATGACCTTGGAATGATGGGAAGAACTCAGCCATAGGAAGAGATGGCAAAGTATTCTGATAAGGCCAATGTTGTGTCAAAGTAAATGACCAAACAAGAACTGTTATGAACAGTTGGAGATGACACCTCCTTTTAACTTATGATCTGGAAAAGATAATGACCTCCTTAGCAAGTTTGCCTCAACAGCTGTTACAAGGTGTGACTGTATTAAAAAGAAAGAGATGGCTCCTTGAAGTAAGTGGACACAGAGCCAGATGTGAAGAACTGTGAGCTTGAGCAATACCTGTAATTTCATGGAAGTGGAAGACACATCTGGAGAGTTGGTTATGAACAGATGACTTATTCGTATGACCCTACCAAACACATGGACTGTGAGGAGAAGAGAACTCACCAAGAGAGCCTCAGAGAGAACCACCAATTGAGAGAGGCAGGGAGGGTATCATAGAAGCCTAGCCCTCAGGAATATCACTACTCAGTTTTATGACATTTTATTGAAATGCCTGCCATTGAGTTTGATTTCTGGTTAATGGTGTAGACAGTTCAGCTGTCTATGAAGGAAATTGTATTTTGTTAGAAATAAGTACAATTAATTAAAAATTGTGACTGGTCTGCAGCTCAATGAAGAACTTTTCTTCTCTGCTACTAGGATGAATATTCAAGTTTTACAATATATAAATTAAGAACTTTAAAATGAAAGAAAGTTTCTGCTCTGGTATGGGGTTTTCAAAGGATTTTCAATATATTCCCTTAATGTAATACTTCCCTTATGGAGTCTTCATGGCTTATGAGTGCACTCACTTTGAGCATATTCTTTGTGGTCATTTCTATATCCAGAATCACTTAGAAGTTCATCTTTATGTCTTTGAGATTTTTTCCCTCTTTTTCTAAGGTTTATTATTCAAATATTCTCTGATTTGAGAAAGTTTCACTTTCAACTAAGAAGGAATCACAATAATAATGCACATGATAAACACCATGGTCAGTATCATTATGAAGATTTATTTTACATTATAAAAAACATAGCCTTCATTTCTTTTCCTCTGTAAGTCTTGAGGGTGACCTTTCTCCATCACTGCCTTGTGCCTGCTCACTCCTTTGAAGAATCATTTTAATATCCTAAGAGGGAAAAATCAAAGAAAAGTTAAGAAAGGAAATAAAGAATTTATGACTGATGGACATCTTGGATGTGGCAGCGATTAAACAGGTAGTTGCTTTTCATTTACTCTTTCCTTTTGTTTCCTTTGAGAAAAATGCTCCCCCTGTAGTGTGAATTCTATTCTGAAACCACATAGTTATATCCCTGAAATGATATATAAGGGTTTTAGAAATTCTCCTTTCTAATCCTCTAATGAAGTTGTTATGTTAAGTAACATCTATAAAAGCACTTACTCAACTCTGTCCTATTATGTGCAAACCTAAACATGTTTCCTATAAATGAATTAGATAGTATCCATACTCTATTAAAGAAAAATTATCACATCTACATAGAAATTTAAGTATAGAAAAATTTGGGCAATAGAATTTTCTGGGACTTCCCCACTTCAATTTCCCTTGCTGTTAGAGATAATGATGTTCTAGCAATTCTATGTTTTAAAACAGATTGTTTTTTCAAAGTAAATGTAAACATATATGTGGAATGAATATTATCATATATACAAAACACAAAAATTGCATAGAGATGGTAGTTTTAACTTCAATTTTCTTCCCCCACAATTTAAGAAAGTTTTTTAAGAATGTAAGTTTCTTTTCTCCAGAGCTGAGTTGCACAGTTTTCTGCTTGTGGTCATTTTACACATGAAGACATGGGCTATTTTACTATCTAAATTGGCCTCCATATCTGTTATTCTGTCAGTCACTGCCAGGAAGCACACTGAATCTCCTTAAAGGCAGAGGTCAGCCCTGAGTAAGCTAAGAGGAAAAGAATCGCGGCTCCCATTGATCTCCAGGTCTCACTTGCAGAGGGTCTAGAGGTCAGTGTTGATGCTAGTTGACCTTAGTGAATGTGGCAACTAAGGTGTGATTTCTGTGATTGACACTCCACATCTTGGGCCAACCAGCACTGGCCCACATCATCATCAGTGTTGGTGCCTGGAGCAAGGACTGGCTGTGTCAGACTTTCTGAAAACAAACCATAGAAGCAGGTGTCGTATGCTGAAATAAAGTTAAAAGATCGGAGAGTAGTTTCAAATCAGGTGCCCCCGAGACAGAGTAGGACAAAAATGACTTTCCAGTTATGATTACAGTTGCGTGTAGTTGGGTCTTCATTTATCTATAAAACACTTTGCATTTTTATTTATTCATTTATTTTTCTTATTTTACATATCGATCCTAGTTCCCCCTTCCTCCCTCCCTCCCTCTTTGATTTTTAACACTGAAGCACTTGTTCCTGTTTCCCACTGGAGATGTGTTTCGTTTAGGAGATTTCCACATTTGGCATGTGCTCACTTGGTGGGCAGGTGGGGAGAGGGAACTGGGATTTACATGTAAAACAAGCTTGTTTCAAATTTAAATTTAAATTTAAAAAAAAAGAAAGAAAGAAAAAGAGAGAGGAGGAAAAAGAAAGGGAGAAAGAAATTATTTGAGTTAAGTTGTTCCTAGGGAAAAATAATTTTTCCCATTATATTTGTCATTGTATTTGTCACAAGAAATTGCTCCACAGCAATGCAGTTACAATGTTCTCACTAATTTTCTAACATTCACCCAAATAATTTTTTCTTATTAATTTAAGAGTATTTTTTGAACATACTTTATTTACACAAGATCTAGAGGACTGGGTTAAATAGATGATGTGAACTGCAAATCTGTAAAATCCAGCACCAAAGTCTCTAAATTCCACTGACCCTTCCTGGGACTTAGTCCCTTGGCTCTTTTCTAGGTGAAATCTTGTTTCTAGTCGAAGAGAAGAAAGGCAAGCCATCTGCCTGACTATCTGCCCACTGCTTCCCAAGTTTCAGTTGCAAGATTACTTCGGCACTGATACTTCTATATCCCGTATCAGTATCAATATTGGTATTTACATTATTTGCCAGGAACTGAGCTTAGCACTTCGTGTATGTCAACTCATCTCATCCATACAGAAACCCCATGAGGAAGGCATGAATTGTCTCAATGTTACAGCTGTGGAACACAGGACACTGTGAGATCCCATGTCCAGCACCACATATTTCCACAATTCTATAATTCACTCTCATAAGCACAGACCCAGTCCACCTTAAAGCAGGAGCAAAAGTAAGGTGTGTAGCTCATTACATATAATCCATTTTTAAAAATACATATACTTTTAAATGTTGTGGCTTGTAAACACAGACCTTGTAAACAAAGATCTGTTAAGCAACAGCCTCTATCTTCCCACTGTTTATAATAGCAAACAACTTTTTAACCTTGAAAAACCACACTCTAAGTTTTGCTCTACTTATCTCGAACGATCTTCAAATAACATCACTGTGGTTAAACTTCATTTTAAAATGTGATCTATTTACTTGTACATGGATATCTTGAGCAAAAGCTAACAGTATGGGCTTGAAAGCACCCAAAGTCCACAGTGTTTATTTGTTTTTGCTTTTTCCCTTTCCTTCTTTCCTACCTTTTTCACTTTCCCTCCCTCCCTCCCTCCCTCCCTCCCTCCATCCCTCCCTCCCTCCTTCACTTCCCAATTTCCTTCCCTCCTTTTTTTGGTTTGCAAAAATAGGAATGGAATGCCTTAGTGGGAAAGAGATCTTCCTATGATCTCAAATACCTGTTTTAGGCTTTCCAGGTCATTGACACAACTCTGGCTAATAAAGTCTTATCAGTGAGAATCACATAGTTTCTCACCCTGTCTTTTGATTACTGGGGTCACACACATGGAGGAAATGTGAAGGGGAAGGAAAGGAAGAGTTTAAGGATCTGACTCAGATTTATACAGAAGCATCCCATCACTTAGTGTTACCTCACGAATAGCTTACTAAATAATGGAGAAATCAGCTAGCTTTCTGCTGTGTGAACTGTCTGTTTAACTGCAGGGTGGTTGGGAGGAAGGGTTCCCAGAGAGAGAGAGAGAGAGAGAGAGAGAGAGAGAGAGAGAGAGAGAGAGAGAGAGAGAGAGAGAGAGAGAGAGAGAGAATTCAATACATAAGAAGATGTTAGGAATATACAAAAGGGGTTTTGGTGATTAAGGCATCAAAATTCTCCTGGCATATAGTGGGTGGTGTGTTGTAGAATATTATTTTAAGATTTGTTACATTTGCTTATAATGTGGAATATCTGTTTAATGATGCAAAGATGTGTTGCATGCTTTATGTTGCATTTGTTTAACTCTGTGAAACTGTGTTACTTTGCCTGCCTAAAACACCTGATTGGTCTAATAAAGAGCTGGAAGGCAGGAAAAGGAATAGGTTGGGCTGGCAGGCAGAGAGAATAAATAGAAAGAGAAAAAGAAGGATCAAGGAAAGAGAAAGGAAGGAAAAGGAGGAAGAGGAGGACTTCAGGTCCCAGAGGCAAAAGGTAGACGGGATAATTAAAGTTAAAAAAAGCTGGCTAGAAACAAGCCAAGCTAAGGCCTGACATTCATAAGTAATAATAAACCTCCACATGATTTATTTGGGAGGTGGGTGGTGTGCCCCCTCAAAAGAATGAAGTAATAGAATAAGCAACTACAGTGGTGGCTTGGAATCTCAGATATCCTGTTATACTCCTGCATGAGGAGGAGCTGTAAAAGTCACACCTTCTTGTCACAACCTGTGGTACCACATCTTCCTTGTGCTGTAGTCCTTACTGTGTGGGAGCCACCCAGCTTTTGTCCTCCGGTTCAGAAGATCTCATAGTGTTACTATCACTAGGCACTACCCTATAGGAAAAAAAACATTTTCCAAAATGGGAGAAATGTATCATTTAGAAGAATTCTATAGCCTCTGCATTTCCCTGGGGATCTTGTAGACTCTCCAAACTGATCATTTCAAGGCTTCTACTTTCAGGCAGGAACCTGATCAGAATCTTGTCTGATGGGTGTAAAGGGCTCTCAAGCTGCCCAGGCTTTGTAGGTGATTGTCTTCCCATTAAAAGGGAGGAAATAAGTGGGCTGTCATTTTATGCTCTTACTTATTCTGGGTAATAGAAAAATGAATTCTATTATACTTAATTCTAAGAGATTTAGTAATTATTTTACTAGATCAGATGAGGCCTCTCCCCTTACATGTGGAGCAGATTACGTAGGGTGAGAAGGTGTCTAAATGATCAGTTTCTGAACTTATCCTATTTAAAAACAAAGACATAGTAACATGTACAGTTAGGTGATATGGAAATGTTTAGAGATGAAAAATATAATAACATACTCCCATACTCAGAAGGCTACTGATTATTTTTTAATTAAATTCTATTTAAAATTTGCTTTCATTCTTTCTAGTTTTAATTACTCTCACTAAATCAATGGGATCACCCTATACCTTTTGCAGACAGCCTTTTCAAGGGGCTGGATCCCGATTGTCCATGCAGTCCTGATTCTATAACTTGGCTTGAGCCTACCTTCCACCTAGGATGCCCCATCTCCCCATCTCAAGAGGAAAACATATGCAGATGTTTCTTCCTTTCCCTTCCAAAAGTGCAATCATCTCTACTTTCTGTGTAGCTTATTCCTTCTATGCTTCTAGTATGCACAAGTCACAGTTTGAACACCTATCATTTTGTACTTGGTTTGTTTAACATTACATCAGTCTTTTGCAATTCTTAGATGCAAATTTTTGTGTGGGAGGCAGTCGAGTTTGTTACTCATCTTCCCTGCTCTTCCCAGGAGCTTTTACTACTGGACTCAATGGTAGGAGCTCAATATTGGACAAAATTCCTAGCATCCATTATGTGTTTTCTGTGTATGATGTCAGCTTATCTTTACCAAAGCATTTTACACAGAAATGTAGACAGGACGACCATGTACCCCAAAGGGGCTGGCAGTCCTAGGTTATATAAAAAGGCAAGCTAGAAACAAACAAGCAAGCATCATTCCTCTCTCTATTGCTTCTGTTCAGTTCCTGCCTTTAGGTTCCTACACTGAGTTCCTGCCATGGGTTCTTCCTCTGATGATGATAGTCTGTAATCTCCAAAGTTTCCTCCTCCCCAAGTTGCTTTTGGTCAGGATGCCTTATCAGCAATAGAAAGCAAACTAATGCATTATTAATAATAATAGTCATATTACTACATTGGCAATATAAACTATGATTTGAAAATGGTGACTATACCAGCACTTGACTGGGAACCATAGTCTTTTTTGGCAGAGGAAGTCCTAGTCTCTGTACCAGTGATTCTCAATTTGTGAATTGCAACCCACAAAAGACCACCAGAAAACAAATATATCTACATTACAATTAATAACAAAAGCAACATTAGAGTTACGAAGTATCAACAAAAATGATTTTGTGGTAAGGGGTCACCACAACATGAGGAACTGTGTTAAAGCATTAGGAAGGTTGAGAACCACTGATCTACACTTTTCTATTGTAGGTAAGCATCATTATTTGGCTAAAACAACTGATACCCCTAGCAGCCTATATGCCTGGCTTTAAGTATAACCCACCAACAGTCCTCTGCTCTGTACCCAAGGTAGCACCATGTACTGAGGATGTAAATCCATAATACTTAGACTTGTCTGACTTGGGCATTAGTGTTCTACCCTTGGGCATTACAAGCTAACTTCTCTGGGCAAGTCCAGCTTGTTCTCCTTTAATAGATCACAGTAGGAATACACAATATGTCCTTAGCTGGGACCACCCAAATTAAGACAATTTTGCCTCATACTCACAGGAATTTTATAGTCCAAATAATTTGCAATCAGGTCCTGAATGTAAGGATGCTTCAACAGAATATTAACTTCAATTGGCTCCAGGTTCTTGGCACCCAGGTCTTGAAAAGTCTTTATGAAGTTCTTTAAAGAAAAACAAAAGTAAAGTTAATTTATTTTGCATTTTGAAGTTATTTTAAAGTGGATTAATATAATAAAGTAATTCACCACAAGCTCTCCACAACACAATATGTTTTTGAAGCAATTCCATGTAACTAACCTCTGCATAAATATTCTCTATCTTTAGATAGCTGGCAAATCTATTAGCATCTAGTACTTCATTTCCTCCTCCAAACACTTTGATCAGTGTTTCAATGGAAATCTTTTCGGTGTTTGCATTTTCAGGGATTTCTTCTTCCTTTTGGTCCCTCTCATCTTTCTCCTCTTTCAGCTCCTCTCTAGTCACATTTTCCTCAGTTTCAGGAAATTCATCATTGGGACTGACAGTAGAAATGGAGGTCTGCAAATCAAATGACAACAACACTAAGCCAACCTGAAGTGCTTCCAGCAATAGAGATATTTTACCAACCCATCCTCCACACAAGAACTGTAAAGGAAGGCCAGTGCTTATCACAAACATACTAAACAAACTGTAGAAGAAAATTCACTGGGTACATTCAAAACCAGTGTCAAAATCCAAGAGAAGTTTAGCTTATAGTGTCCAGAGGTCTAGTGTGTGATGTGTCCCAATCATACCAACCAACCCTCATGCTTACTACATGACCAGGTACATAAAATTCCTCATAAAGGTACGAAGAAATAAATTAGCTTAATATGTTCCCAACATCTATAGATGATAAGATTGCTGTTTAAAATTGATTTCAGCAGAGGTTATGGCAAGGTAATTTCCCAAGTCAGGTTGGGATTATTATTGATTCTTTTCAAAACTTAGTCAAGAGAATTGAATTCAGATGTTCCCATTTCACATATAGCTAAGATGCTATTGCTTCTGAAACAACATCTTGTATATTGAAAGTCATAAAAGTAATTGTGTCTTTCGACTCCATAGTTATAAAATAGGAATGATCCTGAATATTTATGGACAAAAAGTTTTGAATATAGATACTAAGTCAGTGTTTTAATAAAATAGATGATTTATAATTCCTAAAGAAGGAGGAAAGTGACACAAATTATATTTTTGTGATGGGACATAATTCTGTTATTAAAATTATGATTTGGAAGAATATCCAACCTAACATGAAAGTATTCATAGATTAAGTACATAAAATTCCAGAAAACATAGTAAGGGATACTCTAGAATCATTTTGTTATGTGACCACTTATCAATAAAATAAAGGAAGCATTTATATTAAAGTATCAACAATGATTTCCAGCAGGGATAAATCCAGTAGTTTCCTCATGATTCAAAATTTCTGCAGTAAATTTGTATGTATAGGGTAACACATGTTTATTGTCTAATGATTAAATAGTCAATATTTACTTATTCAGCATAGAGAAATAAATGGTTTTGAATTTTTGTTGGCCAGATACCTGAGAATACATCTATTCTGATTTTCCTTTATCACCAGGAATGGGGAATTGATAATCTAATAGAGTGCCAATATCTTTAAATGCTCAATTCAGTTGATCCATTCATTGTTAGTTAAGCACTTTCTAAATAAATGTGACGTGCCATACATGACAGAATGAGGGCAATAAATCAAGCCTTTGGTAGTCCCCATTTTGGAGGGACTGTTAACAGAGTTGAAAAAATAAGGTACAATTGATTTAGATGGAGAGATCATCTTGCTTTTGCTTGGCGTTTATACCTTTTGCTAAATAGAACTTAATTAAATTTTAAAAAAGGGGTTATTGAAGTTGAATATTTGGTGATTACATATATATTTCCTATTTATTAAAAATATGTATTTCTTCGCCTCTTGTCCATTCACAACAATTAAAAGCTATGTTGCTGAATTCAGAAACAGGTGTTTGTTTCTTGGCCTTGGGCCTTTGGTGATTACTTTTTCAGTTACTCATCAATAGGTTTCTATGTCAGCAAAACATTTGCTGGAGTGAGATGCATGTAGATTGGACATAAAATTTGTTGAATGGATGCAGAATGAATGGATGTTAATGTGGAATGTAGCTCAGGCACGTGACAACAGTACAAAGGCAGAACCTGTGGGTGAACAAATCACTAGTTTGTTTGCTGAGCAGACAGTTTTAAAGCTAGGGAAACCTAGCCTCCTTGTCACCATTTGCACAGTTAGGGATGTACTTCCTTTTTAAAATTTAGTAAATTAATTTTAATTCAATATCCAACATTTTAGGAAAAAGAATCCTTCACTAACTAATGTCAGAGGTTTAAAAAAAAAATTCCTGCTGTTTTTGTCATTTGAACTAGGAATATACATTATGGCTCAAAGGTTACAGAGGAAAGGATGGAAGGAACAGTCTCAGTGTTCTGAGAGGTACAAGCATAAAAGACATATGGAACAAAGGGGTTCAGTCTAGCAGATGCTGGAGAGAGAAACCAGAAGAAAAGCCAGTGCTTTTGCATATTTATCTGTGATATCAGAACAGAGAGATCCATGCTGTACAGACAGAGGAGTGGGGGCATCCTCTAGCACTGTGTACCCTGCTTTGACTCTCAGACCCCAAAGCCTTTCAGTAAATGAGTCCCTGAAATGATGGCTGTGCAACTTGTGACCCTGCATTCGCTCAGCTCAGGCGTAATCTCCCAACAGAAAATAATGTTGGTGCTGAGAACAAAGTATCAAATGAAATTGTGAGTGAGGTATATGAGCTTTGACCTCCAGAGTCTCAAACATGCTGCCAAGACGGTTTTAATAAGACCCCAGCAATGCAGGAGCTGCAAACTAACAACTTACTAAAGTCTAACAGCACAGTCTCACACCACAGGGGTTTCAGAATTAGCCATTTTCCCAAAATTTCACTTACTTAAGGATTAAGTTCACCAAAACTAGGACATTCTTGATAAATGCTTTGCTTGTGAAGTTTTTATTTTTTAAAAAATTAGCTAAGAAGCCATGGCTTTCCCGAAAGGGTGTAGGCACATTGGATAAAAGCAGCACGGCAGTAAAAGGTACAGAAGGAAGAATGGGGGAGGATTTCCAGGTGTCATAATAGCATAGGCAGGAGGGAAAAAGCAAAGATTTGGTAGAATGCGTTGAGGGTGTATAGAGATTGGTTGGAGGTGTTATTTCTGAGTGAAGTCTTTGTAGACTCCTGGGATGAGGTTGCCCAGGAAACTAGAACACAGTTGGAAGGGAGTAAGGAATGGAGTGGCATGATTGGAGATAAACCCTTATTCAGGAGTGAGTGGGAGTGAGTGAGGTGGGCAATTCTTGTGTTTCTGAAGTGATTAGAGTCCATTCCATGTCTGGAACAGTCCTTGAGGGCTGAAGAGAGACATGTCCCAACCTCCACAGCCATCTTTGGTTTCTGCTACATTACAGTTTAGTTCCTTGTGCTTTACGAGAGCTCTGGAGAGCAGATCTCATATGGAGCAACCTTCCTGAGTGGAAACACTCACATGAGGTAGTGGGTGAGTGAGTCAGGGACCTCAGGGATGCAGACCACATGGCAGCATGGCACCACCCACCACAGCAAGTGCATGTTGCTATAGTAATGGCTTTGGCACAGCCTCTCAGGCTTTGGGATTTCTTACTGTAGGCAGGATTATTTGTCCCTCTCCTTGCCTTTTTGCTCCTAGAGCTGAGACTCCTTTTCTTACACCACCACCTCGCTTCTGTCTAGCTCTATTCACGAACACTGAGCATTGGCTGTGTCCAGCTACTTAGGAGGACAGGAGACAGACTTGACTCCAGATGGGGATAATCTGGCCCCAGGACTCAATGGGCAGACAATGCCCTGAATGAAAAAGCCCTGCATGAATTGTTCCTTCCTTACTGCCCTCCTTTACTCTTTGTTTTGGTTTGTCATCAAAAGAGCAGCCAGAGAGATCCTGAGAAGATCTAAGACAGGTGACTGTGCTCTCCCAATGACTTAATCCTTCAAAGAGCAGAGCTGAGCTAGGCTTTCCCCACAGTCCTTACCCCAGCTGAGCTAAGCCAGGAAAGTGCCCCAGACAACGGTAAATGTGGTAATAGGGAGGATCTCAGAGGACTTGGGAGAAGGAAAACCATATCAGAATATATTGTATCACAATCTATTTTCTTTTTTAAGTTTATTTTTATTTTATGTGTATTGATGTTTTGCCATGGGTGTCGGGTCCCCCGGAACTGAAATTACAATTGTGAGCTGCCATGTGGGTGCTGGGAATTGAACCTGGGAACTCTGGGAGAGCAGTCAGTGCTCTTAACTACTGAGCCATCTCTCTAGGTCCCAAAAATCTGTTTTCAATTAAAAGTATATGTGTCTTTCTAGGTGTTTTCTTAAGAAATATGTGATTATATATTCTTTAGCTTTAATTACCTCCCTTTTTGGTCTGCCATTCTTAGGGCGGGGATTGGGCAATTAGATAGAATCTGTTCAGGAAAGAAAACTCTTTTCCAGCTGTTGTCCTAGGTTTGAGGATGCAGAGCAAGACAAGTGCCCACTGCCCACCAACACCCCCCTGCAGTCTTCCTAGTCCAAGTGGAAGATGCTTCATGGAAACTGTCAAAACAAGATGGGTATCAGAGAGGACAGGTGGGATAGGGAAGGACAGCTACCATTTGAACTCAGGGAAATTTCCTGACAGACATTTAACTGAGACCTCAGAGCAGGCTGCAATTCAGAATTATAAATCCAGTTAGTTTAAAGGAAGCACAAGTTATACTGGGATAAGAGAAATCACTGTGAAGGTGACAAATACTATTCTGAAGACACATGGCCATACCTAAGTTATTTAGGTGGGAAAATTCTAAAGTTTTCTATTGCAGGAAAGACCAATACTCCTTGCCTGTATATTGCCTACCATGTGAGTATCAAATCATTAGCCGAAGCATATGTGTTTGGAGATCCCCATTAGGTATCAGTCTGTCCTTAACCTGGCCTGATTCTTATTGTCAAACTGCAGTTTCAAATCTAATAGAGCTTATCTCTTCCCACAGGTGAATGCTGTCAAGGGACACTCCCATTTCTTCTTGATCATCTCTACCCATGACAAATATATGTGAAAAAGAAATAAGCATGGCTTGGACCCTGAGGGGTCTGGACAACAACACCCTGCCACTGTGCCCACAAAGAGCACAGAAAGAAACACCCCCAGGATTCTGCTCCTGGGAGAACAGATGGGCAATCAAACACCAGAAAAAGTTAAGAGGGTACCAAGGAAGCAGGCCTTTCAGTCTGAAAATGCCAGGGAGTACCCATCTCTCAGAAATTACAGGGACATGGATGATGGCTCCCAAATTAACTAGAATGTTTCTGTGCCCTTTGAGGAAAGTGATGCAAATGTCTGTGGTTTTGAGGCTGAAATGGTATCAAAAAGTCATATTCATGAGGGTTGTATCCCAGGTCAGAGTTTGCTTCAGATACATTTTTCACATACTCTTTAAAATGCTTGGGTCAGGTTAATAATCTACTTCCTTTTTGTTTATCATGATTAATACTTCTTGTAAAGCACAGTCTAGTCTTCTCCTTTTTGAGAAAACTTCAATCCCCACCAAGAGATTTTGAACAGATGTTAATTTTACTGCAAACATGTTTGGAGGAATTTGAGTCCTCCAATTTTAATGTAATTGAGGAAAGTTTACTGGGAGACTGGGTACATGTAAAACATCGTGCTGAAGACCTGGGAAAATATGGTGCAAGAAAGAGGTGAGTCCCTATATCATGAGTTTTGATTCTTCTTGTGTCCTCGCTCTGCTCCCCCTGCCCCAAAACCCAGAGTTGTTGCATTTGGGCCATGTAGTTACCTTTTCTGCAGTAGGAGATTCAATCTGCCGGAAGATGTGAGTTCCCACAGCCACACTGAGGGCCCTGTAGACACCTTCCAGAGTGTCCGGGTGGCATGCAAAATACAGCAACATCTGAGTGTAGTCAAGCTGGGGTGGATCCTTCTCACAGTCCGCAAACAGCCTGAAGAAGAACTGTCACACACACAATTTTTAACTGGAGATGAAATAGGTTCACTAAGGTAGTAAGAAGGCAGACAGCAATGGAGAGCAGAGAATCCAGGTAAGCCATAGCTAGATATACTGCAGTGTGGGACAGCAGTGGGTATTATATCAGGCCACTGGCTAACTCTTAGCAATTGCTACATGACACAAAATAACACAGATTAATTGCTTCAGCCATTCAACAAATGCTTACTGAATACCTTAATGCACTAGGCATGGACTTTTGAAGTCTTTAAAAACAATTAGTAAGACACCTGCTCATGAGGAGTTATTTTGCTATGGAACAGTGTCAGATGGACATGACACTGACACATTCCTGGACACACTGCCTCTGTGGTTACATGAAGAAGATCAGACCCATCAACATTTCACCATGAGAGGAAGGGGTAAGGTCTCAAGAGTCCGTACGCCTGTCCTTAGGGCTTATTGACAGATCATCAGTTAATGGTGATAGGGGGAGGGTGGCAGTTTCTTCATGGTATAATTACGTAAATTTCCCATGCTCCAGTAAAATTCCTCCCACCCATGCTCATGAAGACAACCCTATTTTAATCCAGACATAGAAATAGGAGGTAAGCAGGTGACTCATTGGGAGAAAAGGGTGTCAATTGGAAGAAGAGGAGGAGACAGGGTACTAAGGGCTGAAAAGACTAAAATTCATTACAGATATCTGTCAAAGAGTAAAAAGCAACAAAGGAAGGAAGAAAGGGAGGAAGGAAAACAGAAAGAAAGAAAGGAAGAAAGGAAAAAAGAAATAATGGAAGGAAGGAGGAAAAGAAAAAAAGGAAGGAAAGGAAGAAGAAAGGAAGGAAGGAAAGAAGGAAGGAAAGAAGGAAGGAAGAAACCCTGTAGTACAGAGTATCAAAGTAATGTTGTGGGGACCTCACACTTTGGGGAGGAGCATGTGGTGTTCACTAGCATTTTATGAACTGTTAAGAGTGGTGCTGAGAATCCGTGTGTGTGTGTGTGTGTGTGTGTGTGTGTGTGTGTGTGTGTGTGTATGTGTGTGTGTGCGCGCGTGCATGCGTGTGTGTTTGAAAACAGCACTCAGATCATCTTTTCTGTTCTGGGACACCACACAGCATGTGTACACACTTATATGTCAGCCATCTTTGTCCACTTGAACATCTCTTTCTCAGATTCTCCAGTCTGCCTCTTTTCCTCCATGAATTTTCTACCAGAATGTTAGAGCCACATCTTTCTATGCACCTGAAGTCATAGGTACATGTTATATGTTTCTAAGTTCCACTGCTGAATAAAGAACTACAAACATTTTCCTTGATTGACATTTCTAAAAATAGCTTTCATGTGACCTGATGACCAAGCAGCAGCATTCTCAAGAATGAGGAACCTGTTCATGTTACTGGAAGATGAGCTCATGAGGGCATGTGGAAACCACCTTCCAAGTGTTTCATATGAGAAGCAAGTGTGGTAGCATTGCTTTGAATCCTAGCACTCAGAATGAAGAGGCCAGCAAATATCTGTGACTTCAAAGTCACCCTCATTACATAGCAAGTTTCAGGCCAGCTAGGGCTACATAGTGATACCATTGTCCCAAACAAAGAAATGATTTGTGGGATAATTCATCTCAATCCTCCTGTTTCACATTAAAAGAATCAACAAGCAATGATTAACCCTGAATGCCAACCACACATCTTGGACCCTGTTGGTAACTACATGACTCCTCCTTTAATTCCTCTCCTGCTAGCATGGAGCGGAAATGCTTAGGGGGAAAGACCATGTGGCTTCAGATCTACACAGAGCTGAACTACAGGTAACTAAGGAATGCTGAGAGCGGGAGAAATGGCCTATCCCAGTGAAGAGCACACCAACTGGTTATCCAAAACCAAATGGTCATCAATGAAAAAAGAGGCTATGAATTTGAAAGAGATCAAGAGTGGGTGTATGGGAGGATTTGGAGGGAGGAAAGGGAAGGGGAAAATGATGTGATTATGATACCAAAAGAAAAGGAAAAAACATTTTAAAAGTTGAATTCACTTGAAGGGAATTGCTTACTTAAATGCTATAGCATTTTGTACTGCAATTTTGAGCTTATGACTAACTAGAAACCGAACCATCAATATATTATATAGATTTTGATATGGTGTTGAAATCTACAATTCAGATTTTTCTGCTATATTCCTAATTGTGGCTACACTTGAATATATATATTTTATGTATATACTCATTTATATAAAAGTCAGAGTGACCTTCAGATTTTAAGGGATTGCATCTATTATGGTCCCAGAGATAGTGGTCAATTATAATGCTATTATTGATGTCAAATTGAGCACAGCAACCTATTTATGGACATGGGTAATATTATACATAAATTTTAATTGTGTTTAACAAAACAAAAGGAAGCAGATAAAGCAATACTTGTAAAATGATAGAATCGTGTCCCTCAATTTTAGAACTGGAAGATGCTTAAGAGTTTTAGAATTGTGAGAATGGCTTATTAGATAGATGGGCAAAAAACAGTAACAAAAAGCCAACCGGAATCCAAGAGAATCCATGGGAAATATCCAGTAACCACATAGGTAACAGAAGATTTTGGCCTCTGTCTCTTTCCCTAGAATTTCTCCACAAGGAATAGTTCTTTGAACTTTGGGGAAACAAGAAAGGATCTAGAAGCAAGGGCAGAATCAGGGACAATTCTGTAACTCAACTGCAGGAACAAGAAGAAAATAACCATTGCCACTTACTTGATAAAAATTACCTGATTAACATGTGCATGGTGGTTTTTGCCTGTAAGTCCAGCACTTAGAAGGTCGAAGATGGGCCAGGATTGCTACATGTTCTGAGTTACAGAATGATAATCACCTTTTATAAATCAATAATAACAATAAAAAGAATCTTACATCTATAAGATGTTCATGCCTATTAAATGGCAAGGGTTCAAGGGGATTTTCTGGAATTTTTCCATCTTCATCTCCTGTAAACCACAGACCAGCCTACAAACAAACAAACAAACAACAATATACTTACATATAATGAAAATCCTTAGCATATTATGCAAAGATGTAACAGTTCCTCTTAAAGCCAAGGACTGGAACAATATTGTTCTACTCTATACCCCACGGCCTCCAAAATGTAATGTAGAGAAGACACAGTGTCAGGGGAAAATACTAGATTTGTATTTGCATGTATTTTAATCTCATCCTTTTGCCATTTTCATATGTGATAAATTATGTGCTAGTGTTATCACTGCTGAAAGTCTGCATAGTAGGGGTGCTAGCTATGTTTCAGGGTTTGGAGTGTGAAAATCATGAAGTTATTTTAACTGGCTACACTTTGGAGGGGTCTGTGTGTCCATAAGAGTAGCTTACATTTCCCACATCTTGGTCATAACTTCAAAGTGTCTTCTAGTCCCATTTGGGAATGCCTCCACTAACTTTTCTTTCTTTCTATTTCCACTGCTACCACTCTGTTATACAGCCATAGAACCTCTGTCATGCATCAGCCACTCGGGTTTTTGTTTTTATTTCCAGTCTTTTTCTTACTTTTTTTTTTTCAGCCTTTTTAAATGTGACCCAATTGCATTACTCGGACCTTCAATGTTACTACACCAGTCTCTGCTCAGATCCAGTGAGATCACATTATCCTTTGTGTCTAAGGTGACTTCTATACTCCTTTTTTTTCACTCATGAAAACCAATACTACTTTCTAGACCAGGCTCAGATCACACCATGACAAAGAGGCTTTAATCTCTGTCTCCTTCAAGAACCTCCCTGATCTGATTATAGAACAACCTTGGCACTTCTTCCATTTTGATTGAGTTGCCATTCATGTCTGCCATTTAAAATTCATGCATAAAGTGTTGAGTTAAAAGATTATATATTGAGAAGCTGGAATTTTATATCTGGTAAGTACTACACACACACACACACACACACACACACACACACACACACACACACACACACACACACCCCTAGGTTGTCTTCCAGAATGATAAGCAGTCCTTAACACTCTCTACTACCAAGATCAATCACTACATTGTCTATGCTCCATGCCTTCTTTTCTCCATTTCAAAGACTGATAGCACTTTATTTAATAATTAATGGTAGCCCTGGGTTTCCTGTAAAACTGAAGCATGGGTTTTCTTTCTACAATGAAAAGGAGACACTTTAACAACTACTAAATAAAATAATACTGTGTCTGACTGGAAACTATAATTGATGATATTATCAGTGAGCTACTCTGTGGAGGAAACACCATGAACTTGAAGACACAGCAACAAAAATTATACAAAATAACTTGAAGGTCTCAACCATAAAATTTTTGTGACGTGAAATTTTAAGATTGAAGTGATGTAGCAATGTGATTAAATTGAGATGCAACATTCAGTTAACTATTTATTGCCTACTGCATTAATAAGTGTTTCTCTTTAAAACATGAAAAAGTTCTTGGCACTCCTATACTAACACTTGACTAAAGAATTTAGACTTGTGTCTCTTTAGAGAAGTTGTACTATGTTTATTTTGGTACTAGAATGTCTGAATGATTGAGCTCCAGGTAAACATATGTTCTCACTGGTAAGAGATGAATGGATGCTTTAAAAGCACATGATCCTACATCTTTTACATTTCTGGTCTGACTATATATCTATATAGGACAGTTTGTGATAGTGACAGCAGGGCAAGAAGCAAAAAGCAAATAAGACTTTGGCACATTACCTAGCCACAGAACACTGAACAAATTCCATTTTAGAAGTTTCAGAAATCAGCCATGTCTTAATGGCTGTTGTGGTGAACTTTCAGTTAGTCAAAGGAGAGGGACAGACAAACAAAGCACAGCAGAGATAGCTCTTTCTTTCTAGAAAAATTGATTTCAGCATCGCTGTTAAGTAATTGTACTGGTGTAATGTGACATATTCAACAGATCACATAAAAATTTCCTCCAGAAATGGTTTTTACTTTTCCCCCATGAAACACCACATGTTTTTTTGTGTGTGTGTTTGTGTGTATGATCCATCAAATGTTTGAAATTTGAAAAAGGCATGCAGTGCAGTGTAGTGTACATTCAGTTTCCTGAGTTATCTGTGAGTAGGAAGCAAATGGATACACTTAAGTCAACAATTCCCCAAACAAGTGATCATGTAAACACTTGAGTTGTCCTAAATGTATTATCTAACATTCTGCAAGAAACTCACACTTTTGGTGAAGGATGGTTCTAGTTTTGGAGCAGCATTTTGGGAGATGTTGCCAGAGGCCTTTGTTCTCTTGTTTGTAAAAAGAAGATGTTTAATTTGATGTCCTGTGTCAATCAACAACTAAGGTTTTCACAAATGTTCACTTCTTAGGAATCTTAGGCTATCTGGACGCAGTGTAAGTTTTGCTCTGCTTCTTTCATTTTCAAATAAAACCAACATAACAAACTGTAAGCAGTGGCAACATTCCTAATTTGCTGTTTGAGAAGTACATATATCAGAGCTCAATTAGCCAAACTAGTATCTTGGATCAGTCATAAAGAAACTCGTTAGGATTCAAGTGTTTCTTCATTTGTCTCAATGTGTGAGCACAGGAATCTCTAGGCTACCAGAAGCTCTAAGCTTTCAGAGAAAAACAAAAACAAATAGAACAACAACAACAACACACACACACACACAGAAAAAAAAAATCCTTACAGATCATCATCCTGCTTCAATGTAAGGCCTTATAAGTGACTCCTTCCTTTGCGTATCTAGCGATATGAATAGTGAACAAGTCACATTCAGTTAGTAGAGATGAAACAAATAGTGTAGGTGCCCCTGTCATTTATAGAATTCCATCACCAATCACAACATTCAAAATTTTCAATGAGATGGATTCATTATCTGACTGGATGACTAGAAGACCATCTATCTCTCTGTCTGTCTGTCTATCTATCTATCTATCTCCATTTATCATCATAACAATCAATTATTTTCTTCAATCATTTGTAATCAGGCTTCTGTATTAAAACTCCAGCAATCCTTCTCTATAGCAAACCACCAATTACATTCCACCCACCAACTCAAATGAGCAGATATTGTGATCTGGGTTGCCCATCACTTTCCGTAGGTGATTCCATCCATTCATGTTTCAACACCCACTTCGATAGCAGTGACTTAGAACTGCCTCAACCTGCTGTATCAGACAGCACATTACTGCCTGCATATCCACAGACATTTTACACTCAGTCTGTCAAAACAAGTCCCATCATCCACTCACCTCTTCATTCCAAAGCAGGGGGTGGGGAGGTGGGGGGTGGGGGACACCAAACATCCTTCAGCCAACATGTTCTTTACTACTGCTTTTGCTATTCTTGGGGGTACAGGGTACTGGAGAGCGGGATCATTTAAAGCCCTCCATGTGGTTTTAATATACAGCCATGGGCAATTAACTACTGGCTGAGAACTCAGGGGAAGGATAATGACAGTTTTGTGACTTTATTAAGAACCCTTAGTTCTCCAGGAAATTTTAGCTTTATTATTATTAACTTTTCTGATGATTTCCCTGACAACAGAAGCCCAATCCTGCCTAGGACTTAGACTCTGTTTGTGGAGGCTACATATGAGCTTGTAAGGAGTACAACAGAAACCTGAAATGTGACCTGTCATCAGTGAGCTGGATCCTTGTTAGACAAAGGATTCTGGTATTGCTGGTCTACCTGTTTATACTGTTCGAAAGTGATGGCGCCTGTCTGTGCTTCATCCGCTGCCTTAAACCTCTGCAAGGTCTCCAGGAGCTCCTCCTCCAGGGGAATGGGCCATGGCATCGCTGTGACCATCAAGAACTTCCTCCAGTCCACAAACTCTGAGTTTACAGTTAATAAAGAAGTCATCTCCTGCAACTGGAAGAACACAGGGAATCTCAGCAGAGTGTTCCTGTGACTAAATTGAGGCCCCTCCCACTAGGGCTTTCAGAGTTTGGTTCCAAGGGAAGAGGGATTTTACATTGGCAGGCAGAGTCCTGGTTTGGGTTTACTTTCACTTTCTGTTTTAACAGCTGATCCACACCAGCCAATACCAAGAACGGATTGTATTTATTTATTTATTTATTTGCTGTCTTGATATTTGTGGTTTTGTTTACTATTACTCATCTAATTTACTTATGGGATTTCAGTCTTTTCACCAGTGGGAGGTTAAAAACCGACAGACAATATAACATACTAATGGAGTAGTGCATTGTGACTAGTCTACTTCCTAGGGCATTTATGAGATTATGGTGAAAAACAAAGATTCTCAAAACTTATCTACTGCTACTTGTTAAGGTAGCTGCAAAATGGTTGTAGTTTGGTTGACTCTCCTGGTTTTCGAAATACTATGTCTTCTTTCAAGGTCATTTACTCATTTAAATTTCATAGATTTCTTGTTAGTCCACAAACTGCATAAGGACTAGTTCTCCTAGAACTATTGACTGATCAGGTGAGACCAGCATTAAAGGCTTTTAGCTCCCAAACAAAGTAGAAGCTTACATCAGGTAGGGTGAGGTGCATCCAGCTGCTAGGAAAGTTGTTTGTTCCGAGGTTCAGGGTCACCAGATCAAGCAGAATGTCAGTGAATGCTCTATTTCCTATGATGCCTACAACACAAGGAAACATTTATTTACTGACTTTTGTAATGATTTAGCACAGCAACCATTACTTTAGAGAGAAGCTACTTTGAAAACATTTTTAAAAATCCCAATGTTCTTGTTATCTCTCCAAAGAGTCTTCTGTGGTCCAGAAAAAAAGAAAGAAAGAAAAATAAGACAAAAAGAAAAAACACCAATAGAAATATTCCTGATTCAGAACATATTGAAATTGCATAATTCTTAAATTAAAATCTTCTTTGATGTTTTGTTTCAAGTGGGTTGATTTTTTAAGAGACACGCTAAACTTTGCTATCTCCAGTAGAACACAGAGGTAAAATATTCACATTTAAAAAGCATGCAAACAAGATAACAACCACAATGAAGGTAGAACCCATCTCTTTGTTTGTCTTCCAGTTAGCAACTGCTTGCTTTTGTAACTTCAGGGATATTTGGATGGCTATTGAATTGAATTGAATGAAACTGCAGGTTCTGATTAACCATAAAATATGGCTAAATATCCAACTACCTTGCCCTTGTCCACTATTCTACTTTAGGATATCTACAAGACACAACTACTTAGAGTCTCATTCCAAATTGCATGCACATGCACTAAAAATAGAGAAATAAAATAAATGAACTTAAACAACAACAACAACATTTGATAAACACACAGAGCAAAGGTACCTTCTAGAATTATGCGAGACCAGTTACATCTATCCAGGTATTTGGCAGGTATACTGTATAGTGCTGTTTTTTTTTTTTTTTTTTTCAGAAATAACAAAGGTGGATTAGACATAGCATCCTATTGTTTCCTTTTGCATCTGAGTTTTCATCATATCTGTCAATTCAAATAATCCCTACTGTTTTTTCTAAACTCTAGGGAAATACAGTTATCCCCTTAAAATGTCAGTGATTCAAATCACATGTACATTTCCAAGATTTGTAAAGTGATAAGATGAATAGTGAGAGTGCACTCTTATTCTTTTGGTATAATTAACCATCCACAGGTAATTTTTAGATGGATTTTATATTATTTTAATTTCACTGAAGTATTTAATATAAGTCATGAGAACATTTTGCTGGGTAAAAATAATTCCCTCTAAATAAAAGTCTGTATGATGTCACATTGAGTTTCAGATATTATAAATAAGTCAACTATGTTCTTTAAGATGGAACCACAAACAAAATCTATTAAAATTGCAAAGATAATCAAAGCACTTAAAATTCTTGTAATTGTATGTTACATTCTAATGGCAACATTAGGAAACAAAATGTTACAAAAGGATATTTTCAGGGTATATAGGATTTGGACATCTTTGTGTGAAATGTGAAATCCATTTTAATATTTGACCCGATTAGTCAACAGTCCAAGGCATTTAGGCATATGATAGTTTCAGACATCATTTCATTGACAATCATTTCAGTGACAAAGTTTGTTTAGAAATAAATTTAAAAAAAAATTCTATCAGTTTGGCCAGGCTAGTTATTTATTACAACTAGAGTTTAGAATATCCAGGAACAAGAGTCAGCTGTATGTCACGTCTGAGAGGACGAAGTTCATGAATCTGTTCACCCTTCGAGGAAATGCTCAGACCGATGACATGGAAATAGTGCTTAGAAGTATCAACCTTCACCCAAAGACTTGATTTAAACACAGAAGCAAAGTTGGAAAAATTACAGGAATACAAGTCGGATTTTCTTTTCTTTCTTTTTTTTTTTTTTGGCTTTGTATCTCATTGCATGTTTGGAAAATGTGTCTTTTGTATGTGAGGCAAAGACTGGCGACTGGCTGCTACTTTAAAGTTTTTTGAAAGTTATTATTTTTTCTGTGATCAGTAACAAAGTCAATGTAAACTTTTGTCACTCATCACTTTCGTCTTGGCTTTCTGAGTCTGAAGAGCTGTCCAGATTAGGTCCCACATGAGCAACTGATGACTGTGTTCTTGCATTCCATAAATGTATAGCTTTCCTGGGGTCAAAGCTGCTGATGTCTGGGGAGTTCAGCTGAATGATTAAGATGTCTGTCAAGCTTTCAGCCTTGATTTTCTCATCCATGTGTGCCTGGGAGCGCTTCATCTGACTACATCCTCGTGCTGGTTCTGCTGAGCTTGCAGGGAGGGCCAGAACTAAGTCAACAAGCGTCAGGATATTGGGATACTTATGCGCATAAATGGAATTTACAAAATCCCAGGTCAGCTTTCGAATGTTCTGAAATCTAGAAGGGGAGATGAAGGACAGGAAAGATTGAGAGACCTAATTTTTACCCAGCTACTGACACATGTCATTTTATTAAGTTTGCTTTCTTATTCACCTGGCATATATTTCTAACTTTAACATGCTCCATTCGGTGTCTACTTCCTCCGTTTTCACACTGGCAGCTTCTAGAACTGGTTCATAATGTGAAATCAAGATGGATATCTCTTTTTCTCCAAATTCTGCAATCCATACAGATAAACAAAAGTGTCACATGCCCAAAATATTGTCATTCAATCAACCAACAGTGAGTTCAGAGTTATGGGTGCCTATGGGTTACCTTGATTTATCTTTGCGGGCCATAGTTTAAAGCTTCCAATCATGGTTGCTCTCACCACATCTAGGCTGGCATCTCTGAAACAGTCTTGCAGCTTCTTGATAAGATGTGTTAAAACCACCTTTCTCACGCTAGAAATGTTTTCTTTCCCTTTGAGGCAGTTACCGTGAAAGTGTGTGGCTGAATTCATCCTGCGTTCTTTTGGCCCTGGTCTGGGAGAAGATCACCCAAATAAAGAATTAAATGGACAAATACCTGGAAAAGAATGCCCCACGTCAAACTGTCTACCTTCATAGACCCTGAGATGTCCTTAACCTGTCACCTTGATTGATATATCTGGAGCATTTTTATTGTTGACTCCAAGGTGGTAAATACATCTGCAATTGAAGAATTTCTGTTCTGACTGGCACGGGACAGAACACTCAGGACACTGATGATGTCCAGCAAGAAATGAGCAAATTTGATGATATCAGCTTGGAGAAGAAGATCTAGAATTTCATTGGCTTTCTGTTGACTTGTATCATTTTTGCCTTTATCTGCCTGTAACACAAGTTGGGAATGATATGTGGGTACTTCTCCATCTCAAAAACCTTACTGCAAAGAATTCAGTAAAATTATTACTTGATGTTCCAGAAAACATATTTCAAAATTACTTACTGAATGCAGTTGCTGAACAATTGCTGGGTATCCTTTTAGAAAGTTCTGGAGGGCAGCCTGTAGTCCATGAAGCCACTGTCTGTCTCTTATTTGGGAAGGCATCACAGGTCGAAGGTGGAGGCTTCTAAAGGCAGTTATGAGAGAACTCTTCAGGAGAGGACAGTGGCGGTAGAAGTGGTAAATATTGGTAAGGAGTTTTTCAAGGTCATTGTACAGAGGGATGCTCTGGAACACAGCTTTGTAAGCCAGTTCTAGGTGATGTGCAAAGCAATACACACTTTGCACACATGGCTGTATTTTCCTTAAAAGCAGGGCCACTCTGTTTTCTTCCTCTATTCCAGGGGAATCATTGCTTCCAAAACCAACCAACTTCTTAGCCCAGTCTTGGCTTGACAGCTGAAGTTGAAGATTTGTCTCTAGGGTTTTCTCAATAACAGTTTTTATTGTCAAAGAGTCCTTCTGTTTTACTGACTGTACCCCAACGATCTGACATTGCACTTTTCCTGCATGAGCAAACTGAACATAGATCATTGTGACTTCCTGGGCTACACTGTCTATAATTCCATCACTGATGACAGAGAAAAATTTACTTCTTTCTAGTTTTTCTCTGAGATTTTTCCTTTCTACTTCAGCAATGAAATACGTAAATGTCCTTGCTGATTGGTTAGTTCTGAAGACAGGGCCTATATCAACACCCTTCATATCATCCAACTTACACATCCAAATAAAGTCTTTGAGGGGATGTCCGGTCTTTGCTAGAGCATGACATGATCGAAATAAGTTCTCTACTCTCCCAAGAGTCACTTTGCTCATGGTCCTCACCATCAGCTCTGTGGCAGCTCTGTTCACCGGAGAAGCACTTGTTGCTTCCATCAGTGATGCCTTGGCATGGGCTTCGCTGAGGTGATGAGCACTGAGAAATTCAGCCCTGAAGTTGTCCGTGCCATAGAAAAAACTCACTTGACTTCTGCCCGACTTTACCCCATGCTTACGACACAGGGCACAGAACATAAGGTTTAATAGCTCATCGTATACAAGCCAAGGGTATTGTCTTAGCCAGATTTTCAAAAACTGATGATTTCTTTCTGGGAGGTAGTAGTCAAGTTTTCGTGACTTTTTCTGCTTTTTGGTGACTGGAATCACAGTGTCTGGAGACTCTTTGCCTTTAAAAAACACTCCACATGGTTATTAAAGAACTCCACCAATCCACACCTGCCTCTTAAATACATATACTCTTCTCATGTAATGTATTTATGCATATATGTGTGTAATATATATGAACATATATATATATATATATGCACACACACATATGTGTGTATATGCAGTTGGTATTGCTCCTATGCACATGAATATAGGGCTAATCACCTTGGCATGGGCAACCTACTTATCAGGAGCTTGACCTGAAGAAAACATACTCCCCTTTTCATTAGCTACAGACTGTCTGTAGCTCCTCAGATAGGGGCAGAGCCTTTGGAGCTTTTGACCATCTATGCTGCAGTGTTGGCTGGGGTGGTCTTGTGCAGGCCATGTTTAGGCAATCAACAGCAAACACAATGACAATGAACGTTATTACTTCAACTAATGAGACACTGAAACTGTGACTAAGTATCTAGCATATATCCATCTAGAAATAAACATACAGCATGCATATTCTTTTTAACTGGAGTATTGTTTGTTCATAATATGATCAAAGTTAGACCATGACTAACTTTGAATCATCAAAAGCTCCATATCTTATATACAGCACTGTACCTTCTGTCTAAATGACAATAGTTATCCATGTGTGGGTTCTCCAGCTGAGTGTGTAGGGTGTCACCTCTCATAAAGACCCACCACCTGTTTTCCTACAGTTTTCATACAACTGGGGAAGGGAATACAGGCCAGTCTCTTGACCATTCCTCAACGTTCATCCTCCTATACACTTTGCTATACATTTCCTAAAGTTTGCTCTTCTAAATCGAAATGCCCTCTGTATCCTTGTCATCAAATCACTCAGTGCTTCCTTAGATTTTTCTAATCTTTTTCTACATTTTTTTTTCCCTGGACCAGCCATACTCACTACACATGAATTCTCCTTTAGTTTGCACAAATGGGCATTTTCCTAAATTTCAATTGTGTCTCAAAATTAACCCTGCTTTATATGACATTTCCTTTGTCTTTTCAAGTCATACTCTAAACTCCACTCTTTTAATTATTTTTTTAAATTAGCTATTACTTACTATCCTCTTTCCCCATCAATCCTCTGATAGTTTGAATAAGAATGACTTATAAGCACATATATTTGAATGCTTAGTCATCAGTGAGTGGCACTATTTGAGAAGGATTAGCAGATGAGGCCTCATTTAGAGGAAGTGTGTCACGGGGGAGGGGGGACAGGCTTTCAGGTTTGAAAAGCCCACACCAAGCCCAGTATTAGTCCTTTTCTGCTGCTGGGGATCCAAATGTGGAACTATCATCTGCTTCTCTAGCACCATGATTGAATGCTGCCATGGTCTCTGCCATGATGATGGTGAACTAAATCTCTGAAACTGTAAGCAAGCTTCAATTAATGCATTTATTTATTTATTGAGTTTTTTTTTTTTTTTTAAGACGGTTTCTCTGTAGCTTTGCAGCCTGTCCTGGAACTCACTCTGTAGACCAGGCTGGTCTTGAACTCACAGAGATATGCCTGCCTCTGACTCCTGGTGTGTGCACCACCACCTGGCCAAGCGCTTTCCTTCATGTGTTGCCATTGACATGGTGTCTTGTCACAGAAAAAGAACAGTGATCAAGACATCACTCTTGTCTCATTGTCTGAAATAATCCTACCCTAGTTATTATATTATACCCTATATATTATATTTTATTATATTAAGAAAAAAAGATAAATTTTGTTTGTGGATATACATTTATTCCAATGTTCTTAGAGTTTATGTGTTGAGGTAGGTGTGTGTCAGGTTGTCAAATGCCATTTTTTATTTAGTTTTAAAATCAGCCAGAATGAAATATTTGACTTTGAGGAGACACTGAAGAATGTATTATAATATTCACCATCAATACTAGGATTCCTTTAGAAATGAATTAGGAATGACTTAAAATTTTCAAAAGTCTACTTCCACATACTCAAATACCTCAACATCCTTTTTGCTAGCCCACTAATCAGACAGTTTCGTCTCAGTCACCATTAGTTTGCATTTAAAAAATATAACATGGACAAAATGAATAGCTACTGCAATTTCAAAATGAAATGATATGATGAAAGGGCATTGTAGGGGCTGGGAACAAGGCACTTAGCTTAAGGACCTGTATTTAGTCCCTAGTATCCTATATAAGGTGGCTTACACTACCTGTAACCATAGTTCCAGGGCTTGATACCTGTCTCTGACTTTCACTTCCTAGTATCCTCTCCCTGTTTAGACAAACACAAACTCAGTATCCCCAATATATCTCTACTTAGAAGTAGGGGCAAAGATTATCTTCCCCATGTCAAATGGTGTCTAGTTTGCCAGTGAGCCTCTAAGATAGGATGAAGACAGGGTTAAAGAGTTACCAGGGATGACCACTGCCATACTCTCACAGTGCTGGAGTCTTGGTTACTGCATCTCTCCTGCTTATTTTATTCAGATGAGTGTCATTTATAGCAAATATCTGACAAACTAGAACAGAGCAAGGTCTCCTTGCAGCGCCACACAGTCCAACAGCTCACTTGTCTTCTGGTGAAGTGACAGCCACCATAGGCAATTTTCATCACCTTGTGCTCCATCTGTGAAGATTCTTTTCTTACCTTTAGGTGCCATATCTAAGAACTGATCTCGGAGACTGTCAAGCTGTTCTATTGTCAGGGTGCCATTTTCTTCCTTTTCTACTGGTGGAGGGCGGGTTGGTGGTATAGCATCTGGGAAGACTTTTATGTCTCCATTGATGTAGAAGTCTTCTTGGCTTAAATAAATCTCATTTTGAATTTTTGTAGCTGTTTCAATGTAGTAGCGAGCTACTTCAGTCAACTTCTCTATACTAAAAACAGTAAAACAAACAGGGTGATCTCCACTGAAAATATTATTATATTAATAATTAATAGGACACACACACACAAAAGCTAACATTTTGCAAGGTAAGTTAGATGATTCTATAGGTATTTAAAGATTTTAATTTATCTTAGACAGGGTACAAATTAATAGAGGTTAAAAACAAAGCATGCTCTTATTAAGTAGCTAATACAGTTCAGTTTTATGCAAAGCTGAACAAGAAGAGCTTATTAAATTTGGGTTTGTTAGTATTGAAATATACTTTGCAATATAACAAAGATTATATCAAAGGCTAGATTATTTTTCAAAGTAAGTTGATATGGCAGATCACAGTGTTTGAGAACTATCATTTACTTCTAGAAAAACAAAATTAGCTTTTTCCCTAGCTTTATGCCAAAGGATTTAATGTTACCCATGACACACCTGGTAGAAGAGTCTCCAGTGCACGAAGTTCCCAGCTGGATTATGTGACCACGAGCACCAACAGTTAAGCAGTTAAGGTCTACCACGCTACAGCATAAATGGATCCTAGGCTGTCACCTGTAGCATGTGCTCACCATAGCTCTATGGTAAGTCATGAGTCTGTGAGGGTTTTATCTCTGAAATGAAGCCATTTACTCCCTCTTTTAAGGTGATTTACAAGAAACCACACAGGTCATGGATATAAACAGCCAGTTACTAGTTAATGGCCTATTGGAAGGCAATGTGAAGGTGTCTTAGGTATAAGAAATAATTAAATGTTCCACCACTGTAATGACAAAAAAAGATCTTTTCTTGATCTTATGATGAAAGATTGAACATCACAAGATGATACATACCTATTCTGTCTTTATATAAGGAGCAACAAAATATTCATTTATTGAAACTTTAGAAAGAAAGTAATATTAGTTCTTGCCCATGAAAAAATGCCCTTGATTAAACTACTACTAATGCTCACTGTGAAAGACCACACAACACTTGCTAATTAGTTTGTGGTGTAGTGTTCTGCTGCTGGGAACACACAAGAAGAGTATCACATAGAACCTGAGTTTACATGAATAGAGTGTACAGGTTGAGACTTGGTCAGAATCAGAATATCAAATGACTGTGCACCACCTAGTGGAAGGTTACTATGAGTGATTTCAATACAGAAGAAAGAAAAATGCCAGGAAAATAAATGCAGGGTTCAAAGGGAATTGAAAGTAAGTCTCCAAAATTTAAGTTGAAGAACAAGTTACTGGGGAAAAGTATTTCTATTTTTGTTTCCACAGAAAATGAAAAGATGTGGATTCCTTCCAGACTAATGTGGTTTGATCACGCCAGATCGCCTGAAACAGAGTACAGGCTGATCCTACATTCCAAACGGCTGGACAAGGCGGCCCTGCAGACTGCAGCTAGGATATCTGAATCTTCTTCGAATCCCCCAAGACAGCAGGAAGTAGTTTGGAAAGAGCGACGCCCAAATTCCCAAATGTTGTGTATAAATGTTTGTTTTCATTTAATTGGACTTTGTTATAAAAAATTAAATAAAAATAAATAAATAAATAAATAAAAATAAAAAGGAAAAAAAAAGAAAGTAAGTCTCTCTCTCTTCCTTCTCTCTCTCTCTTTCTCTCTCTCTCAGAGGCACTTTTTAGCTTCAAATTTTGTGATTTTTTTGCGGTCAGACTAAATAGCACTTTTTGATCAGAAAGCAGAGATACATGCAAAGCAAATATGAGCACCGCAAGTATATCACACAGAATTAATGTCCATTTACACTTGAGGCACAGACACATGGATGGGAGCTAAGAACTGAGATAAAATCTTTCATTTATGCGTGTCAGGCACACCCTAGGACCAAATATCACTGCGAAGCTAGTAGTAATTGACTTGGCTGCCCAACAGTAATAGTTTGTTATAAATAATGGTAGCAAGGTTACCCTAAGGAAATGGTTATGGTTGGATATTTTTCAATTTTCTACTTTCTGTTGTGGAACAACAATACTGAACAACTGGGCTGAAGATTTTAACAGTAAAAAAATTCCACAACGAGAAACACAGAGGCTGTTTACAAATAATAATTACTGCTTCTGAGAACATTTGCTATTTGATGCACATTCTCACACAAGTACAAAACTCTCAGCAAATGTTTACAATCCACCCCTCATTGTACATATCACAGGATCTAGTTCAAGCTCAAGCTGAAAATGGGACAATAGCCTAGCTGGAGTCCTCCTTTCTGTAGACAAGACTGATGATTCTGAGTAAACATAGTTGGTACTCACTTATGGATAATTTGGGAATCCTAGTCTCTTGGATTAAAATTATCTTTAACATTTTCTTGCAGACTAAGTTCCCTCTGAAAAGAGTAAAAACTGAACTCATAAAATGAAAGCGAGATCACAACTGAGTCCTCTGATGCACAGTTTACTGGCAAAAAACAGTCAAAATGAATGTGATGGTAACGATCATTTTGAGTGTTTTTAGCAGGAGTTTCTGAAGCTTAAACTTACACACATGCATGCATGCATGCACACACACACACATGTAATTTAAATCTGTGGATGTCTTAAACACCCTTGTCAATTTTTTTCATTTCTGGCATCTAATATTTTTTTTTTTTTGTTTTGTTTTGTTTTGTTTTTTCCTGTGGAGAACCTTACTTACCTGGCCATTTCATTTAAATATCTCTGGCCAAGCCATTTTTCCATGACGTTGTAGACATCAATCACCTTTGTTACTAAATCTTCAAGGACAGCCAAAGCTTTTGTCTTTATTAGTTCAAGTCGAAATTGCGTGGCAACTTCTATTTAAAAAGAGAAACTGAGTGTAAATCAAATAAATTGAACTCAGAAAGACAAATAGTATGCTTTCTTAGTCATATAGAATCTGTATTTTAAAAATGCATGGAAGAAGAATGGAGGCTGTTTAGAAAGAGGAAGTATATCAGGGTGGGGGATCCCGAGAGAGAAATGAGGGAAATCAAAATGAAACCTCTTGTTTTATAATATTAATATACACCAATAAATAAAGAGGGTTTTATTGTATTTTTAATGTATGCATGCATTGATGGGAGACGTCATTCTGTAAATATGTTTCTCATACTGGTTAATGAATAAAGCACTGTTGGCCAATAGGAAAGGAAGATAGGAGGGACTAGGAGACAAGGAGGAAAGAGGAAGTAGTAAGGAGGAGTCAACATGGAGAGGCTGGGGAGATGAGACGCAGGCCTCTCCCTAGGAAGATAAGACCATGTGGGAATACATAGAAATGGGTTAATAATTAAGACAGAGCTAGCCGATAAGAAACAAGTAACTGGCCAACAGCATTATATATATATTATATACAGAGTCTCTGTGTGTTAATTGGGGCTGGCGCGGTGGCAGGACAAGACCAGCAGCGGGAGGAAAAAACTTACTCCTTACAATGCATTTTTATGATAACCCAAATCTACGTATGCCAATCATGCTTTGGTTTATGAAGTCTCATTTAATACCCCAATGTAGATAAGGTGGCTTCCATCTCAGAGAAGCAAAATGGAATGTGCACTAAAGTCTTTTGAGAATCTAAACTAGAATTATTCATGAGCTTTACACTTACATGTGCTCTTTTAACAACATTCTTCTTAATTAGTTTGATATCTGCAAGATCACACATTGATTCATTCTTAAACTATAGCTTTAACTGTGTTCTCTCTCTTCCTTTCTCCACTTCAATCCCAAATCTACCTCTGCAGCATTCAGAGTCATGGGAGAAGACATTTGCTTTCCTACAGATGTCAGGGCAATCACACATCTGCTCAGGTGTCATCACACCCCACTTCCACAGAAAAGGAATCATATCTGTTGAGGAAGGGTCTAATGGATGGCCCATGATCTGGCTTCCCAGTCCCCAAGTCACTCCTTCCTGGCTCATCTCCTACATTTCATAGCTACTCCATGAACAGTTTTTCTATTTGCTTTGCTTTGGCCCATAATTCTGTTTTCTGTTCCTGTCTGTCTCCTGAGTGCATTTTCCCATTCTCTTCTGGTTCAGCTAACATTAGTTCACCTTAGAGTCTTCCCTGATGCCTCCCCACCTTGTCCTATATGCCTATTGCTGACATCACAGAAAGTTATAAGTGACTGTTTATATCTCTTTTCTTTTAGCTTGATTACACATGTACAAGTGTCTCAGCAACTACAACAGGACACAGCTTGAAGTGAAAAACTTGACAACTTTCATAATGTGAGGAAAAATCTTTATCTCCTCGAGGATCTTGTGTCAGGCAACTTTAAAGATGAAGCATACTGGAAGCCACTGGGAACAGATGTGAAGACAGACACTGAGGAGAGAAAAATGCATGTTCTACTCTCCAGATGCCTTGCAGCTCCCCGGATTCAGGTTACTTTTGATGTTTCTGTTGGATTATGGGAGTGCGTGGTAGTAGAGTGGGTAACAGGGTGAAGGGGAAATAAAGGGGAGAAACAAGAGCTGGAAAACATCCTTTTTACTGTCCCTCTAGTAAAAATCTAGTTGGTTCAATATGGCCATATAATGTGTTAGGTTCAAAGGGAAAAACGCCAAGCACCCCCTCCCCCCAAAGAACAGGTCTGCTGCCTTGGTGGAAAATGATAGTTTTGGCTTACCTTAAGCAGTTCTCTAGGAGGACTGGTGGCAGAAAGACAAAAGTTCACTGCCATCATTCCTCAGGAACCTGTGAAACTGGTTTCTTTCTGCCAGGAAGAGCCACTTCCCTATTGACACATACCTATGGTACATAACAAAGCCACCGGGCCACAAGTCCCCTCCTCCGTCATCCTAAACTTCCAGACTATTCTAGTTCATAGGATTCCCTCTCCAACCCTGAGCTATGGGTTTTTCTTTATAACCTACAATGGTTTTCCCTGTCCCCACCCTGGCCCTTGCCTTGCCTGGCTCTACCCCAGAGTGGTAGTCAAGGATGCTTTGGACTTGCCCCAAATACCTCTGGCTATTTCCTATCTCATATCTAAAATAAAAACTTTCTTCTCCTCCATGGATTGTAGCAGGCTTTCTTGGACCACCAGCCACCAAATCATAACATGGAGACTTATTAGTTATGAATGCTGGCCTTTATCTTATGCTTGTCCCACAGGCTCTTACAACACACAATTAACCTGTTTCTCTTTATCTCCATTTTGCCTTGGGCCTTTTTCCCCTTTCTTTCATTCTGTATGCCCTACTGTCCAGCTCTCTTTGTGTCTTCCTCCATGGTTCTCTGTGCAGCCTGGGTTTCTCCTTCTACTTATTTTCTCTGCCAGCTAGCCACACTTATCCCTCTACTGCCTAGCTATTGTCCATTTAGCTTTACATTAGACCAATCAGGTGCCACAGGCACACAAAGCAATACTTGTTTACATAAATAAACAAATGCAGCAAAACAAAAGTAGCAAACATTTACATAATTAAAGTAATATTCATCAATATAAACAAATATAACACATCTTTATATAGTTAAAAATAATATCCCACAACAATAGATAGCTCATTTTGGTGGCTTCTCTGCACCTTCGCTGTCATTACAGTTTTTTCAGATAGGATATCGACAATTCTTCCTTTCCATAGACTATCTTTGCTCAAGTCCTGATATTCTAAATTCCATTTTGAACAGGAGTAAAAGACATTCAGAAGAACCATGGGAGAACAGGTCTTGCATTTTTGAGTATAGGGAAGAAAACTTTTAAACTTAAGAGAGATGTGAGTGAAGGTTCTTGACTAGTCTTTGTTTCCAGAAACTCATTCTCAGAGCTTACTAGGCTTCCGTCAGGACTTCTTTTCTTTTTGAAGTAGTTATTTACTTTTAAGATTTATGTATATGAGTGTTTTGCCAGCCTAATGGGTATGTCATCACATGTGTGCCTGGTGCCAGCAGAGGTCATAAGAAGGCCTTGGATTCCCTGGAAACTGGAGTTATAGATGTCTGTGAGACACCACGTGTGCTAGGAATTGAATTTGAATCCTATGGAAGAACAGTTAGTGTTCTTAACCACTGAGCAGCCTTTCCAACTCCAGGATTTATTTACCTAATAAGAGAAGTGACTTACTCTTTTGCAATATAAAAGCATCAGTATTACACAGCTTCTACCTAATCCTGCAAAACCATACCAACTTGTAATTTATTTATACTTTTCTAGTCTTTGAAATTTGAATTACAGTCTTTTTTTTTTTGCTTTTATTTTGTTTTGTTGTTATTGTTGTTTTAATCTTTCCTAGACCTTTCTGACAGCCCACAGATACATTAAACAAAATTAATTAGGGAGCTAGGTACAGAGGTATTTGCCTGTAATCTAAGGAGTCAGACATAGGAGAATTGTTGCTTCAAGAACAGAGAAAGAGCTACATAGCAAGTTTGAAGCCAGGCTGGACTACAAAGTGATACCTTGCCTCAATAAATAAGTAAGTTAATTTAGTTAGGTTAAATTAAATACAGATTCATCTGGCTCCTATGCCATAATAGCCAAAGCCAGTCTTCCTATGGTCAAATGAAGACAACCATGTGAATGGTGTGTTTTCAGTCTGCCTGCCTGAGACTACTGATGAGCCTTCCTGGACTATTTGGCTACTGGTTTGCTCTCTACTTAAAGTATGATCATTTTTGATTCCTCCTCCCACCTTCCAACTGCAGGGCGGCAAGATGTTCTTCCTTAATCTTGAGCTTCAGTTCACTCTTCCTTTCCATTTCGGCTAGTTCCTCGGGCGATACTGTGATGGGACTGACCTCCACCACGGGTGATGTTTTACCTGAAAGGTAACTGAAACATTGTGAGTAAATCACAATCTATGAGTTTATGGACATAGCACTTGGCCCATATGATTACATATCAAAATCTGTGCAGTTAGAAATGGCTGAAGATTTGGAAACAAGGAACTTTGGGCTCTCTGGGTTGGGTAACAAAGTATTTATAACCCTTCTTTGAGAATTCTGTGAACTTTCTGGTCTGTTTTTATAACAAAACATGTGTGTCACATCTCAAGGGGGGAAAAAAAACAACGTGAATAGCATGTGCAGAAGTGATTAAAGAATTAAAAAAAGATAAATGAGTCACCTGCAGAATTACATTTTAAAGTATTTTTTTTCAAATATTTGAAAGTAGTTCTTAAGTATTTTTTCACCCTAGAAAAGACCAACAAACTGATTGGAAATGAAAAGTTTGTGGATGTATGTTGAGGATATACCCATGGCAATGGGATTCTATTTCAGGCTGGGTTTGTGATTTCTGCAGTTCAGTAATCATTCTTGAGGATGTGATTACAAGGGGCTCAAATCATGTGAAGGAAAAGGATGTAGAGTGAGGAACTGTGAGCAGATAGGCATATTTGCTGTACTCAAAGATGAACGTCTAGATTACAAATGAAGGAGAGAGTAACCTCTGCATTCATTTTATCATGTGAATAATTAAAGATTGGACTTGGTCACTTTCTCCATTAAAGTACATGGAAATGTTTCTTTTAAATGCTAAAACTTTGGCTTATTAGAATATGAGATGGACAAAAGTGGCGTGTTCTTTCCCAAACACCTCTCTTCCCTATGCTCCAAGGGTCACTACCACCCTTCCTCTTGGCCTCAGTGCTTTTCCAGTATGCCTTTGGCATCCATCATAGAGTGTTTCCCCCACAGTATGTGCTCAATAAACATACAGTGGCAGAGATTTTACATGGGTGCTTTCTACTCTTGCTTTCTTGCCTGGGATTACATAAAAAAATTCTACATGGGAACATTGAGAGGAAAAGGTAATATTTGTGCTGTTACTTAAGGTAAGTGGGAGGCATCTCTCAGCCTGTTTCCTCCACTGTTCTAGAACCCTTCATGACTGGAGACAAAGTTTTAGGCAGGAATGTTCCAGTAGAGAATGGTTTGCTTAGATTCAAGAGCCCCTGAGACCTGTAAACAGAGACTCTTAAGTTCTGCAGCAAACTGTTCCTCTGCATGTCACAAGTTCTAATACAGTTAAAGCTGCCTTTGAGATACATCTATTGGTTACATCTACAATTTGCTTAAACGAATTAGGTAGTGCTGATATGCAAAGTGGTTTGCCAATTACAGCCAGAGTTTAGAACAATGACTAGCACCTGTGTGGCTTAGAGGCAATCACCTGGTTAAAGGCTTGTTTCCTACCAAGAGGTTTGAAGTGACCTAGGTACTGGGTCCTAGCACCTTGAATACCTTTTGCTTTCTTTTCTGCCTTTTTCTTCTTGGGTGCCTCCTTCTCTTTCTTGGCTTTTTTATTTGTACCCGACTGAGGAGACTTTTCTTTGGAATCCACAGTGGGCGTTTCTTTTTCTTCTTCTATGAGCCTTTGATGGACTTCTGCAGCTACCTGTGTGGTAGCAGTATCTCAGTTAGGATGGTATTCAGGAAACAAGATAACCACTTGGATTTACTCACTCAGATTCCATGGAAGCTTCATTCTTCTGTGAACAATGAAGCCCACATTCTTGCCCTTTAAGAAGCACACAGTTGTAGATTGGCTGCTCCAGACAGACCCCAAGTGCTACTACTCCCCTGTCTAAAAGGAGGCTCTCATCCCGTTATTCTCTGATGGCAATGAATTTTCATGTGCATTCATTTTGAGCTCTAAACTGGCAAAAGTAGGGTTTTGCACATGGTACTTTAGTTTTATCTCCAGTGATAACCAGCCTGCCTCCATCTTAGGCTTGAAAGTCATCTTAGCATAAAAACAAACTAGGGTCATTCCTGTTTATTATTAAATCTGTTTCTCAAGGATTAGGCTATGCCCTTGTCTACAAATGGTTCTGTGCTGCCTATTCCAGGAAAGGGCAGCCACACCTGCACTTCAAAAGGTTGTTATAGCTACCTTATTATGGCCACCTTGCAACCATGTCTTTGTTTCAGGAGGTTGTTACGACTAACTTGTGATGCGTATGCTCTGCTGCTATAACCTTGCTTATTTGTATGCCAAATCCACCTTTTGAAAGCCCCCTATTCCTGAACTATAACAACAAACCTCATCTTCCACAAGTCCAAAACTGACCTCTGTACAGACAAATCAAAACCATTTTCTTAATCAATTTAAGCCATGATTTGGGCTGGTGGTCATTCTCCTCGAATCTGTGGGATTAACACCACCTCTATGAATTTATCGGATCATCTTTCAAGAACCTGTTATCTCATGGTGTCTAAGATAGGCATTTCCCCCTATATTTGTTTCTGTTCTAGTTTGCTTCCTATTGCTGTGATAAGCACCATGGCCAAGGGCAACTTGGAAAGGAAATGGTTTATTTGCTTTGCACCTCAAATGGCAACCCATCATTAACGGAAGTTAAAGTAGGAACTCAATCAGACAAAGAGTCAGAAACTACAGAGGGACACTGCTTACTGCTTTGCTCCCCATGACTTGCTCAGCTTGCTTTCTTAATCAAGCCAGGACCACCTGCCTAGGGCTATGCCATCTCATACCAATTATCAATCAAGAAAATCCCTCACAATCTTGCCTACAGGACAACTTGATAGAGATAATTTCCAAAATGATGGTCTCCCTTTCCAGATGACTTTAACTTGTGTCAAGTTGATGGAAAAACAACCAGCACATTTTTTAAAACTTTATTTCATAGTTGATCCTCCATGGAGATTTTTTATTATTTATTTATATATTTATTTATCCTTACATTTTAATCCAAACTGAATATTCTCATATAAAGTTGTCATATTGCAAAGGCATGTTTTTGTTGTTGTTGTTGTTTTGTTTGTTTTTTTTGCATATTGTGTCTGTATAGTATAGATAAAATTTTCCTGTCTCTTTAGCATATTCTGGAGAATGCCTGACCTACATCAGTAGAATCATAAGTACTTCAGTCCTGTGCTTCCATTCTAAATTCTTGACGCCCTCCCGGAAGACCCTGCTCATGAAGATGGTAGTTGCCCCTGGCTAACCCCACAGTCCCTAGCTTCTTCTACTCAGTGATTTTTTTTTTCCATTGCAGTTAGTACCTCTCTCATACTCAAGAACATCTGTATCATGGCTAGATTATTACTCTATGCTAGTCACAAAATGGGGAAATTCCATCCTCACACCGAGGAGATACAGATCTTTACAAGGCCCTCTTTACCTCTTCTCTCCTCTATGATGTGCTATATACTTTAGATTATAGAAAGCCTTGTCTCAGTGCTAAACAGTTAAACTCAGAAATTTTATATATAAGCAGAGAACATTAAATACTATATAACCTTTCAGTCTCTTTTTCTCTCTTGCACACACACACACACAGAGAGAGAGAGGGGGGGGAGAGAGGGAGAGAGAGAGAGAGAGAAAGAGAGAGAGAGAACTCACTGAGATATAGAGTTATAGGGTTGAATGGTGGCTCTCAGGGGTTGAAGGTAGACAGGGTATAGAGAAAAATGTTCAAGGGTAAAATGTTTTAGTCAGATGGAAGAAATAAATTCTGATAACCTACTATATAACATGGTAACAGTAGTTAGTAATGTATTTAATATTTCAAAATTGCCAAAGGAGTAGAGTTTAAATGCTTAAAAACTGACACGTAAATGGAGTGGTAGACACACTATTGGTTTGGTTAATCATTTTAAAGTGTCAGTCAATATCAGCACATCAAATCATGAGCCAAAAAGATACACAATTAGTTTGTATACTTAAAACTTAAGAGCATATGATGTTTACATATGAAATATCTATCATCTATCTATATGTAATCTGTCTGTCTATCTACCTATCTATCTTTGTATCTATCTACAGAAAATTTCTTTTTAAGGGCTATGCCCCTCACATCCTTTCTGTTTTTAGAAACAGTAGACCTAAGTACTAAGTTTATCTGACTTGGGGGCAGTGAATATTATTTATGAGAAGAGAAAGAGAACTCAAAGAAGTATATAAAATACACATTCATTTTGGAGGTCAGGAAAAGAGACCCAATAAGGCTATATTTATATAAGCATTTGTGAGGTCCAGATCAGATATGATTTCTAAGATTAACAGAAATGAGGAGAATGAAAAAGAAGGGAGATAGAAATATGGACAAGGTATATTTCCCTCAAAGGTCTTTGCAATCTTGTTTGTACAAGGCCAGTAAATTTTTGCTTTCTCCAGACTCCTGACACACTTTATGTACCATGACCCAGAGTATAGCTGTCCCCAGCTGTTCCATGGGTGTTAAGTCTTTTCATCCTAATGGGCTTTCATGCTCCCCAACATATTTGTGCTCTCCATAACTAGGTACATATGCTCTATTTATGGAGGACAATGTTTCTTAACTAATAGATTTTTTTATTTTAAAATTGGAAGATGTTGCAGAATGATCTGTCAACAGCACTTGAGATATCCAGAAAAGTTATATAGAAACAAGCCAGTTTGGTTGGCTTGCTCCCCCCCCCTCATCTTTTGATAAACAGATTTTATGCTGTCTACTGTACTTTCAAGTTCTTGGTAAAGTTGAAAGCTTGCTTGTTAACAGTCCCCATTACATTGTAAGCAATTCATTTTTAAATGTGTTCTTGCAAGGTAGTGTAAGTTAGCAATTTCCTTTAAAATTGGAGTTATTTTCTTGGCAACAACCTTGTAATGTTGATGATGATGAAGGTAATGATTATCCTCAGCATTTTTCATGTCCACTTCTCTCAGAGACCTCCAGATCTCTTTCAAAAATTAGAAGAATTTAGAATACATTTTTTAAAAGTAGCTGATAGTGCTGGTAAGAACTTTAAACATAATGCTTTGACATTGTCGGTGTTAAATATGACTTCTCTGAAATCATTACATACCTATCAATTAGAAAGTTTTGCTAAAAATTAACATAGCATTCTAAATGAATAGATGTGGGTAAAATTGCACCTTAGAAAAAGCCTGAATGAAAATGCAGTTCATTCCAATTACACCAATCTCATTTGGAACTGTTTGCCTACATCTATTTTCTGAATCACACCTGTCTCGTTTGGAACTCAAAGTTCCTTAAATGTTTGTTTTTTAACAAGGCATGTTTTGACCATCCAAAGGTCTCAGTGCTAAACTCAGGACTATCTTTTTTTGTTGTTGTTGGTCTGGTTTTAATTGTGTAATATTAGATTTATAGAAGTTTATTGCAACACACACACACAAAATCTGGATTCATATATAATATTAGTAATTATATTAAATGATTATTTTTCTTATGATTGCTATTTGGATGCTATTCCAAAGTACAAAAGGAAAAAGTACAATTTTAAGTAAATTCCTAACAAATGGACAATATTTATAGTTTTCAAAATATTTTCATATACATTACCTCACTGAATTTCTTTCATATTACAGAGAAGAAATTGAAGACTTAGAGGAGCTAACATTTTCCAGAAAAAAAACAGACCATGTTAATTGTGACATGTAGCTAATACTCTGGCAGTATGTTCATCTTGCTAAGAATGAAGTATTTTCTCAGGTAGTTTTAATGGAGGATGTATGACCTGTCCATTCTGTTTTTGAACTTCAATTAACAATACAAATAATTCATGATCTTCCTAGAAAATCTGCACCTGTTTAGCACTCTTTAGGACTTGGCACCTGTGGTAATCATTACTGTCATCATTATCTCTTTATTATTGGCTTCAATGTTGTGAGCATGGCAGCAGCTACAGTAGCATCTCAGGACTATACTCATAATTCAGGATTATGTTAGGTGTAGGCATTGTACTAGGTTAAGGTATTTGAAAAGTAGTAGAACCAAGTTAAGTATTCAGGAAAACACTAACAAGATAAAAACTACAAAGTATGGATAGGCAATAGCCTACTGGATAGAGTGGTTGCTAAGCAAGGGTGAAGACTTGAGTTTGAATCTCAAGAAAAGACACAAAGCTAGAAGCAACATTTGCCCTTTGTAGTCTAAGTGTAGCACAATCAGAGGTGGAAAGAGGAGAATTCTCTGAAGATCATAAAATGGTTAACTTGGCATATATACATATATACATATATATATATATATATGTAAGAGGCAGGAGGAAAAACAGAGTCTGTTGGAAAGAAAATAGAAAGTGTGGAGAGACACCCAGTGTTGTCCTCAGACCACAATATATGCATTATAACAGGCACATACCCACACTTACACACATGAACATGCACACAAATCATACACACACATACACACACACACACACACACACACACACACACACACACACACAGAGGAAGCAAAGTGATGTGTGGATGACAGCAGCATATATTCCCAGGTCTAAGGAGACTTTGCATACTCATTGGTACTAAGAGATATGTGTAAGAATATTCACAGTTGCTGTGTCCAATGGTATAAAAATACAAACCCAAGTGTGGATCAGTAGCAGCTTGGTTAATGAAATTGTTATACAAGCATGTAACAGAACACTATATAACAAAGAAAATGAACAGCATACAATCACTGTAAGGAATAATGTTCTAAAAATGAAAACACACAGACAAACATGGCAAAAGGTCTATTTCCTTAAAACTCAAAGGCAGGCACAAGTACAATGTAGTGTTTCAAAGTTATAGACTTGGGTTAGAAAAGAATTGTTCACTTAAGAGGGCTAAAGTTTGGAAGGTGATGAGAGTGTCTGCACACTTTTACACCTTGTGTCATTCCTCTCTGTGGACTGGTGTCAAGAATAATACTTTCGTGAGTCTGTGAAGTTAGAAAGTTACAGTTCACACATTTTTTTTTTAAATGTTGGCAACATCCACTCCCCTTAAAGGTTCTTTAAAACAAATATGTCAAGAGAGGAGTTTAAAATCACTCAGTGAGGAGAATAAAAGAAAGATGGGGGAGAAAGTAGACTTTGTTATGTGGTAAGGCCAGAAAAAAAGGACCCCAAGGGAAGTTGAGGAGGACCTCCTAGTGTGACATTATGATGACATTCCTCTTCCATGGCTTTCATGAGACCCTTGGGAAGGTTGATACTGTTTTCTTTTTACATGGAGTGCTTCAGTGAAATCAAAGAATTCTTGGCATAAAAGGAAATTAAAACCAAGTGGGCAAAACAGAAACGAAGCAGTAGTCTGCCAACCTTTCTAGTTCTCTGCTGTGAAAGGATAATGCTACTTACCCAATTGTGATTTGGAGAAAATAACATGCAGACAGGTTGAAGTTGGGAAGTGGACGGGCCAATTCGACTTTGTGTTTTCTTTCATGACTTTTTAAAGTACTTCTAAGAATTATACTTCACTCATTAAAACTAAAACCAGCAGAATCACAAAATAGAAAACAACAAACAAAAAGCCCACCATTACCACCACCAACAACAAAACATTGCATTTCTGTTTTTTTCTAGGAAATAAAAAATGTGGCCATGCTGGATATCATTTTTAGATGACAAATTTGGCCAGCACAGGGTAGCACATGTCCCTGTCAACAAGGGTATGGTTTCCATAGGGCCACCATCACACCCTCTCTTGTTTTCTTATCTGCCAGTTGCCTTCCTCTTTAACATTCTATTCACATTTAGGCTTCTGCATTTGCAACCTATGCCAGCACTGAAATGAATCCAAGTATTGTCTCATTTCTTTCATGATTTTAAAGACTTGTTGACTATATCTCTTAACTTCCTATTTCTTTCAGGAAAAAAAAAATCCCACAATAGTTCCTTTAATAATAAAATTTCTGAAAACCATGTATTTTACACCATGATTATGCTTATCATATATATGCTGTATTTGTACCATGTTACCAACCATGTCACTTAAATAATAGGGCTGCTGACAAGAGATGCAACTATAGGTACTGCTTACCATGTGGGAGATGGCTAAGGAAGCCTGCTGCCAGGTGTCCAAAACTATCCTCTCATCTACTTCAAAGTTAGATTCCAAACCTTCTAAGGAAAGATCGATCTTGCCCTTCAGTAATGCTTTCACCTTTGGTTTGATGGTAACATTTTCTGGAGAATTGGATATTCGAGGAACTAGAGGAATTCTTTGGGGGGAGGGGTGAAAAGCAAACCAAAGACACATAAGGGTTTCATTTAACAGAGTTCTATTTCTGTGACAGTGTTAGTTTGTTTTAATTCACATTTCCAAAGTTTTCCTAGAAGAATTATTTTGAAGGGCTATGATTGGAAAATACTATATTATTCACATTTAAGTGGTCTACAAAAGTTTGCTAATAATGGAGAACTCACAGTAAGCAACAACAAGACATTTTTTTTTTCAGATTTAGTTCTCAATAATTAAAAGAAGACGATTAGATAACAGTGATTATGAAGAAAGACACCCCTCCCCAATGTCCCTTTTATGTCATATTTCCAGGGCACGTTTCTCATGAAGGTAAATCAGTATGGGAAAAGTAAACCTAATGAAACATACTCAAGATGCTCAGTGTCATATTAAACAGAAGTGATGTTTGTATGGTTGTCAAGGTGAAGCTTCAGAAGCTCCCCCCCCTTTATGGTAGTGGGGGTTTTCTCTTCATCAAGTTCTGTGGTAAAACATACGAGTGAATCTTGTTCTTCATCTTTTCTCATTAGTATTCTTTCCTTAAGTAGAGATTTTAGAACAATTTCTGAGAGTATAGGCTCACTGATCCTATCAACTCAGTGGTTAACTCAAGTACAAAGAGAGACCTAGGGTACAGTGTTTAGTGTAGTGACAAATATAAAGGGCCTTAAGTTTGGAAAGGAATTGGAAAATTGCAATTCAAAAAATGACTTGGATGAATAATAAGAGACTCTGTTGTAATTTAAGAAAAGTGCATGGGAGAGAAAGATATCATGTGACAGGGTTCAAGCATAGGTTTTTTTTTTTTTTTTTTTTTTAATTGGGGAAAGGGACGAGGGGAGACTAGCCTCTGGAGACAGGAGCATCAGGAGAGAGGAGAAAGAAAAAAGAGGAAGAGATAGAGGGAGAGAAAAAGAGAGAGAAGGATGGGAGGTGGGCATGTATCCTGTCCGAACCCCAAGGATAGGCCAGTACAGATGCCTGAATACTATCAGAGTCAGGACCAACAGCAGGAGTAGCATTGTTTTTATAGAGTCAAGAAGGTGGGGTCTGGAACTGGGATTTAGAAAGATAATTGTGAACTCTGGAAAACACCTAGCTTCCTCTTTTTTGGAAGCATCAAATGAAATTTCTTGAAATTGACACTGATTTTCACACTGATGTGTGAAGGTTTTAATGAGAATGCCTCCATATGTTCATATATTCCAATGCTTAATCCTCAGCTGGTGAACTGTTTGGGAAAGATTAGGAATGGTGGTCTTGGTTACTGGATTAGGTATGCCTTTGTTGGAGGATGTGTGTCACTGGAGTTTGGCTTTGAGGTTTCAAAAACCAGTGCCAGGCCCAGTGTTTTTCTCTCTCTTCCTGCAGATGAGGGGGTAAATCTCTTGGCTACTGCTCCAGTGTCACCCCTGTCTGCTTCCCACCAGGATGATCATGAACTAACCCTCTAAAACTGTAACCAAGCTTCCAATTAGATGCTTTCTTTTATAAGACTTTCTTTGGTCATGCAATATCCTCACAGAAGTAGAAAAGTAACTGTTAGTATTCAGGCATCTGCAATGGCCCATCCTTGGGGTCCTGACAGGATAAGCCCTCAGCTGTAGCCACCTAGAACACCAGCTGTGCACATTCACTACATTCCCTTTTAAAATGGCCCTGCCCACCTCCCATCTCTCTCTCTCCCTCTCTCTCTCTCCCTCTCTCTCTCTCTCACTCTCGCTCTCTTTCTTGCTCTCTCTCTCTCTCCTCTCTCTCCTCTTCTGCTGCTTATGTATCCAGAGGCAACTCTTTCCCTCCCCTATCCCTTCCCTCATTCCCTTCCTGCTAGTAAAAAACCCCTCCACATAATTTCTGTCCAGCTCTTTCTCTCTTGTGCTGCTTTTTAAAATTACAACAGTAACTACAGTAACTATGACTTAGAACTTGAAATTCTGATGATTTAACATAAATATAGAGGCAATGTGCTGAAAATACACTCACACATTGAATTATATCTTAATATTCAATTAAACCTAAATCAAAGCCATTCAAGTTCCAACAATTTCATGTGAGGTGTGTGTGTGTGTGTGTGTGTGTGTGTGTGTGTGTGTGTGTGTATGTGTGTGTGTGTGTGACCATATCTAGACACTTCCATATAACACAAGACTTTGCAGGACAGCAGTTGTGACATGTATCTTAGTGGGTTTATGATCTACTAATTTTAACAAGGATCATTTGTATGGCCATGGGTTTGGAATTATTCACTGGAGTATGACTTACTGGTTGTCACATGGCTGAAGTCAATGACTGTCCTTCCGCCATAATCTGTCCATTGCCAATAGTTTAGCAGAAGGATTTTTGAGCTCCTATCCTACCCATGATTGGTTGTTTACAGGCCCAAATGCAGCTCCTGTGTAGTTTTGTTTGCAATGACAACACAAACAGGCACACACACACACACACACACACACACACACACACACACACACACACACACACACACCCTGATGGTGCATTCTCTAACCTCTATATAGTTTTTTTCTTCATACAGTCTTTCCACTCAGTCCTTCTGTAGGATTCCCAGTGTGGTATAAATGTCATGTTTAGGATTGAGTGCCCATTGATTCTAAGTGTCTTGAGTAGGCATGCTTCTCTGTACTCATGAGGAGGGGGAAGAATGACTATTGTGTGAGGGAGAGAAGAGAGGTGAAGAGTGATACTAACCAGAACTACAAGCACATGAAATTTCCTAAAACCAATTTTAATCAATACTAACTGAAAGGGGATATGGAAATGAGAACAAAGGCAAATGCATAATAGATCTATATTAAAATTGAAGGTAGTTGCTGATGAACATGGGCTTAGAATTCATTTACTGGCAAGAAAAATCCTTGTACTATAGGTAGTAGTTATGTCACTATCAGGAGAAATGAAATTAGATATGCTACTTGAATTTCTGAGCCTTACTTCTTGGAATAATATAAAGACATTATGATCCTTGTTGTTATCATGAGTAATTCTTTATCAACAGTACAACTATTATTTTGAAAATATTACGTGGCTACCATTATTGTTATAGGGTTGTTGGAAGGAATGAAGTAGAAAATCTATGTAAAACTGCTTAACACTGTACTTGTTTCTTTCTATATGTTATAGACTGTGGTTAATTGGTTGGTGAAATGGTTGGTATATTGATTGACTGGTTGTCTCAACCGTTTTGCCACAGCAATGATTTGAGGTTGAGATTGGTACAAAGTTGCTCTGCAAAAAATAAGAACTGTCTGTTCTTCTGTGGGCTTATTGTACTAACCAACATTAATAGCTTCCCCATTATGCCTGCTTTGCTATTATGTGCCAAGAACAGAATGCACCGTCATTGTAGACACTGAAACTTGGTCTCCTGGTGATTCTGATGGTTCCTATTGCCTCTGGTATTTATTATTGTTCTAATTTCAACATTTTCTTAGCAACTTGTTCAATGTTTTTCTTTTATTTGGGACAGGAAGAGGGTGCAGGTTTACCCTTTTGTGTATTCCTTTGTATATATGAGCCTGGCAGAAATATTACATTAGATGAGAGCATCTAAAAATGAAGAAAATGGCCTTGAATCATTGGATAACCTGTGTGGCAATGCCACCTCAAATTATTTTTGGAAGAGGGGAGGGATAAACAAAGTGAGAACATGCAATACTCACCACACCATTAAAATAATGCATAGAAGTAAGAGTAAACCGTTATATATTATCCAATAACAAAAGAGGCCACTCTTTATTAAGTGTTTGATAACTATAGTTTAAGTGTTTCAATTTCCAGAAATGATTCCATATATTTTGCAGATTCTACTTTCTGTAATGTTCATAACCTTGCTTTCACAAGGAAGCATGGAAATGGAGGCTTACATTGAGATGTAGTGACTTGATGGACAAACAACTTATCTTAACCACTTACACAATTAGTAAGTGACAGACTCCAGATTTAAACTAGACAAATCTGGTTTTTAAAGTATATTCATTATGCTATGTTTTGCTTACACAACTCTTATACCTATGTTGACTGAGCAAGCATCTAGGCAAAGAGGCTTCTTTTAAATATAAAACACATAGCTCACGTGCTTGGAGGTTTAAATATAGCATTCAATGTCATCATTTTATTTTATAAATTTAACATTTGCTTGTATTTCTATCTTCGTATCAAGATTTTTTTTTCATGCTTGGCTTAATGACGACCAGGAAATTCTATTCCAAAGTTTCCTACATTTTAAACTTAATTTTCAAATATCACAATTGTTCCTAAGTGATTTTGAATTCTGTTTTCAAGTGCTTTATCTTTTTTTTTAATTTTTTAAAATTTATTTTATATAACAAAGTCCATTTAAATGAAAACAAACATTTATAGACAATATTTGGGAATTTGGGTATTGTTCTTTCCAAACTACTTCGTGCTGGTAAGGGACGCTGTCATGGGTGATTCAAAGAAGATTCAGAAATCCTGGCTGTAGTCTGTAAGGCTGCTTTGTCCAGTCAAGTGCTTTATCTTAAATCATATAAAATTAAGCAAAACTATATCTTAGTGTAAAATGGCTGGAAACTACATTGTGGAATCACTACCACTCCCCTTTCACAGTGACATCTTCTCAGAATGTATATATACAGCTTCACAGAATCTGAGATAGTGTCCTTTTCCCCCAGAATTCATCTACTATATCTATAAAATATTTACTATGTTTTTATTATAGATGATTTATTTAGCTAAAAATGTAATTTGTCTTCATTCTACCACTAAGTTCCTGTTTCTGTTGGCAACAATCTGATGTTAGACTGTTACTATCTTTCAGTCTGGTGAGATCATGATCATATACCATTAGACTTTGACCACTTCTCAAATTCCTCACCTGTAAAAAGGAAAATGGCAATCCCTTCCATTTTAATTCACATAATCTCTCTCTCTCTTTTTCTCATGCATAAAGAGACACACAGAGACACCCTCCCTCTTCCTGCCCCCGATCTGGTTTTTTCCTAATCCCTCACCAGAGGTCTTTGAGGCTAAATGTATTTCTGAATACAAAAGTGACATTGTGCCTAATATCCACAGCACAGAAAACAAGTGATACCTCTCTAACCAAAAGAGAAAATATTTATCACTAGCAAGATAATCATATCAGGTCAAATTAATGTCACATCAAAGTTAGAAAAGAAGTTCAACTTTTTAGAACATTTGGGGGTTTCTATTGAGAGGAACATGTTTTATAATTGCAAAGCAAATACAGCATACCACAATGGTCTGCCTTACCTAAGCTGGTTTTCTGAAATATCTTTACTATCCAGCTGAATCAATGGGATCCGTGTAAATTTCTTATTATCTTCTAGTGGGATTTTGGATTCCATTGCTCTGTAATAATCTTGAAGGAGTCTTTTGGTATCTTGGAAACGGTTCACTTCCGCCTTTAATACAGAAAGTGGAAATCAATACCCAACTAAGAAAGACTAATCTATATGTATTTTTGTGCTATATATGTATACTTAAAGAGAAATTTTAAAACATGTTGGTTGAAAGTAATTTCCCAAGGTTCTTTAATCTTGGTTATTTCTTTGTCCCTAGAGTTTTTCTTAACTATTTAAGAAAGCAAATGATTTTGTATTCTATATGTTTACTGAGTGTGATTCCATTTATGCAGGTGATAGTTTTATTCCTTTTGATAATTGGCACTAGAAATTCTTTAATCAACCACTGAAGTAACTTCTTTGTCCTAGCAATAATTCAGTTGCCTTGAGGTGCCACAGATGATGAATGTACAAGAACAAAATGAAACCAATACAAACTATTTGTGGAAACACAACAAGCAAGAGCACAAAGTGAAACAATCATTCTCTTTGTACAGTTTCCAGTCTTGCTTAATGTGAACAGGATAGACATAACTCAACTTCTCCAGTCTTCTTTGCTCAACTGCTTTGTTGGAGTTAGAAGCAACCCTGAAGGAAATGAGTGATTCAGAGGAGTTGGTTGTGAAATAATTAGCTATTATTCACATGTGCTGTTGTCTATCTCCCTGTCAGTGCAGGTCTGCCCTTGTGGCATACATGTGCTGGGCATGTATAATGTGAGTCCTTAAACAGTTTTAATGCTACAAATGTAGATCCTGGATTTCCAACTGATTCTTTATTATATCATATGGCATATTTGTCCTTCTTTTTGGTAATCTATCTATTACCCCTAGACTTTCCTTTGTGGTGGGGTTGGGTAAGCAAAAATATGAAGTCATGAATGCTGAGCCTTGTATGCAGAGGAAATACATCATATCTTGTTGATTGAAGAGAGAAAATTTTCCTTTTCTTTTTAAAAGAGCAGATGCAACCTAGTGTTTAAAGTGTTTTTGTTTGTTTGTTTTGTTTTTTGCTGTTGTTGAAGGTAGCCTAAGTACATTAATGAAGGGATGGCATATTAATTAGAGGCCTGTTCTTTTCTGTGGAGCGAGGAGCAATGGATCTGGGAGAGAGGAGAGGTGGCTAGAGAAGACTCGGGGGAGATGGCAGAAGGGGAGGCTGCAGTCTGGATATATTGTATGAGAGAAGAATAAAGAAAAAGAAAAACATTGCTTCTGAACTATCCAAAAATAGACTTGTATTACCATATTCACAGTTGACTATCAAGGATGCCTGTTTCTGCACAGCAGTATGCAATAAGAAAAACAAACAAACAAACAAACAAACAAAAAAAAAACCGGGTGCAATAAGATTGTTTTATAGAGAAAATGATTAGATGGATTGTTTATGCTTTTTGCAATATTAAACTCTTCTAGATAAATGACTCAAACAAGATGAAATTAATCTCATGACTGAGTTTTGATGGGAGATGTCATTCTGTATATGTTTCTCATACTGGTTAATAAATAAAGCACTGTTGGCCAATAGGAGAGGAAGATAGGAGGGACTAGGAGACAAGGAGAAAATAGGAAGTAGTAAGGAGGAGTCAAGATGGAAGTCTGGAGAGAGCTGGATGCCAGCCGCCTCCCCGGTAAGAGAAGGCCATGTGAAAATACATAGATCAGCAGAAATGGGTTACTACTTAAGATAGAGCTAGCCAATAAGAAACTAGTACGTGGCCAACAGTATAATATCAAATACAGAGTCTCTGTGCATTATTTGGGGCTGGCGCGGCAGCAGGACAAGACCAGCGGCGGCGGGCGGAAAAACTGTACTCATTACAGAGTTTATATTATGAAATAAAATTAATGTTTGTATATTATTTTAAATTATAGGACATTTTACCGATGATCACAATACTTTGAAATAGCCAGGAAACATGTGATTTTTTTCTTTATCATTGAGTTGAAATATTGATACACGGAATAATCCCATAGCTTAAAGAAAATTATTGGTATGTATTATGTTTCAGTTTGGTAAAACTGCAGGGAAAATTATTTGATTAAATTATACTCTTGGGAACTCACACAATATCACATTTACAATGAATAAGATGCAAATATAAACTTAATATGTGCATATTGAGTATTGGCAATTTGGAAACCTGAATAAATGTGTGTGTGGGGTTTACAAAAATCTATTAGTCATTGAATCAATACATTGTATTATTGGACAAATAAAGTGTGAAACCTGGAAAGTATTTCTTTTTTAACTTAGAGCATTGTACTACTCACTAATTACCAGGTTTGGATGACCATAGTTTATAGAGTCAGTATTTGAAATTGTCCTGGGATCTGTCCCCAAGAATTACATTATGACAGTAATTGTTTTGTATAAAATACTAACTCATTTTAAGGGGAATAACTTGATACAAATATAAACAAATTTGAATAGGGTATCACACCATATTCAGAATTCTCCTCTAAGAAAATGAATCATGATTCTTCTCACATTTATAACAAATAAATAACCCTCTGCTATGTGACTTCTTTGGTGTTGGAGTTTCAGATTTTGCTTTTCTTTTTGTGGGGCACTCTGGATTGAACCTAGGTCCTCCAGCATTCTAACAAAGTACTTTTACTTCATGTTTGACACATGTGCCCAGCCTTCTGGTTTATTTATTTCTGAGATGGGATCTTATTACGTTTCCCAGACTAACTGTGAACTCCCTGTGGGCCCTGATCTTGTGATTCCCCCTTCCTCAGCCTCTGGGGTAGGTGTGACTTACAGGTTTGTGAAGCCAGTACCAGCTTAGAAAGTCTTCTCTGAACTTTATGGTGTGGGGAACTTATTGTAGAGGCTGTCCATGAACATCTTGTTAGAATAAATGAGTGAAACCTCTGCATGATCAAGCAGGTTTAGAAATTCAACACTAATATGCCAGAATGATTTCTTTACCCATGGAGCATCATAGTGCCTAACGATGTAGCAGGCTCATCTGTCTCCAGGGAGGCAGAGAGGAAGGTAACATTATGCAGTACTTCCTAAAGTCAATTCATGTAATTACAACGTTTTCCAGATCAGTTTGGGAGACAAATTTCTTGGGAATCCATTTTGGGAAGCAATTATCTAGCTGTTTGTGAACTAGCACATTCAACTGAAGGTTTTCTCAAGGCTTGTTACCTTCAGTCCTTGACAAACATTAAGGTTTCTGGTTTTGAGTGTCTTGGACAAAATGCAAGCTACCTCAGCTGTCTAGTATTTGATGGGTAGTTCCATCATCACATTCTTTTCTATGTGCTGAGATAAAAGTTGCTCTATGTGCACCTTTTGTTTTTATAGGGTTTATTGAGTGTTGCCACACAAAGCTCTTTGTGAAGCTGAACAACTTGGACAGTGTTGTTGACATAGTGGTGTTCCAGAAGGAGTACTGTCTCTGCCAGCACGGTCAATCCAAATCCATGTTCCTTCTTTCCCTTACTAGACACAACTATTGGACAAACAGTTCCACCCCAGTTTGCTTCAGTTTCCTTCTCTATGAAATGAGGATAACAATAGAACCTTCCATGTAAACTATCATGATGCTGTCATGATAGTTTACTGTGTTCTTTAAATTTCTAAGAGTAGTGCCCAGCATGTACTCTGCTATTCTATTTTATTTTGTCTTGTAGGATGTGGGTATTGGGCCAATGTTTGAAATCTATATATTAATGAACTGTAGAGTCACACCTAGTCCACAGGAATCATTTATGGCTCTGACACATGAAAGTGACTCATGGAAGTCTGCTGTACCTTCATTATTGGATTGTAGCTACTTCTTCCATAAGCATTTGGTAAAACCTGTTCATAATATTTTCTCTTTACACATTCAAATAGATACCACAAGCTTCTGCTCAGATGAGTTTAGGCTAGTTTTATACTTTATAATAGTCTTTTGGGTAAGTGATGCATTAGAGAGCTAAATGTACTCCTTGATACACGTAATAACATGCTTAACAATGATTGGAACTCTTTAAATCTCTCTTATCCTCATAGTCCAGCTTTGTAACATGCCTTAATAGTTTGCCTTGGTCTGATATCCTGATTTCTTCATACCTCCCACGTAAAGATAATATAGTTCTTCTTCATTCATAGGGGACACCTTCAAGCTCTTTATTTAATACCTGACTAATACCTTTGTTTCTCTGCAGAGAATATACAGCATTGATATAATTAAAAAGGGAAAATTTTCATTCCAAGTAAAATGAAACACTATAAATTGGTGCACAATGAAACATCAAAAGATTTACCACATCATTGCTGAAACAAAGCACAACTTTCCTCCAGCAGATGTGAGAGACAGTTTATTCTAAACAACATGGATTTAGGTTGCTCTAAACCATATTATTCATTGTGGAAGAAGCTTCAGAGGATCTAAGGCAGTCAGTAAAAAAATTAATTCATCTGTCAAATAAATTGATGGGAGCATTAGTGGGCAAGATATATTTTAACAGAAAAGCAAAACAACACCCCCCAACACACACACACCCTACAATCAGGTAAAGGCAACTGAAACCATGGAAAGGGTACTAGTAAGGTGGGGAGTGCTATAATTTCTGGTGTTTTTGGAGATTCTGTCAATTTTTCAGGCCTGCCTTGGAGTAGGGATTGTCCCTTTGAAGGCCGGAACTACTAGAATGGATGGGTCATTTTTTCAAAAGAGATTCTTAGACCTATTATGTCTAAGAAATAGATATAAGCAGAAAGATTTTATCATCTTCTAAATTACCTTCCAAGACGCTCCAGGGCTAAGAGTCTGGGAGAAGTGTGTCTAAAATTAGTGATGCTCAGGGTTCAGACTCTCAGCCCCTGGCCTCCATCAATACTTCAGGAAACTGGTCCATTGTATTATTTTGAAATAAATATTTTAAGACAGGCCTTTTATCAGTTTTGTAACCCAGGAATACCTTCCTCAAGATCAGAAACCCTGTCTTTGCAGTACAGTTATTTCTCATGGCAGAGAGCATTTCAAGGTTCCTATATGAGGGAAGGAAAATAACTTCTGTGGATGTCTTCAATTGTAAACCTTCTCCTACAATGAAAATGGGAGGTAGTTCAATTAACAAACAAAGCTGTGGCTGGAGAGGTGTCTCAGGATTAAGAGAGTATACCCCCTTTTCACAGGACTATAGTTGCCAGCATCTACATTAGGTGGCTCACAGCTACCGGAAACCCCAACTCTGGCTTGGCTCAAAGTTTTGTTCTTGTCTACACAGGCACTGAGAAGGTGCCCCAAGCCACAATCTCACACACAGCTACACATGAAGTTAAAAGCTTATATTACAAAGCAAAGACAACTGATCTCATCCCTCCTCTTGCCCCAGCCCTTGATCCCTCAAACCTATCTATAGGTACTTCGTTAATGAGGGATCTATCAGCTAAAGACTAGTTTGCACTTTGTCTTCTGGCCACAGAAATTGTACCCATGATTGTAATGGAGTCCCCAAATTATGACAAGGCAGCTTTACTGGGTTTAGGTGGCCACTTTTAAGTATTTGCCAGTCTGATCAAGTAGGCACCCCAGTTGCAGACAATGTCCCTGCAATCTCACAGAATATATACAGGACAGCAGAACTAGTGAGTAGCTGCTTGAGACGCATTGCCTGAGTGATTGCTTGGCTGAGATAAAAAACAAATTTGTTAAAAAAAAATTTTGTTAGCTAATTTTCTTGGCAAGCCAGAATGCATACCGAGCAGAGAATGCATACCACACAAGGTATAATAAGCAAAATTATCCTAACATTCCCAAAGGAGTTGTTCCATGAGGAATAAGGCTACAAAGGGAGTCTGTGCCACTGTGTCTGGTCACTCTTACCTGCATCAGGGAAAAGAAGTGATTCATAATTATTCCGACAGAGTCCTGCAGCCAGCTCTCATTAATGATATCAATCCTTTCCTGTTCTGCCTCCTCCTTCCTGGCCTCACAGATGTCCCAGAGGCGGTCTCGTAGATCCTGAGTGGAAAGACAAACAGCGTGGCTGTGCATGAGAGTCGAGCCTTGTACAGTCTCAGTGCCATGCACCTGAGGTCCTTTGGTTCTGGAGATGTCACTAAAGGGGACATGCCTAACAAGTTCGTGTGTTAGAGTTATTCAGAGAGCAATCACATCTCTTGTTCTCTTGGACCATAGTTCTCACAAATCCATTCCCATCACCTTATGCATGGGTGGCCCTATTTGTGTGTCAGCTTTTTGTTGATAAACTTGTTTGGATACAAATCACTTTATGTGAATTAAAACCAACAACTGTCTGTTGTTGGTGTAAAAGGTACATTGTTACATTTGAACCAAAGACATTAATTTGTTAACTATCAGAGGTAGGGAATCATTTGTCAGCAAAATGTTTAAGCTTAGTGGGATGCTCAACAACAGCTCAAGAGCATACCAGACTAAGAACAATAAGGAAGAATATGAATAGGACAATATACTTAATATTTACATATAGTAATCAGTCTATAGTATGGGCATTCAGGGATACTTCATTTATTTCATAAATTGCATGTAACTATGCCAAAATTTTAATTTAAAAATTATGGTGGTTCTGTGTATTGGGTTATTCTTAAACATGTTGTTGATGTATGTGCATAAGCCTTTGGATGCCTGAAAGCAGGAACAGGTGGCTCGTTATCTTCATTTGTGTAAGAGGACACTGGGTCACAGGGAAGGCGTTTTCCTTGGGTGAGTGAATGGTGAAGCTAGGACGTGAATCTTCGAGTCCAATTAATGTGTAGCACTATGCTATGCATTATAATTGATAGTGGATAAAAGAGGAATTCAAGCAGGAAGTGCTTTAGAGGCTGTAGTGATTGATATATCACTTCTAGGGAGATAAACACGATCAATCTGTCTTCATGTGTCCAACAATACTCCATGGAGAAACAGTTTGATTGGGAGTTTCCATGCCTGGACATAGATACACACCACTACTGCCACCTAATATGTTAATCTCCTTGCCATGTTCTTTTTTTTCCTTTTCACATATGGAATATGATAGTTACTGGTGAGAACCTAGGATCATGGATGTGCAGATGAAATTAGACAGTGACAGCAAATACAAATAGTGTATGCTCAGTATTTAGAAGTATTTATGTCACTGCATTATATAATCAATGTGTCGAAAACCGTAGCAAAGAAAGGGGATACAAACAGTAGTTTAAAAGTTTCATTATTTTCAAGATCCTCTATGTATAAAATACAAGAAGGAGAGAGCTATAATTTCAACCAACATCATCTATACCACTTTAAAAACAAAAAAACAAAAAAACAGATGTGAAGCCTGATGAGGTGGAGCACACTTTTAAACCCAGCACGTGGAGGGGGAAGGGGAGGCAGGTTTGAATTTGAGGATAACCTGGTCTATATTGTTTCAGGTAAGCCAGGGCTACAAAGAGAAATCCTGCCTTGAAAAAACAAAAAACAAAACAAAACAAAACAAACAAACAAACAAAATGGATATAGGTTGGCCCCTGATCCTGCTGCTCCTGTCTCTGGTCCCCATCGAGAGCACCTTTGGAGCTCTGATACACCCCCACCCATCCCCACCGCCAGCCTACCCCCCTACCCTGTGCCCTACCCTACCCACGGTCCTGCTGCTCTGGTTGAGCACTGGGACAGAGGGTAGACCCAACAGCCCACCCTACTTCGGAGACTTCTCGGAGCAACTCTGAACAATGGAGACTATCCACGCGGGAACACCCATAATTTCCACCTGCTAGGTCTCTGACTCCGCCTCCAGTCCTCTGCTGGAGTCCTGCCTCCTCCCCCCCCCAGAGAACCACCTATCTCTGCGAGACCACTGTGAGTACCTGCTGGCATCTTCTTCTGGATCCTCATCCTTGATCCCATCCCTGGATCCCTGTCTGCGGAGAAACCTCCTAGAGAGCTTGGACCACACAGAGCTACAGATATTGAATCTCAGAATCACATAAGCCCATCGGGGAAGTACCATAGAGAGAGGGGGAGATCCCACCAACACCTACTGGAAGAAGCTATGGGAAGACGGCAATACAAGAAAACACCTAACAACAGAAAGACAAGCATGACACCACCAGAAACTAGGGAATCTACACCAACTAGAATGGAACACAACAACAAAGCAGAGGAAGCAGAAGGGTACGACTTAAAAATTACCATCATAAAAATGATAGAGGCCCTCAAAGAAGATGTGAGAAAATCCCTTAAAGAAATGGAGGAAAAAAACAAACAAAAAAGTGGAAGAAATGAACAAATTCCTTAAGGAAAGTACAGAAAGGCAAGAAAAAACAATTAAGCAGGTGAAGGAAACAGTTCAAGACTTGAAAACTGAAACAGAGAAAATAAAGGCAACACAAACTGAAGGAATGCTGGAAATAGAAAAGCTGGGCAAAAAATTGGCAACTACGGACACAAGCATAACCAACAGAATTCAAGAGATGGAAGACAGAATCTCAGGCGCAGAAGATAAACTAGAAGAAATAGATTCATTGACCAAAGAAAATCATAAATACAACAAATCCTTAACACAAAACATCCAGGAAATATGGGACACCATGAAAAGGCCAAACCTAAGAATAATAGGCATAGAGGAAGATGAGGACACCCAGCTCAAAGGTGCCGAAAACATTCAACAAAATCATTGAGGAAAACTTTCCAAATCTGAAGAAGGACATGCCCATGAAAGTCCAAGAAGCATACCGAACCCCAAATAGGCTGGACCAAAGAAAAAAGACCCCTCGACATATAATAATCAAAACACCTAGCATACAGAATAAAGAAAGAATATTAAGAGCAGCGAAGGAAAAAGGAGAGGTAACATATAAAAGCAGACCAATCAAAATTACACCTGACTTCTCCATGGAAACCCTCAAGGCCAGAAGGTCCTGGATAGATGTTCTAAAAGTATTAAGAGAACACGGATGCCAGCCTAGGTTTCCTGAACATAACTCTAGGGGCACAGACACTGAGAGAAACAATAAATGGGACCTCTTCAAACTTAGAAGCTTCTGTAAGGCAAAGGACACAGTGGACAAGACCAAACGGCAGCGCACAGACTGGGAAAAGATTTTCACCAATCCTATATCCGACAAAGGGCTGATCTCCAAAATATACAAAGAACTCAAGAAACTAGTCAACAAAACACCAAATAACCCTATTAAAAAATGGGGTACAGAACTGAAGAAAGAATTCTCAATAGAGGAAATCAAAAAGGCTGAAAGACACTTAAGAAAATGCTCCACATCCTTAGCTATCAGGGAAATGCAAATCAAAACAACTTTGAGATACCATCTTACTCCTGCCAGAATGGCTAAAATTAGAAACACCAATGATGACTTATGTTGGAGAGAATGTGGAGAAAGTGGAACACTCCTCCACTGCTGGTGGGAGTGCAAACTCATACAGCCATTTTGGAGATCAGTATGGCGATTCCTCAGGAAAATGGGAATTAGTTTACCACAGGACCCGGCAATCCCCCTCTTAGGCATATACCCAAAGGATTCACATCCATAACAGCGCCCCTTACCAGCAGGAAGTAGTTTGGAAAGAACAGCATCCAAATTCCCAAATATTGTGTATAAATGTTTGTTTTCATTTAATTGGACTTTGCTATATAAAATAAATTTAAAAAATGGATATACATAAGCCTTTTCTCAAACCTGCGTTTATTTATGGCATTAAAGGAAGTCAAGTTTTGTTTAGGCGTTGCCATTTTCTCTACTGTGTACTCCTGCTGAGATCTGCTGTTTAAAAGTCTTACAGTATTTTCAATAAGGCTCCTTTAGTCCAAACATACAGAGCCTTTCAAGAAGAAACCATTCTTGGTTCCTAGAATCCATGAGTATATACTAATAACGAAAGTTTACTCAAAAGAAAAGATGCTGTCTTGTTCTCTCCTTGCATGCTTGTGAGCAATGACTTTGCCTGTGATATGGTTTGATATTTTAATTTTCATGTGTATTTTCCTCATTTGTCAAGTAGTTGCATTATGCTTTTTATTCTCATTAATTCATTTCTTCTTTCTCAAGTTTAATTTCTGTATCCTTTTTGAAACTATATATATTCTTTCATGTATACAGACAAAGTTAATCAAAGTAAATTAATTCTCTCACACAGACTACATATATGTATATTTAATTATATTATAAGTACACACATGCATATTATATATTATTACTCAGTGCTGACATCTCTGAGGGTCCTCTTAAAATATTATCTAGTTTATTATAAATAATTATATAGATCTCTACTATAGCTATATATTTCAAATATTTAAAAGCAAAATTGAAAAATAAAGGTGAACTTAACATTTAATCCTAGGTTGGAATATTTTTAAATTGGCCACTAAAAACACTATAGCGTTCTTATAAATATAGAAAATATTTCTGTATTTACTTACATAAACATTAAAAACTCTGCATAAAACCTCATTTCAAATAAGCTTAATATCAAATTGGGAATATATATTTATATTATCAGTGAGTGGTAGTTATGCATAATATATAAAGAAGACATACTAATCAATAAGAAAAAAGAGCCGAATTCAGGAGAAAAGTAAGTAGGAATCATAATCAGGACCCAGAAGAAAGGAACAAATGGTCATTAAACAGGAAAGAAAGAGTAACTTCAAATGCAAAGTGAAAAAAATGCAAATTTTAAGAAACACTTATATTTTACCCACTAAATTGCCAAAATTTCAAACATAAAGTAGAATTAATATTGGATGCATTCACATAACCTGTTGTTTCAAGTAAAACTGAATTCTCTGTTATTAATTGTTAAACTAAAGCAAAAATAGGAATTTGTAAGTTCTCAAATGTCTCAAAAATATGAAACATAGCATAATATTTCACTCAGTAATTTTAACATTTACTTTTGTTCTTAAAAATTAGCCCAAAAATTGTTTATTATTAATGGCAGTACGTATATAACTGGTTGAAATCTTATGGTATAATTTTATATTAAAATTGACACATAATTTATATTAAAATTGGTACATAACAAAATTTTTAATGATGTATGATTAATGATGGATACATATTCAACAAATTATAATAATGTTCACTAGTCATGTCATTTAGTCCTAAAAATGTTTTAGATGAATTTTTATTCATTAATAAAGCATGTATTGATGAATAAAAAATGGTGAAAAGCAGTATGTGTACTGTGTTATCATTTTTTGAAAATAATAGCAGCTACTATTGACAGAGATTATGTATTTTTTATAATTTCTACTCATTATTCAGTTATCTACAAGTAAGATATGGGGCATTTGAGTGTAGAAAAGGAATGAAAGGAACAAATGACTGAATGTCACAGTTCTCTGCCCATAAGCATCTACTACGAGAAAGAGACATACAGGAGAGCTACTTTAGGGCTGGATATATGAATGGGTGGGCAAGAGATAGAAAGAAAAAGCAGTTGTAGGATTTATAGATGCATGATTTTCTCCCCTTGAGACAGGGTTTCTCTGTGTAGTTAGTCCTGGCTGTCCTTGAACTCACTCTGTAGACCAAGCTGGCCTCAGATTCACAGAGATCTGCATGCCTCTGCCTCTTGAGTGCTGGGATTAAAGGTATGTGCCACCACTGCCTGGTTTATATGCCTGATTTTGAGGAATGTTTAAGAATAGGTAACAGGTGAACACCTCTTATGTTAAATAAAGCCTTTGGAACCTCCCTGTCACCCAGGTGTTCTGGCTGCCTTATTGTTTTTGTGGGCGGATCATAAATTGGTTTCCCAGCTGATTTTCCTGATTAATCACTTCCCATAGGAGCTTTTAACTCCATAAATCAAGGTTTCCTTTCTACACTATAAGATGACTCCAGGCCTTAGGTAATATGGCCCCACATAGTCTCTCTGATCTCATCAGTAGTCCTCTGGTCTATGCTCACTTTGTTCTCTGCTTTTTCATAACCCTGCATATATGAGGACTCCTCCTGACCTCCATATCTTTATTCCCCACTCTGACTGATATAACTTACTCCACACAAGCACAAGGTTTACTACAGTATCCTTGCCCTTGGCCTGTTAAAATATCTCTAAGCAGGGTTTTCTACATCCACAACAAGCAAAATAGTTGCAGAAATGCTTCAGCCTCTTGCCCGTTTCCTTGATGCCTTCATAGGTTTAGCAAACAAACAAACATAATGACAAACTCACCTTATGGTTATTGGTTTTTGATTATTCTGTCTCCTGGCTACCAGCATGGAAATATTTTGGAGTCATAGACTTTGTGTTCACCTGTTAAACCCTAGCCCTGTGGACATAATAAATGCTTTGATATTTTCTGAACAAATGATGAACATTGGGGTAGAGTTTGGCAATATATTTGTTACACAAATGAATATAGAGATACCTTGTATAGAAATTTCCTCCAAGTTGATACATTTGATCTTGGAAGGAAGCTGGTTAAGACCTATAGGTCAGGTGTGGTGCATTTATCATTAATCCCAGCACTTGGGAGTGGAGGCAGGGGTATCTATGTAAGTTTGAAATTTTCCTGGTCTACACAGTGAGCTTCAGATCACCTGAGGCTATACAGTGAGATTTTTGCCTCAAACAAACACACTCACTGAATAAGTTCTAAGGGGAGGTGAAATATTCCATCTTGTGGAGAAATAGCTCCTTAAGGCTCAGGAAATTCTAAAGGAAGGCTCATTGAAATTCAGGAAGTAAACAACCCAGATGCCTCAAGAGGTCCCTCAAACTAAGGTGTCCCAGAGCTCCTCCCCAAACAATTTAGACCCTACTACTGAAGAAACCACCTTTATTAGTCAAAGGACCCAAGGAAATCAAGTCACTATTGACCAGGAAGCCTCCTCCCTTCATGCTAGCTCTTACAGTACAGAAAGATGCTATGCAGGCTGCTGGATGAATTAAGCAGACTTTCTGATTGGCATAAAGCCCACACTACAGGAGCAAACACATACCTGGTAATGTAAGTCTGGCCACAAGGATGAACCAAGACTATTATTTTTACTTAATAGACATAGTATCAAATTACTGTCTATATTCATTTCTTTCTATCTATAGATTTGTGGAGTTCTCAGATCTCATTAGAAAAATTTCTTTGTGCAGTGGCTAGTGGCTAACATAGAAACTCATGAATGGTCAAAGTAGAAAGAATAAGTGATTTGGGTGTACTCAACCATAAATGGGACAGCTCTATCACAGCCCCATCCAATAATTTAGGGACTATTGAAGAAGAGGTTGTAGAAATACTGTAAAAGCCAGAGGTCAGGGAGGACTGGAACAAATTAGTGTTTTCTGGATGACAGAACTTCTATACTCAAAAACTCATAGCAGGTGTGGTTGACTGACTGCATAAGACCTTCAAAAGATCAAGCCAGTCAAATTTCTAGCATGGAGTGGTGGTGGTGTGGTGGTGGTGGTGGAGAGGTTCATGAGCTCCTACCCCAAATTGAGTTTCTACAGACAATTGATGGCTTCTGGAGGAGGAAGAGTCTGTTTTCTTTAGGGCTGTGACTCCTGATAGTTTGACAATGCTGCAGTGATGGCTCATACCCAGACATAGACAATATAAACTGAATTTAAAAAAAGAAGATAATTTGTGGGAGTTACAGTGGTAAGGATGGATCTTGAAGTTAATGAGAAGAGCTGAGGTGAATATGTTCAAAATACATTTGATGGGAGATGCCATTCTGTATATATGTTTTTCATACTGGTTAAAGAATAAAGCACTGTTGGCCAATAGGAAAGGAAGATAGGAGGGACTAGGAGACAAGGAGGAAAGATGAAGTAGTAAGGAGGAGTCAAGATGGAGAGTCTGAAGAGAGCTGGACACCAGCCGGCTCTCCGAGGGTAAGAGGAACCACGTGGAAATACATAGATTAGCAGAAATGGGCTACTACTTAAGACAGAGCTAGCCGATAAGAAACTAGTAACTGGCCAACAGCATTATATCAAATACAGAGTCTCAGTGTGTTAATTGGGGCTGGTGCGGCGGCGGGACAAGACCAGCGGCAGGAGGAAAAACCATACTCCTTACATACATTGTATGAAATTCTCAAGAAAAATTTTGAAAAAGTCCCTGTAACTGTCCAGATATATTGGACTACTCTGTTCTCAAGCTTATACAAGCATGAGGGACTATTGAAGGGCACTCCTACCTTGGAACAGGCAGATCACATGCTGCCTAGAAGAGGCTCTGACAAGTCTAACTGCCTAAAAGAGGCAGAGAGTGGTTGAGCTACCTGGAAGAGACATTTTCCAACCAGTCAAGCTGCTTGCAAGTTATGCAGTGAGCTCCAGGTTTCCAGCTTTGTGAGCCATCACCCATGCTGGGTAAGCTTTTGATCCAACAACTTTTGTGTCATTTATAGTCCTGTAAGTAACCCCTCACCATTAGTTTATCAAGCTGGAATCTGGTGGCATCATCTGCTGTGGATTCCCTGTGTAGACACATTTCCTGAGGAAAAGTGTCACATGACAAGACCATAATAATATTTGACTCTTAGTAACCAATATAAGATAGTTTCAAGGTATTGTTCTGATGATATAAGGGAAGGCTGTTACTATACACATGGAAGATGATGGGTATGAAGCTGAATGGGGCTTCTTAATCACTAGAAGCCCTTTCCTAAAATATCAAAGCAATAAACTTGACTCACAAACTTGCAAAAAAAGAGAAAAATACACTTGCCTTTTCAACTTCTAAATACAATACTTGATAGAGATATAAAAATACGTGGAATATGTCGCCAGACCCCAAAATATCTAGTCAATGGAGGCAAGTATGAGTTATCCTCTTTTTCTTTCTTGCTCCTGTTAGGCTGTGTAACTAGATTCAGGATAGGCATGTAATAACACAGGTAGGTGGGCCAACAGAAAGTCTACAAAGAGTCTACAAAGCAGATGACAAGGATGCTCCTGCACTGCTGATGTCAGCTTCTCTTCTAAGAGCACTATATATGTATTCTGAACCCAAAGTGAAGAGCAGCCAGTCCTTTGTGAAGTTACTAACTTCATTGCATTCCAATCCTTCGATCTCTGAGGACAGTAGGGGGATGGGAGGGGGGAGTAGGGGACTGCAGATGAGGAAATGAAAATGAGGTGACCCTGGCCCACCGGGTCATAGCAGTCCTTACATTCACTCTTTGGTGTAGCTCAGCCTTTGTTTCCTCATCTTCCCACAGGTCTTCCGGAACAGAGTTGAAATCAGCCTGCCACTGAGATACAAAGTCTTGCTTGTGATCTGGACGCCTTAGAAATTCCTGGAAACTTGTTCTGTAAGTAAGGAAGAGAATGAGATGGATCTTTGTCCTACCTAATCATGACAAAAGTCTGACCTTGGGGATTTAACTCACCTAGTTTCATATAAATAAGAAAGGATAGTGTGTTGGTTTTCTCTAAGATATCGAAGTACTGTTTTGATATTGTTCATGTAGGATTTCTCTATCAGTTCCCAGTAAGGTACTAAAAATGAAGGTAGTTCCTGTTAAACAATAAAGAATAGAAATCAGGGTTTGAAAAATGAAAATTCTTGTGACTAGCTGGGTCAAAAGAACATTAGTAGTCAATATCAAGTCCCAACACAATTACCTGAAACACACCTTCTAAAATGTTTTAGTTCTCATTTGTCTTCAGAAGATAATTCCTGTTCCAAAGAATCTGCATGTCTCAGCACAGACATTATTTCTTCCAGAAACCCTTCTCTGGAAGTCAGTTTGAAAGGTTATCCTCAGACCTTCTATGTCTCTGCCTTAGCATCCTGTACACCGGTTGTTATAATACTGGCAACATTAATTCTGTTTGTCTGTGCTTTATTCTAAAATATCAGCCCCATTCAGTCAGGAACTATAGTTGTCTTGATCAGCACTTTATAGTCTTATCCTGTAATCACATGGTTTATGTGATCTGGAAAGTCCTCAAAGACTACTTATTGAATGAATGAATTGACTTACTACATTTCGCTTCATCTTTGTACATTTCCTGATGTAATGATGACATACTCGTAAAAACATTGTTCCATTTTCTTTCCTTGAGTTTCATCTGCTTCCTACAAGAGTCCATCCCAAGATTTGTATATGCGAGCTTGTATCCTATCCCAATATTAATTTTATTTTAATTTTAGTCCTCTACAGTGTTATTTCTTTTGAGTGATCCCAAGGAAATAAGATTTAGGTATTTTTGCTCATCAATCACCATCCAATACCAATAATGATTATATTTTCTTGTCCCAGACTCCTTCTATTCTGTTTCTGTGATAAACTCAGAACATTTTGAAAATGGAATTGGGGGTGTGTCTCTCTGTGTGTATGTTTAAAGTAGTTTCTTTTAGGCCAAATGACACTCATGATATATGAGCATAGATACATACATTCTTGCATGCATACATTATTGTACCATTTAAATGTTTCATATTTAAATAGTTTCCATTTTTATCCATGATACTAGTTAATTCATTCATCAAAAACCTATCAAGAATCTGTCATATACTATTGACTATATCTGGTTCCCTGAATGCAGTGAGCTATTCTGGATACTCACCCCATTCCCCAGAGAATTTATAGCCTAATGTCTATGATTAAACATCCCTAGAGGATTTTTAATAACAATGACAGCACAACTCCTGCAGTGAACACATGGATCACAAATGCCTGTAGAGATGGACCTTGCTGGATTTATCAGTGTAAGAGACCACTGTGGACTGCAATAAAAATATAGAACTGATTCTTGCAAACATCTCCACAACTTTCACTAGAAAAACAGTGTTTGATTCCCCCAAGTTGATTGATTTATCTTTTGAAGCTCGAGGCCAGGGTAACAGTTGCTTTACCTCTGTCATAGGAAAATGGCTCCATGTGCCCCTCCCTGTCTATCATTCTTATTATGAGCTCTTGGATGAGATAGCTGTTTTATGGTTTAGTTACCTTCTTTCAGTTCTAAAAATCTAGAGATTAAATTTCATCTGGAAGTATTATAATAAGTACTCATGTATGGATGGGGGGGGGACTATAAATTCACTGGATATGTGTGTGACCGAAATTATTCTTCTAGGAAACTGCATCTCTGCTTGTCCTTGTGGAGAAAATTGCTACTCACAGAAGCTATTTGTTCTCCTGATTTCAATACTCAAGAGCAATTTCAAAGTGTGAGCCAGAAACTCAAATCCCTAGGAGAAATTGAAATGCAGTTCACTGAGAAGCCTCTAGAAAATGTATCATTGTTTCCCCCACCTCAATACTGTGGATGGAATCCAGGGTCTTCTGCACTCTATCAAATGAGCTGCAACTCCAGGCTTATCTCAGTCTTTTGATAAATATAGACAAAATCCTGACACCAGAGAATTGTTAGATGTTAAAAATGAGGCAAAACTTGCTATAAACAGGATAAATCACTCTATTATTTTGATTAGAAGGTGAATACCTCAGGTATGGGCTCAGTCACATAGACCCATTCTTCTGATCCTGGCTTAGGTGGTGGTGGTGCTGTTGGTGTGGGTGATGTGTCTGCAGAGCCAACAGGTGACTTCTTCGCTGGTGTTTTGCCTCCTGGTGTTTTTCCTTTAGGAGAAACTTAAACATGCATATTAAATCATTGCAGTACAAGTAAGCGATCAGGACAGATTTCTGGGGATAAGGTCTACGATTGTTACGGGATTCAGGCCACTCACTACTTATTCTTTGAGCTTATTCAGGCAGTTTTAGCAACTCAAAGATGTGATAGAACAAATGCTTCATTTGCCATGGCACCTGCATTAACAGATACACTCCTACTAGTAAGTTGTTTTCTTATTTAAAGGAATCCAACAATTGGAATCTGCTTGGGTATTGTAACCTGTGTTTCACTTTCACTCATGTCTTGCCTCTTTAATTCATCTGTAGCTCTTATCAAATTTAGGTTTTATTACCAAGTGTGTTTAATTTCCTGTTGTAAGAACTGGCAATTAAATTCTTCATGCCAAATGAAAAAGATGGTGTCTGGAACATAAATGGGGCTCATTTGTGCCCCTTGGGACCTAGAGCAGAAGGTAGAGAAGGGTCATATTTAAGGGTTATCCTGAGAAGGTAAGGCTACAGATGAGAGAAGAAGCCACAGAGGCTCCCAAACCTTCTCATATTCGCCGTAGATCGAAAAGATTTCTGAAAAAAAAAATGTATTTCATGCTGCAATCAGGCTTTAAATTTAAGCCTAGAACATCAAGAAGGGAGGGGAAAGAGTCACCAAGGGAGGTAGAAATGGAAGAAAAATGTGAGAGTAAGTGAATGGAGGAGGTAATTAAGAAGAGGAGGAGGAGGGAGAGGAAGGGGAGGAGGGGGAGGGGGAAGAGGGGAAAGAGGGGGAAGAGGGGGAAGAGGGGGAGAAGCAATAAGGAGCTTTGTTCTAATTTAGGATCTGAACTGGAAATCTACTTCTCTTTTCTTGATGAAGTGAGCAGCCAAGATCAGTTACTCTGTGTCCTTATATTGTGAGCATAGACAAACCATGAAAGGATATTATTTTTTTTCTTTAGAAGATTATCTAAGCTAGATTCCACCTGCCTTTGGATTAATTGTTGAAAACTGAACATTCAGTTGAAAGATGACTATATCATGGGGAACACTTCCTTTCACCTAAATACATTATTCTAATGAGCACAATTTATGATACTCTTTAGATTATTTTTAATTTTACGCTATTTAAAAGACATGGTTTATAAGGGCCAATTATGACTTTTGGGTATTTCAGGTGAGGTCTCCATATATAATTAAACCAATGTCCTTTAGCCATTCATAGACCTGCAGACTAGCTACATTTGATACATTTTCTGTATGAATTTTCATCATTCAATCTGAACTTGACCATTTTAAGGCAGAGTTCTCTAAGAAGAATTTACAAAATGAAAAACTGTGTAATCATAAATTGAGGAATAAAGAAAGCTTTCCTTCCTTATTTTAAAGTTATTTGGATCATTTAGTGAAAATTAGGAGAGGTAAAATAGTTTTTGGATAACTATGCTTTGAGACCATTTTAACCATATCTAACATTTAACAATGAAAATGCTGAGAGGAGAAGAATTATAATGGGAAACAAGTGTGCCTATACTTAAATGAGTGAAAGAAGTTACTTTGAAACAAAATCTTTATTAGCTATTTAAATCTAATGATGAACAAAATTTGATGTCTCAGGTTCTATAAGTAGATAATTGTGTCCTTGCTATAGCCATTTCTCATGGCTAAAGGGTTTGTAGAAAAGCTCCTGTTTAGTATGTCCTACACATTAATTTTAGGATATTTTTGTTCAATAATGGCAACTTTATAGGGTCAGGCAGATATTCATTAAGCCAAGATAATTATAAATTAAAAAAGTCATGGTGAAAGTTTCAATTTCAAACAGGGTAGTAGGTCAATGTTAAAAGGAATGATAAAATGACAGAATAATATGTAAATAACAAAAGTAATACAAATAGTGGTGATTTAGTAAAGAGCCGAGGAATTAAAAGTCAGAATTTAAAGCAAAATTTAAAACCGAGAATGCAAGTAAGTAATTGTAAGATATGAGAAAACTTGGATGAGAATATTAAAATTTAATTTTCTAATTAAATTAAGTATTCCTCAGGAAAGAGAGAGTGTTGGGAGGGGGCATTTGTTAGGAGGAAGCAAACATAGAAAATTTGTTTTATATATTTTGAATCAAGATATCATCATCATCCTTTCAATTCTAAAATATTCCTGTGAGAACCTGATTTAATTAGTATCTTTACAAATTGAACCCAAAATATTAGTTAATAGTGATTACATTAATATTTCTTAAGTTTAGTCATGTTTAGCTAACAGATACATAGTGTTTATGGATGACTGAGCTGCTAAGAACACCTGTCAAGGTTGAGACATGTCTGCTCAGATGAAGTGAACATTTTAGCATAGAGTTGGAAAATATTGTAGGAACACAACCAGGGATAAAAGGTCCTAGTGTTAGGGGAAGAGTCACAGACTGAGCATACACCAGCACTGTGCTAAGAAGGAACTTCAGCAAAGCTCATGGAGGAATGTGTTCTCTGTTCAAAGTCCTAGGATTGTATTGTTCCTCATCATGGAGTCAGATATGTGTAGCTACCAAGTAATGAGACTGATCATCTGAGATCATTTATGAAGCTCACCTCTAGTATAATTGTGCCTGGAATCTGGTAAGTGATTTTGCTTGTACATCTACAGGACAATCCTGACACCCCCAGCTCAGGAGGCATCACAGAAAAGGGGAAAGACTTTAAGACAAGACCTGGAAGGCCAGGGCATCTGCTTTAAGATTATGTCTTACATATAGTACTGGGAAGCTGCACCCATTAAATCTCAGTAATATGGTAGTCTAAACTAGACCTGAACAATGGCAACACCTGTTGACAAGCCAGTGTGGATGGGGAAATCTGAAAAGGGTCCACTGTTAGATGTAGATACAAGTAGTGAGGGAGAATCGCTCTTCCTAAGAGATGAGTCTTCTAACTGGTTATCCAGTTCCAAGTGATAGCATAAAAACATACACAAGAGAAACATAAAATGGACTTAGGAGGTCTTATTTATATATGGATATATATGTAAAAATAAAAGCAACACGTTATCAAAGGTGAGAATAGATATTTGACAACAATACTTAAAGAAGAGAAAGCAATGAATTTGAGAAGTAAGGGGGTTAAGCATGAAGAGTTTGAGTGAGGACAGAAGGTAGGATGGAAATACAGTAATTATGCATGAATTATGGAAAAACCAAGATTTAAATTAAAGGTAAATAAAAGTATGATGGCATTTATGTTTTATGTTTTGAAAAGAAAATGAGAGAGGACATGAAGTTGGGAGATTTGAAGTAGGAATGGACATAAAAGAAGTTAAGGGTGAATATGAGGAAAATACATTGCATAAAATTCTCAAGGAATTAGTAAAATATTTATTTAAAATAATAGGGAGGTGTGTTGGGAACTGGATGATCTGGCAGGAAGTAATAAAAATAATTATGTTTAAGAATGTCATGTGCATGTGTGAAATTTTCAGATAATATACAAAAATATTATTTAAAATAAATATTCCAAGATCACCATAAGACTGAACATTTAAGATTTCCAAAGAACAAAAAAGTAGATTGACCCAATATCCAGAGAATAATGATAAGTCAATGATGTTATCAGTAAGAAATAATAAGTTTTAAGAAAGAAGAAAAGAAATGGTATCATGCCTTGTAAGAGGGGCATTAAATATAACTGTGATACAATGCCTGTGAGATTAAAAACAATGTGTACAGTGTCAATGCTATTAATTTCAAATATTGAGAAGTAAAATTCAGTAACTTTTTGTATGAAGTAAATATTGTTCTTGTTTTTGTTTTTTTTTTTTTTAAAGACAAAGCTTCTCTGTGTAATAGCTTTGACTGTCCTGTGAAGTAAATAAATATTGTTACAAACACCGAAACAATAGCATTTCTACACTGTTGTAAGTAAGAGAACTTCTAAGTCTGACTTGAAGTTCACCTCTAAAATATTCTATCTATCCATCTAATGCTTGAGTATTTTGTCTGTATGTATGTACATGTACTGCATTTACATTACAGGTCAGAAAAGGACCTCAGAATCCTGAAACCAGAGTCACATTGTTTGTGAGTCTTCATAAGGATTCTGGAAATGGAACCTGGGTCCTCTGTAGGAGAAATAATCTCACTAACCTCTAAATTTCACTTTTCATGATATCATTTAACCTCATAAACTAGAAAACTTAAAAAAAAACCCATAAAGATGAAATTGGAAATTCTTTAATTAAACTGAGTTAGTGAGTGCATGTATGTTCATGTTGAACTTTCATGGTTGCTTATGGCTTGTTGTGGGTCTCTATGCTTCCAATTATGGGTGTTCTTAGAGTTTACATACTACTATGTTAAATTTATGATTTGGTGTCAAATATATCTATGTATACTTAATCTCTCTGGTGGGCTTATAATAATTCATTTGAGTTTAGTTTGGAACAATTAAAAAGAGATAAGTAATATAAAATGGGAAACTGCTTTGTTGGTAAACAATCAAGAGCTGATTATAAATTACAACAGTCAAAATTTCAATTAAAAATGCATCTCAGTGTTAATTTAGTACCTCTAGTTAAATAAGTTTACAGTGTAGCATAATCAGGATGAGATTATCTTTGACTATAATTTATAAAGGGATATTAATTTCAGCATAACTATTCATACGTAAAGCTTGTGAGTGTGTGTGTATAGTCATGATAGTTAAAGACTGCATTTATATGTAGTATTGAGATATATATTGAGATGAGTATAATACTTAGAACATTTTGTGAGTATCACCCACTTTTAGACTAAAAATACATTGGCAATTCATGATGGATAGTAAAAGTACACACCCCAAGACAATAATAATTGAGAATGTACACTGAAAAAAGTTAAGTGTACATATTCATTGCACCTCAATCTTTAATTAATTATTTGGTATATCAACAGCACAAATCTAACAGTAACATGCTTTAAAGCCTGAATGCTTTCAACAAATTATTTATTATGTATTTCAAAAAATAACATTTATCTAATTTCAAACAAATAGATAAAATAAAACAGACAAATCTAAATGAAAGTAGAGTCAGAAGACAATGCAACTTAAAACATTAGATCAAAACCAGAAGAACAGAAAGACAGCCACTGTGGTCCCTGCCCTTGCACAACTTCTGAGGCTCAGGTGGTACTGTGGCTCAAAACATCTAGATAACCAAGATAGGAAACAAACAAACAAACAAAAAAAAACAAACAAAAAACCCACCATTCATTATATAAACACTCACTCAGTAGAAGGCAACTTTCCAGGCCCCTGGATCTCAAATCTGAAATCACTTAGAATCTCACAAGAGCTCTTGGGTGAGAAAATGACATACTTGTATTTTGGAAAATGTAATAGGGGCCATTATTGATGCAATGTAAAGTTTTAGCTCTACTTCTATTCTGTTGTGTTATAAAGAAAGATGGTGACTTTGTGTCAAAGTGCTTGTTGGTGAATACAGTTTAGTTAGAGGCCAAAGAAGGTGCAGTGCCTTTCTGGGAGCAAAGCTTAGCTCATAAATAACACCTGTGATGTCTACAAGGAATGGATGGATGCTCTGCCTGTTAGGCAAACCACTTCATTATCTCTTGAAAGTATCACTTTTCTCAGCATGACCTTGGGTAAGCACTAGGCTGCACATAGTTTGAGGCTGGTTTCTTTGAATGAGACCAAAGAAGTAGTCTCAGTGTGTACTGCTATACTTTGTGGCTGTTCTCACTGAGATTCTTAGAAAATACAGGAGCACATAGAACAACAGCTAACTTTATTTGCTGTACCTTGCCTTTGAATGCAGTCTCACCTTTTTTTCCTTTCATTTCATGTTGAGAGTCTTGCTTACCATGCTGGATTTCTAAACAAAATTCAACACAAAAATATCATTGGTGACTTACTTAAATAACTCAGGCTGTACAATCTCTGTGCAATCAACTATATTTGTGAACTGCATCAAATGGGTCACTTTTTTTTTCTGTAAATTGAAATCAATCTGAAGACAGACCCTACATTTACTTTTATTATATAGTGTTCACAATTATATTTTATATTGTTATACTAAGAAGTTTAATTTTAGCTTTAATATTGATATTTTGTGATGGGCTTTTTCATAATCTGTAACGGGATTGTGGAGTTTTTAAGGTAAATTACAAGTCCATTTGACGCACACAACATACTTAAATTTAGTTTAACAAAATGACCTTCATTCAGTAATACCAGATTTTCCCCAAAGCAAGATGACTTAGCAAGTACAGGCACTTGCCCCCTAGTAATGCAAACTTGATAATCTAAGTTCAACCCTGAGTAACCACAGAAAGGTAGAAAGAAAGAACTGGCATACACATGCAACACACACACAGTAACAATAAATAATAATAATAATAGTAAAGTATGAAAACCAGATCATTAATAAAAATGAAACACTTTGAGGAAGCTTTCAATAGCAACACTGGACTGGTATGATGTATCCTTAATATCCATTTGGCCATGTACTATATTGCCTAGTGACTTCTGTATTTCCAATATCACTGTCTCTAATTTATAATACAAAGGATAATTTTGCCACATTTATCTTACATTCCCTAGAACCTAGTCAAAAGAGGGAAATTTGGAAATGGACAATCTGGAGGTCAATACTATGTCTCCAAAATAAAAAATAAATAAGGATTCAGTCCTTTAATAAAGTTACTATTACATACTGCATTAGTTACAAAAATGTTCAATCATTCCCTTCTCTTGACCTTGAGATACATACTTTCTTCAGTGAGCAAGTGTGACAGTTTGAATTATTATAATGTAGAGAGTTCATCTTTTTGTGTGTGCTCAGAAGTGATGGTTAAAATTTTGTAAATGCATGTTACTTATATTTGAATATTACCTCTCTGACAGCCAAGATTCCACAGAAATAAACAATACATGACTTAGAGGATTACCCTCAAAACATAAAAGGCCCTTTACATATGCAACATCCTACAACACATCTCACAGACATCTACATGTTTGGATCAGCTAATGATTTTAAATAAATAAGTTTAATAATTAGAAAAATTTATTATAAAAATATTCTTGGTAACAAAGTATGTAATTAATTTTGTCTTTTAGTATAAATGACATAGACAAGCAAAATAAGACACTGGTCTTATAAAGTTTTGTGGAAAATTAATTATGTTAGAAGTAATGTACTGGTTTTCATTTTAAAGGTTAGTTCCAAATTGTTTTCTGAAATCTCAGTGTATGTGAATGAGTACGTGAGCATGTGTGTTTGTGTGTGTGTATCATGTAACCCAGGTTACCCTTAAGTTCACTATATAGCCAAGGCTAACATTAAACACCTCATTTTCCTTGTATCTCTAGCAAATCCTGGGGCTATAGATTTGCATTACCATGCTTATATTAAAAATAAATAAATAAATAAATACTTAAAAATAATGTTAAATGGTAACATGGATATTATTATTTTATATTGAGAACGTTAATTAAATACTAACATTTGATGATAGATTTCATCATGGACCTTTCAATGAAGGGTAAACATGAAGGTTTTTAGTTGAATCCTAAGGACAGTTATAGCAAATATAAAATGGAGATCTGTATTCTAGAATTGTACTTGGACCAAATCTACTACAATTAAGTGTACCGTGCTTCCCTTAGCATGATTTCCATGCTAGTATTTTGGGTATTGTTTAAAAAAATAATTCTTTTCTTTTCGTGCCTTCCCCTTGAAAAAGTAAAGAAATTTTCTTGGGCAACTTTTTTCTTTCCTTTCCTTTTCTTTTCTTTTTTGCTCTGAGCTGCTGAGCAGCTCTCTTCACTCTCCTGCCTCTGAGCACTAAGTATACAATCAGTGTTGATTTGTGCTTGAATGTAATAGGGCATGTGGAAATGACTATATATATTTAATATCCGAGACTAGCCCTGCCCTTGCTGGAAAGAAAAAGAGACAGGTACAATTACTCAGTGAAGCCAAAACAGATTTATTATTCCACCAATGTACACTATTCAAGGTTACAACTTTAAAATAGAAAACAAATCCTCCAGGAACTCGATATTAAACTTAAACATTAAACTGTGTCAGAATCAGAAAGGCCAGAGTTTGGTTTCAGGAAAGGCACAGTTTTATACCAGTATTCTGATTATAAGCAAGCTCAAAAAACCACGGTGGATAATTCTATAGCATGTGAAAAAAGCCTTCTGAGTCTAAATCACATTTTAAAGGTTTGAAGTTTTCTTCTAGTCCTTTAATTTGTACTTTTCAATTCCTAATGATGTGTGTGTATATATATATATATATATATATGTATATACATATATATGTATGTGTGTATGTATGTATATTTATCACTTATTATTTCACTGTTTTATGCTAAAATCATTTGTAATATTTATGTACCTTGCATTTAGTTAAGCCCAGATTGGTTGAAGCAAAATGGTCATTAATACATTTTTATTTGTGTCACTTAAAATGACTTTAATCATATGAAACAGAGTTCAATACTTTGTCTCAAAATTTTTGCTTACTATGATTAAATTTAATTTTGTAAAGAACTACAGATTTATGTCAAATATCTATAGGGTGAAAACATTGTTGTTAGAGACAGTTATGACACATCAAGCATAGGTACCAAGCTAGACAACTGAACATCTAACCACTTGTGAAGCCATGTCACATGCCACATTGATGTTCGTGCCACACAAATATCACTAGGACGATTTCAAACACGTAAATTGTGTCATGGTCAATTTCTTTCATTTATTGTTAAATTTACAGTCTCTGTGGCTAAGGATCTACAACAAATTTAATCTAAAATGTATTTTCGATAAGACTGTTTTTCTATGAATATCTATGTTTACTGAGATATCAGGTGTGTGTGTGTGTGTGTGTGTGTGTGTGTGTGTGTGTGCGTGTGTGTGTGTGTGTGTGTGTGTGTGTATGGGATTGTGCGTGCATGCGTGCATGCCATGGTAAGGAAATACCTTTTGAGATCTGGTTCTTTATTTCCACTACACAAGTCTTGGGGGATGTAACTTCGGTGCTTTTACAAACTGAGCTACCACATTGGCCCCATCTGTATCCTAACTGTAATCCCCTTGCTGAATATTTCTGGCTATACACAAATTCAAGTATCTAATTAATGTTGTTTGTTGGGACTGAAGAATATCCTGTCTGCACGGATTCTCATTTCATCTGAGCATTCTCACAATACAGTTCTATGGCTTAGTAGACAGCTGTTTCCTCCATCAGCCCCAAAGCACTTGCCTCTCTGCAACCTTTCTGTTCTGACCCCAGCTCACATGCTGAGTAGCTATCTTGAGTGGGGTGACTCCACATAACCTGTGGAGCAGGTAAGACACTGAGCTTTTTAAACCAATGGTTTTGCTCAGTAGGAGGGCTTTTCCTTGTGTGAGGATGTAGCTCAATGGTAGAGCATGTGCTCTGCCTGTGAGAGACCTGATAACTATTCCTAACACCACAGATATTAAAATTCTAAAGAAAGAGCATTTCTACTTCTGGACATGGATATTAGTTTCACATGATTGAAGTTGCCAAAGTCTGAATCAGTTCATCATTGTTTTCTATGTGAAAATAAGAAACTGACAAACGGCTATGAATCAGTTTGTCAGTCACCTGATTGTGTCTTTCCTTTCCCAGGAGAAACTTTTGATGTATCACGATGAAGATGAGTCTCCTTGTCTTTTTCCGCTTCAGAAGAAAGCGGGGGAGTGGTAGTAGGAGCCTCAGCCGGGGAAGCTGCCACCTTTTTGTCAGCTTCTCTTTCTTCTAATTTCTTTTCAACTTCAGAAGAATGATGAAAAAAGAACCTATGTTAGGGGTTCCAGGCACCTACTCTTTCATTTGAACTAGCACATATAAAATTATTATGAAATCATAATTAGTAAAATTACTACCACGTATTATATTTGCTATACAATTGCAGCAAATATACGTATTATACCTAACATTCATTCATATTTTGAGCTCTTCTTTACTCTTCTGCCTCATAGTTACAATCAATTACCATGATATAAAGTTATAGGATGAAAGCAACAGAGTGTGTGGGTTGAGCATGTGTGTCTGTGTTCAGAAAGTAAGAAAGGGCTGGGGAGCTGGCATCAAATGTCAAAATAAAATAAAAGAATGGAAAAAAGAAAGGGTTTTAATTAAGTGGTTTTGAAGAACAGCAAATTAAGAAGTGCATAGGAAGAGAGCAGTCATGAGAGGCCATGAGTGCCTGTTAGCTCAGTTTTCTAGAGGCTCACAGAAAGCTTCACAGCCAGGAACATCACAGAACACTGGAGGCCAGTCAGGCACACATAGTGAGTTCCACACCTTGTGGTCTCAAGAAATGAAAAGTAAACAAACAAACAAATAAATAAAAGGTTAAAGCAATGTGATATAAGATGATAAGATGTGGGGGTTTGGATGCAAATGGGATAGGTCCTGGAAAGTCTAACACATTCACTCCACTGGATGATCACACACCTGAGAATATACAGACAGTGTTAACTGGATTCGTTGAGTTAAAAAAATAATGATGACAAAAATTTGGGTGGGTATCTGAATGGGAGGTTCATCTGTGAGAGGATGAATATTATCAAAATATAATCTATGTTATTCTTTCAATGATGTATACATATGCATATGTATATAATTACCTTTGATCTTTTTATTTACTATTTCAGTAGCAAAAATTTCCTTTACTTTCTGGCATAAAGGGCCTTCATCTATTTCAGCATTTATTCTTGTCAAAATATTTTGTGGCTCTGTAAACCACTCTTCTAGCAAAGGCCAGTTGTCTAAGAAGCCAACTATTCTGAAAAATAAGAATATTATATAAATATGTGATACTAATTTAAATGTTTGAGTAAAGAAACATTAAACCTGATCTTTAGTGTGTTTTATTTGACAGTTCATGATGAAGAAGTCAACTGCTGATGGAATTCAACCCAAAAAAGCAACTCAATGGAATGTATGGGTGATGGAGCAATACTAAATATAAAGAGCTTGTCTGATGGTATCAAGGGATAATTCTTATAAGTTTAGGGTATGAGTGAAAAGGAATTGAAAATGCTACCCAGCCAGTAAATATCTGACGTAAGTCACGTCTCTGTATAAAACCAAAGACAATATCCTGCACACTAATGCTAGAGGCAGTCGGAGACTCTTCTAACAGTACCATCACCCCCACCCTTAGGCCATAGAATTTCACTCTTAGGCCATAGAATTTTTCTTTTCTTGGACATACAAAGTGAAAAGGCCTTTGTAAGAAAAAAGGGTGCAGGGTAATTTATTTTACTAAAAAGGTTTCTTTTGCTTTTGTTTTTTCTTTTCCTTCCTAGGGCATAGAGAGCTCCATGTAGCTCAAATTATACTTCCTGTCTCACTTCTTATTTTTAGATCTCTCAGGCTTTCATAAAATTGCCTAATTTTGCCTGGATCTACTTTTCTGAAGGAAAATTATGCACAATTCAAAGAATGCCATGTAACTTCATTTTAGTATAACAGAAGGGCTACTACAAACTTTTCCAGTCTGACTCATAATCCTTTGAAATTCTGTATTCTTCATTGGTATTTTTGAAGTGTTTGCTGAATTCCATGTAATTAACTTGCAAGTATTTTCTGGTTGGCTTCTTTCCCCAGACTATAACAACTGTGGCTCCAAATACAAAAACTCCGTATAAAAATTTCACTCAATGCCACAATCCTATTTTGTTTTACTTTAAAAGACTCAATGGTAGGGAATATATCCTTGTTGTAGATCTTATTATTTCAAAGTCACTCTTGTCATCCTATTTGAAGGGAAAGGTACAGAAAGGGCACAACATTTAAAACTGACCTATGGTGTATCTGGTGTCTTAAATTCTGGTCTCCATCCTTCTCTTGATTTGTAGTAGCTCCATGATCACCAAGATTTTCAGGAGAAATTTCATGTGAGATTTCCTTGGCTATGGTTCAAAATTACTTAATTAGACAATCAACAAAATCAATAAAAATGCTACTTACTGTCAAAACATACTTTTGTAAGACTCTAGATAGATTATAGCCATATTTTTGCTGTAATGTTACTTTAGTGTGTTTTACTCTAGATAGATCATAGCCATATTTTTGCTGTAATGTTACTTTAGTGTGTTTTTATTTAATCTTTTATATAGAATATATTTTGCTCATGCATATGTGGTCAATACGAATTGTATTTATGGTTATTAAATAAAAGAAGTTCATTTTAAGATAGACTATGTAACAACATAGTAAAACCTTTATTTCAGAGACCATTCTTCCTAAAACGTTCGTTTTAACAATATGAAAAGATTGGGGGAAACCTGGCAAAAGTCGGGTGGGAGGAATGTTTTGTAGATACAATCATATTTTATTGTAATTATGTACGGAATTCTCAAAGGATAAATTTTTTAAATACATAAATGAATATATTAATTATAGAAGAGCAAGTCACAAACAAAAAAGGGGAAGAGGAGGACACAGGAAATGATGGGAATACAATGTACTGATACACTGAAATTCTCAAATAAATTTTAAAAACAAAATTGATTTAACAAGTGTGAGGAGAAAGCCAAACAACCACTATAATTTTTAAGGTGGTTTTAGAATAAGAGTTTATACTTTCTCTTGGAAATCAGTGAAAAATGAGGCAAAGCAGACTAAAGAGAAACTGGGTTTTTAATATGGAATATCTTAGGATAGAGTGTTGGTGAGAAACACTAATGCCTGAAGTTAGGCTCAGAGATGTGGGAGAGGAAGACAGGAAGAGTTTCTTTTAACTAAGAGCTTCAAATGAGGTGCTGGAGAGCACTTATTGCTCCTGCAAACAATCTGGGTAATCGCAGAACCCACATGGTAGCTCTCAATGGCCCATAGTTCCATTTCCAGAGGACCCAATGCTTTATTCTGACCTCTTTTACCATTCACACATATATGATGCAATAAACTCATAAATGCACACACACACACACATATACACACAAAGTAATAGATGAATTAAAAAAAAACAAGCAAAATTTACAAAGAAGAAAAGACAAGTGGTGCCATATTTCTTTTTGGTTGAAGTTTGGCCATCAAGATGACACTGTATTCTGATTCAAGAATCAAACAACCAAAAATGAGTAACATTCCCTCATGTTTCATAGCTGTCACTACTAAGTTTCAGTGTGAACAATTCATGACTTCTTCTCTCCTCATTTCATTATAAAATGCTCTGGCTTCCTAGATCCAGCAGAACATTTTCCAACTGTTATCAGAGCATACTCCTGATAGTTCATATAATTTGTTCCAGGACTGACTGGCTTTTCATTTTAGGATGGACTATGTAACAACGTAGTAAAACCTTTATTTCAGAGACCTTTCTGTCTAAAAAGTTCGATTTAACAATATGAACAGATAAATATGACAAAGGCTGGATTGTCATGGATAACAAACCTGGAGAGAGAAAAATCAACACTTTGGAGTAAAAATTAGAGTAAATTAAGGTAGCCATAAAGTCAAATATATATGAAACTATTTACTATGCCTTATTCTAGAATTATGAATTTTGTTTAGAACAAACATAAATAAATTGGTCATAAGAAACAACAAATTTATTTATTCAAACTACACAATACTTATAAACTGGGAATAGAAAAATGTCAAAATCAAGCCCTGAGCTAGACTAAAGGGAATGAGAATTAAAGCAAAGCAGCATTGGAATGTGATTTAATAGCATTAAAGAAAATGAAGTACCTCATAAATATAGTAATGAGTTTTTTTAAATTGTTGTTATAAAACGTACTATATATAAAGCCAAGAAAGAATGCCTTGGACCAGATTAAAAGGGATGAGAATTGTTCAGAGAAAAAGAGTATGGAAGACGAAATTAACAGAATTCAAGGCAATTAAGTCCCTTCACAGGGGGCAGCAACTAACTGTTTCCCATCTACAGGTGACTGAAAGATGTGGATGCTTTCTCAAGAGACGATCTTATCTCTGTTTTGTGGTGAATGCCTCACATGTGCTGAGGATTTCAGCACCCCAGTTAGATCTCTCTTTCTTTCTCCTCCATCCTCTCTGTCTCCCCCTACTTCTGTCTCATATTCAGACATGGTCCCACTTCCGTTGTATTTTTCCATCACTCACTACCACAGCTCCAGTATTCTTAGTGGCCTTGGGTGATCCTTCTTTGTGATTTTAAATATTCACACTCTCCATGTAAACTCTGACCTTCCTAGGACTCCTATGAGGCTCATAGATATTTTCAACAGTGCCCAGTTACAGAATCCCTACAACCTCTCACCCGACCTGCCACCATTGCCTTGTCTTTGTTTGTAGCATGGCTGAGGATTTCAGTTTTCCTTTTGGTCTAACAGTCCTTCTTTCACTTTCATTTTTTGATAAAATACTTTGATGAAAAGCAACTCAGGAGAGAAGGGTCTTAGTTCACAATTTCAGGTTATAGTCCATTACTGGGAAGTCAAGGCCCTCATTGTGATTCTCTTTCCAGGGACTCTACACTCTGGCAAGTTGAGAATTGAAATTAACCATCTTCCCTATTCTCTTCTATAGTGGGTATCGTTAAATAAACTATAGTGGGTATCTTCAAATAAACTATAGTATGTATCTTTAAATAAACTATAGTAGGTATCTTTAAGTTAAAAAAACAAAAGAACTTTGTACCCTTCCCTCTAAGAGAGGAGGAGAAAGGGAGGGAAATAGAGAACAGATCCTAAGAAGAAATCTAAAGCGTTTGACTCTATGTTTTCTGCCTTTCAGGGAAGTGCTTTTAGCAAGTTATCTTCACTCACCTTCTCCACCTGTTGCCTCTATTTCTGGCCTCAAACCTCTGCAATCCATCTTTCCTCTCCCCATCACTAATGAAATAGATTTCATTGCAGTCACCCAAAATTTCAAAGCCAATGGGCACGCTTCAATCTTATCTTACTTTGTTATTCTGTACCATGTACAGGATGAAGTCATCTTACAGACCTTCCATGATTTTATAATGATTAGGCTATTCACAGTATAGCATGTGAAGTAGGATTGAAATTCTATTATTTGCTCCAGATCACACCATGTATTAATGATTGATAATGGGTTCAATTTCACCAATGTTACTCTACACTTTGAACTTCTTTTTTATGTTATACTCTTTATTTTATTAGACCTGCAAATGGGAAGTGATACCAAAATGTGTGGCTTAATGAAATCATAAACTGAAAATATGCAGGATCTAGACCAACAGCAATTACCAGTCTTGGAAGTCTCTAATATACTTTGCAATTCCTATTAGTCTCAAAGGGTTAGTACCCACAGCCTGAGCTAGAAACCTTTCGGCACTTCTTTCTGCCTTATGCAAGCCACTACTCCCTCACACAAGCCAAGTCATGCCTTTGCCGATCAGCTGAGGCAGGTACCTACTCTTGCACTCTGATGCCAGTCCCCTGCAATGGTTATTCCTTCTCCCTATGTCTCCTCGATTCACTACCTATTATCTTTGAGCCTTGGCTGGACTGATGTTCAACATTTGCTGCCTACCTGCCTTTGTATGTAGTATGTGATATGACTCATCAGAGGTATCTATGGATCAGACAATATGTTGAACCCATTCCTAGTGACTATGCTCCCACATTCTGGCTTAGACTTTTACCATTCTAGGTAGGAGAATGGGTAGTACTTTAATCCTAAACAACTGTACTTCCTCTGCTTGTAAAACATCACTCTTCTTCTAGTTGTTCTTCATTAGCTGCTACTACCAAACATTTTCCTTTTTGACCTAATAAAATTTTGGGGAGTCTATGGATCCTTCTATTTTACTGTATTCTTCTTAGGTGAGTCTCTACATTTAAAACCACTACCTTTAGTATTCACTTCTCACATCTAAGTCCATTTACATAATTGTCCAATAGGCATTTCAAAAGCGACATGTCAAAGAAAACCTTATCTGTTTATTTTCATATAATTTGAGTGAATGGTATCACCATTCAGAGAATTAAATGAGTCAGAAGCATATAAGCATCCTATTCTGCCTGGCTATATGTTCCATCCCAAATGGTACATACATTCTGTAGTTTACCACCTACATACTATTTGAGTCTGAACAGTACTTGGGTTCCTCCTGCTCTCTAGGTGAACAATTTCTGCTCATCTGAAAGCTATGTGAATCTCTCTCTCTATTGACTCATTACTCTGAGCCAGGGCTGTCCAGTGTAACTTTCAGATTATACTTTATAGCAACTAGTTACATACTATTGCTATTATCAGTTCTGTTAAGATGACAGCCATCATCCACATCTGCATAGAACTGACACAAACATAGTCAAGTCCTCATGTTTTAAATCCTCATTGCCAAATAAGTAAAGAGTGGCATGGGATACAAAGACACATGGGATTTGGTTCCTTCACAACTTTCTTTCTTAGATAGGTCTGCCTTTGAGTGCTGTATTAATAGTGACAGATTTAACAAAAGAATGGTTAATGGTATTACTTGGTAAAGCATAATTAAAAACAAATATGAAACAAAATTCATGAAATGAACTGGGTTTTAGAAATCATTCAGAAATCTGCAGACCAATGAATGGAACTAGAAGAAACCATCCTGAGTGAGGTAACCCAGTCACAAAAAGGGAAACATGGTATGTACTCACTCATATATGGATATTAGACATAGAGCAGAGGATGATCACCAGCCTATAATCCACACCACCAGAGAAGTTAGGAAACAAGGAGGACCTTAAGAGAGACATACATGGGTTCCTAGAGAAGGGGAAAAGTACAAGACATCCTTAGAAAATTGGGAGCACTTGGAGGTAGGGGGATGGAGTTAGGAGAAAGAGAAGGGGAGAAGAAGAGGGAGAAGGAAGACATGAGGGAGCAGGAAGATTGAGTCGGGGGAAGAATAGAGGAGAGCAAGAAAAGAGATGCTGTAACAGAGGGAGCCATTATAGATCTAAAGAGAAATCTGACACTAGGAAAATGTCCAGAGATCCACAAGGAAGACCCCAACTAAGAATCTAAGCAATAGTGGAGAGGCTACCTTAAATTCCTTTCCCCTATAATGAGATTGATGACTACCTTATATGCCATCCTAGAGCCCTCATCCAGCAGCTGATTAAAGCAGAAGCAGACACCCACAGCTAAACACTGAGCCTAACTCCTGGAATCCAATTGCAGAGAGGGAGGAGTGATGAGCTAAGGGGTCAAGACCAAGCTGACCTGAACAGAACAGCTGACCTGAACAAGAGGGAGCTCATGGACTCCAGACTGACAGCTAGCAACCAGCATAGGACTGAACTAGGCCCCCTGAATGTGGATGTCAGTTAGGAGCCCTGCACAATCTATGGGACCTCTGGTAGTGGATCAGTATTTATCCCCAGTGTATCAATGGACTTTGGGAGACCACTCCCCATAGAGGGATACTATTTCTGCCTAGACACACCTAGAAACACAGGGGAGGGACTATTCCCTACCCCAAATGATGTGATAGGCTTTGATGATCTCCCATGGAATGCCTCACCCTCCCTATTGAACAGAAAGGGGATGGGATGGGGGATCAGAAGGGGGTATGGGAGGATGGAAGGGAGAGGAAACTGGGATTGATATGTAAAATAAGATTGTTTCTAATTTAAATAAAAACATAAAAAGAAATCATTCAATGTGTCAATAAGAGAATATAATATGTTATGATCAGTTCAAAAGAGAAAGTAGATACCATTATAAGCAATTGGCAATGAGGAATAGATGGATATTAACAGCTGAAAGGTCTGGCTACTATCTATAGAGAAATATTTGCAGTGATCTTTTTGGCAGTGTAAATTCATCTTGAAGAAAATTCACAAGGAATTTTCATTGATTTACAGAATAGTTAAGCCAAAGACATGGATCATGAGAAAATCAGTTGTTCCAAAACATCTAAGAGAAAACACAAAGGTCTCTACTGAAAAGATACCAGTCACTTTTCATTCACTTCAAAGTCTTCTACAAGATTTCCTGACATTTACTACATACCACACCAATCCTATGTGGTTAATTCCAATTTCATTAAATATCATGGTAATACGATAGCCTTACTCATTACATAGGATAGGAAATTGAGGTTTTAGAAGGCTACAGCAAGAGGATCATTGAGTGTCTGAGTTTAAAACCAGCCTAAGCAACAAAATGAGACCTTACTTCAGAAAAGAAAAAGTAGATAGTAAAATAAATAAATTAAAAAAACCCCAAAATAGAATAAATTAAGTTTCTCAAGTACATTATTAGTGGGAAACTAATGGTTAAGAATATGTACTTTTTATCCTGGTAAATACTTAATATACCGAAAAATAATGTTTTCACAGTGATGATAAGAAGTCAAATAAATCATAAGTCTTGGCAATAATACTGAACTTCACCACATGAAGACTTTAAGCCATTGCTTCCTGCTCTTTACAGTTAGGACAAAACCCAAGAAAGGATGTTGCCAGATCCTCACATACAACACATTATGGTACCAGCTGGCTATAAATTGCTTCTCTACAGGCACAACTCTCACAGAGGGAACTTTGGGCATAGAGAACTGTCAATTTGATGGGAAGGTTCAGTGAAAATGCTTATAGTTGGCCTAGAATTCTCCCTTAGATTCAGGTTTGGCTAATACTCAATACTGACAGTTAAAATAAGGAACAATGACCTCAGTTGGATAATTCTTTGAACATTCATCTAAATGGATTCTTCCTCACACTTTCAAATTGAAATATTCACAGAGTCAAAGAATAGTTTTTTATTTTTTTCATATAGTATATTTTGATCATGCTTTTCAAACCCTTCCCACAAGTCCTCTCATACTCTGTTCACTTTCCTACCCATCCAACTTCCTGTCCTCTTTGCACTTAAAAAAAAGGAAACAAAAACAATAAACAAAAAGAAAACAATGGAGTCAAACAAATTTTAAAAGCACTTGTATTTCTGAAAAAGTCCAAAAGTTTAAAATCAATGCATTCAGCTTACCTATGATATTATTCATGCGATCCAGTGACGAACTGTCTGAAATGTCTAGAAGTATGACAAAATCGAATGCGGATGGGAGAGGAGTGGCTTCTTTGGAAGGTGTAGGGCCCAAGGCCAGTGTGGGCATGTGTGCTTTCTTCTTCTCTGCCTCTATGCATTTTTTTTCGTAGCCTGTCAGTGCCTCTTCCAAGAGCTGAGCTTGATTTAATGTCATTGGAAACCCATCAAGAACCCAGCTTTGGTTCTTGGGCACCTCACTAAATTCAAACAGCACAATTCATTAGCATGTTGACAGACATTGTTACCTTACAGAAGTTAGTAATACAATGAATACCATTATCTTCATTGCAAATGCATCCTATTACATGAATTTCAGTACTTTATAGCTAAAACATTAGACTTTCCAATATGTTCTGATCACTGACTTGTTTAAAATCCTCTGTGGGTCCTTCTTGTCCTCCAAATCTATTTGAGATGCTTTTTGACATCCTCTTTAAATGGTTATGACTTCTTTCTCCCCAACTTCTAGACTCCCACTGTTCAAATGCTTACAAGCAGATATTCTTGCTATTATGTGAATACAAATGGCATTATTTCTTTTATGCTTTTATAAAATGTCTCATTGAAGCTTTGTATAGATGAACAAAAATGACATATTTTGATTGGGGAGGTTCTTCTGTATGCTGTGAATATATGTGTCTCTTATTGGTTGATGAATAAAGCTGTTTTGGCCAATGGATAGGCAGGATATAGCCAGGTGGGAAGTATAGGTGGGGTTATCAGACTTCAAGGAGACTGAGAAGAGGAGAGGCAGAGAGTGAGTCACAAGAGAGACACAATGTATCTACTGGGAAGGTGAGAAGCCATGTGGAAATATATAGATTAAAAGTTATGGGTTAATAATTAAGAGAGAGCTAGCAAATAAGAAGTCTGAGCCATTAGCCAAATAGTTTATAATTAATGTAGTCTCTTGTATATTTATTTGGGACTAAACTGCTGCAGGACCAGGCTGGAGAGAAACTCTGTCTTCAATATTTAATAAATCTGATACATATCTTAGCCTATGGTGAACACTCTCATTGCCAACCTAGAGGGTTGTTCTCACCTTACCCAATCCTACAATAGGCTGATCTTAACTCTTTAGGCTCTTACTAATTTCACCATATGATTAAATGCATCTTGACATAAAAAAGTTATTCTTTTAAAATTACAGTAACAGAATTGGGTTATAAATTTCCAAAGTATTAAGGATTGGGTCTAAAGTTTTGTTTTCTCTCACCACATTGTCTTTGATAGACAAGTGCAAACTATATAAAAAAAGATTTAATTATCATCTTTGTTATGCTATCCCTTCAGATTATGAAAAATTGAATATTTTCTCTTATATTTTAAAGGTCTTATTTTATTTATTGCTATGGTAGCTCTCATTTTAAACAACATAATCACTAATCATCTTTCAGTCATGCATCTTTTGGTGCAAACATGCACTGGTTCATACAATGTGGCAGGAAGAAGCAGACACTAAGTTTCAGGAAAGATTTAATTTCTTGATCAAAAGCATCAAACCGAAAATAGCCTCCTTTCTAAATTCTCAGCACATTTCCAAAATTCCTTTGGTACCTGCCTTTATTTCTTCCACTAGGTAATAGTGAGTAGGAAGAAAGTGCATTTCACTTTCATGACTTCTTTTGAGAGAGATCAAGCATTTTGCATGGATTGGATTTACTAACCCATTTGTCTAAACAGAGAAGAGAGTTCTTTAAAAATGCTTGACCTTTTCTGAGGCATGACATCTCAGAAGCCACAACAGGCAGAGACAGAACTTGGAGCTGCACCTGTTCAATGCTACAGCAGACATCAGGGAGCCATGGGGCCTGACTTTAGATTTTGTGATATCACTGCTCAGACACAGCTATGTAACCAGAACATCTGATGTTCCTCTGCTCTTTGGACTAGGCAAAAAGACTGTGAACTAATGGCAATCCTCTAGCGGTGTCCTAGAGGAAATAGAAATGGTGTTCTGTGGTAGGAGAGTGATTCTGTTGTGGTGCATGCATCCTGAGATCCACTGACACTCGAGTGAAGGACTGATGGATGCTTTGCATATTCATTTGCTCTACAAACAAAGAGCACTGTGGTAAAGCATACTTTATGTCAGTTCTGAGAAATGCACGATTAAGAACCCTCCCAGCTCTGAGGATAGCAGCCTTGATTTCCAGATGCTAGATAGTGAGTGAGAAGCAGCTTACATCTTTAAAGCAGTCTTTGAAGACAGCTTTATGGAGGAGTTCATCCCAGGTGGATAGTAAAAATTCCATAAACTCTCCTTCCTCTTGTGTCTTAATGTTTCCCACATATCACAGCTAAGCAATTCCATTATTACCATCCAGTTCTTTCATCTGAGACTTTTGCTTTTTTTTTTCCTACCCTGTGTGGATTCTTTCCTTTATCATATAGACCAACTGCCTCTTGTAATGTACCTGTTACAAAGCAAGGTTGAGGGGAATCTTTTCTCTATAGAAAGGAGGACATAGGAATTACAAAAATCTTTGAACTTTTTCCTTTCTCCCCAATCACACACCCTCCCTGTGTCACACATATGTCCTTATCTAGCCTGTGAACTATTATTACCTGTTGCCATACTGTTGTTTAGCCTCTGAATCCCTGGACTCTATTCCTGCCGTCTTCCTGAAACATAACACAGGCAAGTGCAGAAACCTGTGCCCATTCAGTTAGGATTTTTTTTTTCCCTCACAACTTGTCCTTTGGCTTACCTAATTGTCCAACTTCCTTGAATTCCCCAAAGCTATTAGAAGTTGACCTATGCTTACATCAGGTAGAAGTAAAGGTTGGTCAAAGAGAAGAGAGACATAAGCACGTAAATCTATATATTTACCTTTATATGAAGTGAGACAGAGAAATAGCTCAGCAGTCAAAGTGTTTATCATGCAAGTATGACAACTGGAGTCCAGATTCTGGGAACTCATGTAAATGCTGGCTGGGTGTGGGGACAAGGGATCTCTATGTAGGCTGCTAGGGAGAATGGCTTTTATCTGCAGGACAGGATTTGAGTGAGACTACCATTTAAAGGGTAATGAAAGAAAGATGAGACAATTCTGTGGTGATATTTTGTTTATGATCTAACAAATAAAGCTTGTCTGAAGATGAGAATGCAAAGCTAGCCACAGCCATAGAGGCCAGACAGTGGTAGCACACATCTTTAATCCCAGCACTCAGGAGACAGAGACAGATGGATCTTATGAGATAGCTACTCTGAGCTACACAAAATTGGTCCAGTCTAAAAGAAAAACAGAGATCACACAAAGGTGATCCCAGGGCTGGGGATCCACGCCTTTAATCCCAGCACTAGAGAGGAATAAAAGGCCAGAGTCTCATTGCAGTCTGAGGTTTGGTGGAAAACAGGACAGTCTGTAGACGCAGTCTGAGGGTCAGTGGATAGCCCCATTCAGTCTAAGCATTGGCATAGGTGAGTACTCTCTAGTGGCTGGCCCCCCCTTTTTTTTCTCTTATCTTCAGCTTTAATCCCCAATATATGTCTCTGGGTTTTTATCATTAAGGCAAACTAGATTTGTACAACACACTGTCAATGTCAACCTTAGGCTTCTGTACCATTTCCATGCACACTCTTACACACATCCACACAAGCACATGAGTCACACAAGCACATACAATTATACATATAGGAAAAAATATTAAATAGTTACGAGAAAGGAAACTGCAATACATACTTAATAGCATTTACCAGGATGTTAATCAGCAATATGTCTGGAATGCTCTTCCCTTTTTTAAGCAACCAATCTGATTTTGCACCAAGTTGAGCTCGCAAACTAAGCTGTGGAAGGAAATGAAGAGGGGTGGGAGAGAGCTAACTGAAAAGATGTCTGGAGTTCAGTAACCATGCTCGATAATGAAGATACCCCAAGGAACTACCACACTTCTGTAGCCAGGGAAGTATTCAAGGAAAATCTGTATCGATTTTGAAACATTTTATTTGGAGCTCCTTTCACTGTAAGATTTCTTCCTCTAATTTTCAGCTGCCCTGGCATGCCAAATTTCATCTTCTCACACTTTCAATCATGACGATTCAGCTCTAACCAGTCCTATCTACGCAAGAATGCTCTCTGGGAAGATACACACCCAAATGGCTATCTTTTTGTGATCACATTCCAGATTTTCAGCTCCATTTTTCTTCTGGCTTGATGATTGCCCATCCTTTTTCTGTCACAAGTTCACTCCAGTGATTAACTTTTTGGTTTTGTTTAGAATTCATAGTTATGAATTTTACAGGGGTTAATTCTGTTCACATTGTGTAGTGTCACTAAGCACAGGCTTCCCCCGAGTTGGCTCTTCACTCAGGGTCTTATTTCAAATGAGACTCTAGCTCTACTCAAAACCGTCCAACTCAAGTAAAGTACAGCAGTGTGCTCTAATGACAGAAGTCACCATAAGTACTTCTCAAGCTCTGACTGACCAGACTCAGACCTCTAATCATCTTTCTAATCCCGGCCTTTGTTGAGCACACTGTTTACCCTGTAACTATCTACCCATTCATGTCCCTGGAGAGGCTTCCTATGTCCAGTTAGCTAATTCTCTTACCTCTTTCAATCTGCCTAAATCATGCTTTCTCCAGCAGGCCTACTTCATTTTAACACAGGGACACTTTCTCCTTCCTCTGCTCACAGATGCTACTGTCTACTTTTCAATTTTTCTTCAACCTGATCATATTTTACCATGCTCTTCAACTCACCTAATAGTGTTTATGGCTGATTACCTGCCCACCTCTATGAGAATGTGAACTTGATAAGAGCAGAGAATGCTATCTTTTATTGATATGTCCAAATAATGCAGTTCATAGGGAAGAACATGCTCTTTTGTGCTGAACTGAATATGGATTTGGATGCTTTCACAAATCCAGCCTTTCTGATGATTTATATTTTAAATGAATATAGTAAAAGTTATGATGCTCTATCCATAGCTTTTTCTCAATAAGTCATCATGTTGAGTGCTTGGTTGCAGAGCTGACTTTTTTTTATATTTAATTAATTCTGAAATCTGAATGATAAACTTGTTCACCATGATAAAATCCATCATAAAATAATCGATTGTAATAAAAAAGTAATTGAAACACATGTGATTAGTCCTGTCATTACTTTGCTACATATTTAACCAATACTGTTTATGAAAATACTAGTTACCTTTAGAAATACTATCAAGTGAATTAAAAAAAATCGTATGCCCACCTTACCTAACCTGGTAAAATGGCACAGTAATTTCTACTGCTTTAGATATAAAAATATTGAAAATATAAACAATATCACAGAAACTGATTATTAATTACTCTTCTATCAAACATGATTTAAAATTCAAATAGAACATTACTAGTTCAAACTATCTGGACATTTTTTCAAAAGAATGCAAACTAGGAGACACCTTTTAATATATGATTATATTAGATTATAATACTTACATTTAAAAAACTGTCACTTGGTTTGAGATCTTCAGCTTCATTAGTCTTGAGATCTATTAAGAAGAAGATAGTAAGAACAAAGTGCTAGCATTTACATTTAAAGACCATGCTGGCACTTAGCTCTGTTTGGTTGGGGATTAGACTCAGCCATGTCTGATATACTGAGCAAGGATACAATGTGGGCACTGCATCAGGGCTTTTACTTTCAGTCCACAACATTGCAGATCCTGGCCACTATGTGGCTTATAGCTTCCCACTTCCTTCCTGGCATAGACTGACTGAGCTCATAACAAATTCAAAATGTACAGTTTCTTCTTTGGTAAACAAAGCAGCTTTCTCAAAACAACAACAACAACAACAACAAAATAACAACAACATCAAAATGTTAATTCACTACACTTACATTTTCCTGAATTGTGAAGTTATAGATAATAAATGTTTTAGAAAAACTTAAAAATTAGAATGGGCTCATAGTTAAATTATATTGAAAAGTGTTTTCAGAATATATTGATAGTGAAAAGTAACAATACTAGGACTAAGATAACCTATTAAGATATAAAATAACAAGAAAACAGAAGCTGAGAGTGTCATTCAAAAGAAATGAAAAGGCCACGTCAGAAAAAGTTGCACAACTATTGCAAATCTATGCAGGATTCTATGGTGACAGTAGATAACAGTGATCATGAGGAGGATCTGAGCTTTATAATAAAATGTCAACAAATTGAAATATACTAAAATCTTCATTAACACACACAGAAATGTCATTTACTACTTAAAATGTTTTCCTTCAGTGATTATACAAATAATCTGAAGGAATTAGCCTGGATTCCCAAAGAGATACCTTGTAGTTGGGGGGTTAGTAAACTCAGTTCTATTGCTATTTTTGAAGAGTGAGAACAAGCCCAGTTTAATGAGTAGGGACCATTGTTCCCATGAGTTGAAGAGAACACTCAAGTCTTCTTCCATGCACAGAGTTCTGATATTACTCTCTCAATCACACTTGAATAGGTGAAAGGGAAAAAAATGATACCAACAAAGAGAAGAGTAAACTTAATGTTTCCTGTTTGCTTTCATAAAGGCAAAAGTGAGAAACTACTTTAAGGAAGATGGTGAAAATATTTCACCTTTATCCTCAAATGTAGGTAATGACCACCTTGTACTGTGTCAATAACCACACAGAGAAGTATTCAGTTATCCACTGTTCATCATTTCTTCCCCTGAAGTCATGTTTGTGGTCCTATACATGTACTCTTACTGTTTCTGTATCTCCCTTTATCATGCTGTAATATAAACGATGGATGACTTGTTTTGATGCAATACTCACTAACTGTATAGTTTTACCTTCTTTTGGGGATGCTGCTTGCCCTGAAGCTGGAGGAATTGATAATGTATCTTTAATCTATGGTAAAAAACAAAAGCAAACATATAATTTTAATGTGGTTATGTTTTCATCTCATGTCCATTTCATTTCTTTCAGTTAGTGCTTGAGAACAAACTTTAATCTACATCAATGATATTAATCTGGGTTGAAATTTGCATCCTAAATGATGTTTTGCAGAAGTAAAACAAAATTTGGTGAGTATTGAATTTATAGAGACACAGAGTTACTGGTTGCATAGAGTCTTTCAATGGGTTTTCGATTTCTATTAACACGAAAACTGTTTTGGAAATTCAAAGAGAACAGGGGAAATGTTAAGTTTATTAAAAAAACATAATAAAAGAATAATCCTAAAGCTGTCCGTCATGGCCATGGAGAAATAAGAGAGAAAATGTGTATTATCCATTACTCTGTTGATTAAATTGAAAGTTTGCTGTAATGTAATAGAAGAAAGGACCATAGGGTGAAACAAATTTTCATAATTCATGATTTACTAGTATTTGTGCTATAAATGAAAATCATTGAGAATAAATTCTTTGTTATTGACTCGATGACAGAGACCATGTGAGGTAAGAGAAAGAGTAGTGAACTTCAAATGTAAGATTCAATAACACAGGCTTTCACAAGCCTTTGGCTTTTAGAAAACTAGTCCATATGTAGGGTCTCTACCACTGTCTTTAGAAAAAAATGAGAGTTGAACCAGGTCAGTGACTCTTAAAGTCACATAATACTTTTCTAACCCACATGATTGTATTTTTATGAAATAATGTAATAAACTGAAATGTCAATTTTAAATAATGGAAATGTGATTAATTTAAGCCTCCCTATCACACTACACACACATACAGTCTAGCTGGAATATATCATGGGTTGGTACACTCTGGCTGTGGACTACATTGATCCAACTAGCTGTTTTCATATGGTTTCTGGACATCATCCAAGCACCCTTACCTTTGTGGAGGTCCAGCACTTGTCTGATCTACTGCCAAGGGCAAGCTGTATAGCCTCTAACTATTGCTCTCAACTTACTGAGACTGAATGGTAGAATGTCATCTAGGAGATGACATTGCAGATGTAGGACACTCCTCTAACAGATATATATATCTAATAATCCCAGTCACCCAGCAGCTCCTGCCTCTAGATAGCGTCTTCATCTTTTGGCCACAAAACTCAAATGGGCTCACCACTCTGAATGGTCCACGTAGGAAAATCAATTTAATGGGGTAGAGTTAAGAGACGAATACCCTCTCTTTTGCTTCTTGGTCTGCAGAACTTAAAATTTCAGTCTTTGGACTTTTACTGGATGATCTTTGGATTCTATCTTGATCTTTATCTGTAGTGTACCAGCTGAAGGAAACTAAATTCACACTTGAACTTGCCTGCTTTTTGTTAATTTCTTTTAGGTTCATTAGAGGCTCTCCTTTATGTTCTTTCCGAACTGGGTGTAACCCACTGGCTTGTTCATTGTCTTGAAATGCCCGGATAGCTTCCTGGACAAGACTATCAATAGAAAGTACCTGAATAGGAAAGTCTAAAGTACAAAAAACAATTTTATAAATATCTTTGCCTTCTGAGAATTATCAATATTGCATTTGTACTCTACTTTAACACTCTAACCCTGCTCATCCTAAAGTTGTCCCTTGGATTAACCTATTTTTTCCTTGTAAGAAAATTCATATTACATGAAATAAAACACTTCAGTTAGTTGAAAGGGCAAAACACAGTGGTACTGAGAAATTCACTAAACTGGATGAGCATCATAATTACCTTGTTCTAGGAATTTTTCATCATCACCAAAGTAAATCCCCATCTATTATGCTGACACACCTATTAGTCCCAAAAAGCACGAGTCATTTTCTATCTGCATGGATTTGTCTATTTTGAACTACTTCACATAAGTTAAACTTATGTCATCCTCTGTGTCTGGTTTCTATTACTTAGCATAGTGTTGCCAAAATTGAACAATTTTAATCTTTACCAGTACCTCATTCTTGTATATGGAAAATCAGTCAGTCATATGATTTTACTACTAGATGAGAGATATTCTCTAAATGGAGTCTCTGGTATGAATCTTCAGGACATAGACAGATGTAGTTATAGTCAGTATAAACAATCTACTAAGGAAAAGAGAAAGAAAGGAAACACCTTTTTGTAGACACATTAGAGCAGTAGTTTTTCCACTGAGTGTTTTCCCCAGTAAGCAACCCTTCACAGCATATGAAGGCAATTCAGTTTCTGCTGCGTCAGCTTGAGAGGGGCTAGATTTTTCAATTAACCTTTGAAGCACATAGCCTAGTATGTAATTGTTGGAGGGTGGTGAACTGTCAGCCATGTCTTCTGGTACGGCCCACTCTCCAACCATGTTCTGCAAAAATAACAGTCAAACAAAATAAAATTGTTCTCAAAAAGCAGACTTGAAGCACAGATGGAATTTAAATATTAAAATGGAGGCAGGGACATGGGGGTGGAGGAAGGGGAAACTGTGGTTGGGAAGTATTGCCTGAGAGAAGACTCTCTTTTTACTAAAACTTTTAAAAAAGTACATCTAAATTGTAACAAGTACAACCTAACCAACATTGTATTTAATTATATTGCAGAAAAAACAATAACGATACTACCTTCATATTACAGAATATTAAATGAATGCTACACAAAACATTATAAAACTTTAAAAACATTAGTTTTAGAAGTAGGTGTATTGAATTAACTGAGACGAATTAGTCCATTTTATATTATGGCATTTAAGTTAGTTTGAAACATCATCATTGAACTAAAACATAAAGTACATTAATTAAATATTAAAAGAAGGAATGAAAGTAATTCTAGAGTAACTGTAAGAAATGAAGAGAGTAAATTATAGATATAAAATGGAACTTAAATTAGAAAGTAAATTTATGACATTATGTTTATTAATAAACCCCAGAACATGAGTTATGGAAGTCATCTTAATGGCTTGCCACAAAGGTGAAGAATAACATGTATCCATGTTACAGTGCAATGGAAGGACAGTAGCATCAGACTTGAAAATTATTAACTACTATGAAAAATAGTAGTTGAAGTTGAAGTTATTAAAGTTGTCAGAGAACTCTGCCTAGTAAGACAGTACTAGTTTAATAGATACATTTTATTTTCTTAATTGAACAGAAATTTGTGGCTGAAAATCTAGAATAAGAAGATGGCAAGTTCTCCATTTTATCTGTTAAAGTTATTCTTAACTTTACACACACACATACACACACAAATACATACACATACACCTGCACACAGAGACACAAACATGCAGCACATTCATGTACACACACATTATATCATAGATAATTTATAAGAACTTCACTTAAAAAGAAAATCATAGATAGTCACATTGGAAATTGTTTTGTAAAAGCTGTGCATACAATAGCAAAATGTTCCAAATAATTATAAGATACACCACAATACACACATGTTGTTTATGGTGTATCTTATTATTATGTGGAATTAGTATATATCATCTACACCTCAAACTCACTTAACTTTTAAATTTTGAATGTGTTGATTCAGTGGTTGAGATATTTCAAGATAGGCACTATACCTCAAAGTCAAAAAGTCTGAATTTCAAAGTGTACTGCTTTTTAAAATTAAAGATGGTCAGTTTTATAAGCACTTTGGTTATTTTACTTGTCCCAACCATTTTTGACTTAGTTGTCTCAGTCCAAATCATGCGCTGAGAAGAACAAAAGGGAAGCCACTGGGAAAAAGCATGAACCCCTCAGCATCCTGTTCTCACAAAACAAAACAAAACAAAACAAAACAAAAAAAAAAAAAAAAAAAACAAGCAAAAGTGACATTTCGTTAGGAAATGCAAACAAAGGTGTATGAGTCTGAATTGCCTGTCATGCCCTAACAAGACAGTTCTTTTTCCAAAAGAAGAGTAAGTATGTTCATCTTGACTATAAGTGCATGATTTGATTCAAGTTTCCTATTTTCTGGATACGCTTAGGAACTATGCATTTAAAAAAATAATTGGCCAGATTGAATCCCAAATTTGAATACTATTTTTCATCTTAGTCTCATGATTGATGTATTGTTGAGTAGTACTTCACAAACTAATGGACAAGGGACATTTGGGTATTAAAAACAATTCTTTATTATACATTATTAATCATTCACCAATAACACAAAAATTTCTCAAAATGACAGCTTCTGCCTATACTTGGGGCTGTTATCATAAGTACACATTTTCATATTTGTGTTTAATTTTTATTCATGTGTGCATTGTGTGTATGTCGTTTGAGCATGGTTCCAGTGGAGGACAGAAGAGGGTATTGCAACTCTTAGAGCTGGAGTTACACCTGGTTATGAGCCACGCAGCATTGAGTGCTGGGAACAGACTCATTTTATCACCTCTCTAACATCTTCCTAAACATTATTTATTTATTTACTTATTTATTTTACATGTCGATCCCAGTTCCATCATGTATTGCTTCATCCCTTAGGTCACTTTGACAGTACTTCTAAAACTTTAGTCATGAATAAACAAATATTTTTCTATGTTCTTGACTTTTCTTTCATCAGTATTCTTAATATATTGTATCTGACAAGAAATGCTTTCCAGAAAACACATGGTCTAGTTTGGTAGTGCTATGGGTCATGTGCTTAGCCTTTTGCCAGATTTCCTCATATGATGACACTAGAGATAAAGAAACCCTTGAAGCAAACAAAACTTATCCTTGGAGCAGAGTATTCCTAAGAATTTTCCTTAAAATTCAAGGAAATAAAGCTATAATTTTAAAAATTGCCTTTTTTCACTTCTACATAAATAACATTTTGCTCTTAAGAATTATTTTCCATTAGGGCTAGGGCCATAACTCAAAAGCTGAGTATTTGCTCAGCATGTATGAGGTACTAAGTTCAATTCCAAGTAACATACACAAACAAAAAGAATACTTGTTTTAATTTAATAACTTTGGTTTTGCTAGTCCAGTGCACTGTCTAAATTTAAGTTCTTCATGATTGTGCATATTTTGCATCATAAATGGTTACATGCTCTGTTTTCCTTCACTGGAACTGCTTATACTTCTAAGTAGAGAAATGACTCTATATAATGACTGTATATAAAGTGCCCAGTTAGGAAGTAGCCAGATAAGAAACCAACAATGAGTCCTCTCAATACAAGTTCAAGTTCTGGTTGCCAAAGTTGTGATAACTTTTGAGCTGTGTAGACTTTGATTTTTTTCTAAGGGAAACAGCCTCACATGCAAATTTGGTATCTCAGGTTGCCATAACGATTCTGCCTTTTTCAAGTTCTGTATTTTCGTTTTTTTTTTTTTTTAAATTTCTGTATTGTTATGTTTGTTCTGTATTTTTAATCCTTTACCTTAAAGTTCAGTTTAATTTTTATAAGACTGCTGTTAAGATCAAATGAAATGGTACTGTGTGCAAGCCCAGTACAGATGACAAATATCCAAGGAGCTGCCAGGCACTCCTGCAGGCATTTAACAGCACAGCATCTACAAGGACAAATACCAGTCAGCCTTGCCTTAGAAGGTATGCTTCCTCACACAGGGGTCAAGATAAAACCCTTTGACATCACGGGATTAGTTACACACTATGGCCACACAATGGAATAGAACACTGACTGTGAAGGGAACAGAATCTTCTGACTCAGAAAAGAACTTGTCTGACCTTACAGAGAAGAGCAGAGAGAGACTGGAAAGAGCATGTTGAGCAGGGCCACATGAAGGACAGCTTCTTCAAAAAGACAAAGGAAAAGGGAACAGAGATATAATGAATGAAAAGGAGATCAAAAAAGTGGGGAGAAAAAAAAGGAAATTGTGACTCAAGATGAAAACTTTACATTGACCCGATGAGCTAAAGAAGAACCAGAGGATTCTAGCAGATTTTTACATGCTTGCTATTTATGTAGATATGATTAAGATAATGCCATAAGATAAAACTCACACCTTCAGATCTTGTTACAAATATATACACTGGGATATTAGTTTCAAGACACTAATGTCTGCAGTAGGCAAACTAGGTAAGTATCACTTGATACAAACCATTGCTTTAACAGGGTGAAGGGGTCCTCTACTTTATTAGTTTAAATTATGTATGCTATCAAACATTATGGGAATTGCTTAAAATGTCTTTATGATTCTTGTAGTGACTACATATCAGCAATAAGTAAGTATTTTTGATATGTATGTGCAAGACTCAAGACTCAATCTCTTCTTGTCATTTCATGTCTACCCAAAAACAGATCCTAAAACTCTTAACAGTAAATAGTCAATTCTCTTGGTGAAAAGGCATAACTAGTTCACTAGTACAGTTTTTATAATTGACCTACACTAAGCTTTCCTGGGCCTCATTCTGAATCTCTGGGCTCATAGTATACACATACTATTCTTATCATCTTCACACAATATGTGAACCTATCACTCAGCTATGCATCCTGGATTCAAAGTGCTCATGTGCCTCTTTGGATTGTGTTGTTGAAACTTAAAATGGTTTACTCAGACTTCTTTTTCTAATCATTTTCAGTCAGACATATCCTTTAGACTTCCTGTGGACTGATGTTTTAAAATCCTTAGATTTTTAAGAATCATCATGAACATTTATAAATAGAATCTACTTTATGGGCTGATGTTCATGCTCAAGAGCAAGATATAGATCTACTTCCTGTAAATTGTGTCCTTGACTATGATGTGGGTAATTGGCTGCTGCTGCTGCTGTTGAGATTGCATGCTTTCTCAACAGATTATGTACCTCCTTTAATAATAGCCACTGATGAAAAATGAAGTTGTATGTATATGTGTGTATGTGTAATTATTATTTCTTGAAACTCCTTAAAAATTAAAACTGAGAAGGTAGTTCTTCCTTCAATTTTAATGTAGATGTAGTTTATATAAAGTTGGATAAACAGAATCTAGGCTTGGTGTCTGTTTACTATGAGTCCCTAAAATCTTGATTTGACAGCAGTGCCCTAAAATCTTGATTTGATAGCAGTGCAATATCCTATAAACCCACAATACTGAGTTATAGCAATACACTTTTTAGTAGCATTCCAATGTGGCTTCTGGGGAATGATGGTCACAGTGTAAAGGTCCAGAGGTTCAGGTTTTTGTTTTCACAGATGAATAAGACTTACCAGCGCTTGCATGGCCTGGGGTGACCCAGGTAGAGCCATGCTCTTGTCAATTTAGAATTCAGTTACAGACGAAAAGGTAAAAGACATGCAAAAAAAATCCCTTCCCTCTGAGATAGAAAAAAAAACTTTTACCAGTGGATATGACATGTGTCCTCTTTTCTATAGGTGCAGATTTCTTAGGTATTCGCGAAATGTAATATTTTAAATCTATTTGACAGCATTCTATGATTCTATTCTATAAACAGACATATTATCTTGCTACAGTGGCAAAAGACATAGGACAAAATATTCCAATAGACTTAATTCAAGAAACCAAATATATGTTAATGCCATAAAATCAGTATATTCTCCATGTAGATCATAGACAATTCATGGAAACTACCATAGGAAAAGAGTTAAGTTGGCTTCATTTTGCAGTTAGTTTGGAAGACTTTCTCTTGGCAAACCAATCTGAAGGAAGCAAAGATAACTGAGTTTGTGATTCCTGAAATGCAGCTAATGCCTGGACTAGTAGTATAAGAAGTGACTGGACATACAGAAATCCTCATATTTCAAGTGACCTTGTTTCTATGTTGAAATCATAACTCTTTTGGTTAGAATATTTCATGCCCCATGATGGACAGAAGAGTAGCATGGATGAAGATGGAAAGAATGGTAGAAAGCATTTGTCCATGAATTCAGAATTCATGTTTTAGAAAGTCCAGTGTAGGGCAATTAATTAAAACACTTATAGTGAAAAATTGTGACTTGTATAAGAACAGTGAGTATTTACTATGTTGTATTGTTCTGATCTCTATGTGTTCACAGACAAGTATTCAGAGGGATCTTGCAACAGAAGTGCAGCTATAGTCCTAGTATTTAGGAGGCTGAGGCAAGAAGATCATTTCCAGTTTGTGTCCAACTTGGGATATGTAATAACAATTTCTTAAAACCAAGCAACCGAGCAAAACACAAACAAAAAGAGAAAGAAAAGCACTCGTGTGGAGCTATACTTCCAGGACAGCGATGGATTTTGAGCCTTTGCCCTCATATCTTGCCAAAGGGTTCTTGTCTGAACCCTTCCAAGAACACCTGGGGTTGCCTAGCTTCTTTTGGAATTGTTACACTTCTTTCAAGTGAGTGTCTTTCAAAATGTTTTTTTCAAAAGCTTTCTTAAAAGGGCTTCTACATTGGTATATATAAAACAGAGAAACAAAACTCTAGTTAATGAGATATTTATACTTTACATGTGATGTACATTATTTCCTATTGTCTTGCATTTTATATTTATCTTATTTTGTTCTGTTTCTACATATTTAAACAATGAATAATGGTTGTGGCCCACATATTAATTTTATAATTTTTATTCAAAAATTTAAAAGTACCTAAATGATATCAAATGCAATAAAAGTTCAAGTGTGTTGGAAAATAGACCAATGAAGTATAGATAACATCTGGCTATTGACTGATCAGGAATCAATCATTTAATAATATGGTGTGTATGTGAACTGAAAAAGTTACTGCATAGACATTGAATTTTAGTGATTTGATTATGCACAAAGATGGTTCAAATCTTCCAATAAGATGAACAGATAAAATAAAATACCCAAACTATGAGCAAGCCCAGAAAGAATCACTCTTATAAATAGAATCTCAACAAGATGAATGAAATTAGGTGATATAGGAAGAATTTCTAAAAGAAACAGATTATCAGAAAACTTCTAGGAACAATAAACATTCAGCAATGTGGCAGATTACAATATCATCTTGAACAAATCAAAAGTTTTTCTGTACACCTACAACAAATATACATCTAACCAGAGATTAAAAACACACAAAAACTTAGGTATCTTATACTCATGGGTCAATAGAATTAACATTGTGAAAATAACCATTCTACTAACCCTACTCATTATTCACAGAAATAAAAAATCTATCTTAAGATTCATATGGAACCAGAAAGACCCTAGAGAGTGAAAACACCCTTTGGCAAAAGAGCAAGGCTAGAAAGGACTAGATCTTGAATTATATTACATAGTCATAGCAAATAAAAACAAGATGGTATTGACACAAAACGAGACGTGCAGAACAATGGAATAAAATAAAAAAAACTCAGACATGAACACATGTGACTTTTGTCATTTAATATTTGACAAAGATGGCAAAAATATATACTGGAAAAAGAAAGCATCTTCAACAAATGCTTTGGTAAAACTAGATGTCCACATGCAGAAAAACAAAAGTTGACTCATATCCGTCATATTGTAAAACTCCAAATGGATCAAAGCCCTGAACCTGAAACTTGAAATACTAAAACTGCTAGAAATAAACATAGGTAGTACTCTACATGATACTGGTACAGGAAAGGGCTTACTGAATAGGACTCCATTTGCTCAAGAAGTAAGGCCAGGTGGGACTACATTAAACTTAAATGCTTCTCCTTAGCTAAAGAAAATTAAAAAAATCAACTGGGGGAAGAGAAAGCTCTGAGAATGGGAGAGAATGTTTTCCAACTATATATCTGGCAGAGAATTAATATCCAGTATACACAAATAACTAAAAAAAAGTAATAAAAATTTGCCCTTTCAAAAATGGGCCTGAAACCTGAATATAGAGAGATCAAAAAAAAAAAAAAAAAAAAAAAAAAGGTGGAGGGCTAAGGAATATCTCAAAAAGTGTTCATCACCCCTAACAATTAGGGAAATTCACATCAAAACAACTTGGAGCTTTCACTTTACCCCAGTTAGAATGGCAAAAATCAAGGGAACAACTAACGACAAATGGAGTGGGGGGTGGAGTGGGGCTCATTTGCTATTTGTGTGATTTCAGACTGATGCAGCCAATGTGGAAGTTGGTGTAGATGATTCTCAAAATGCCAAAAATAAATCTAGTATATGATCCACCTGCACTACTCTCCGGTATACACCCATAGGACTCAGCATCCTACTCCACGTACATTTGTTAAGCCATGTACATTGCTGCTCTATTTCACAGGAAATGGAAATAATCTAAAAGTCATATAACTGACAAATAGAGAATGTGGTATATATACACTATAGAATACTTTTCAGCTGTAAAGAAATCATGAACTTTGCAGGTCAATGATTTAGTGAGGCAATTCAGACCTGGAAAGACAAGCTTCATAAATGTTCTCTCTTATTGCAACCTTCAGATGGGAGGGTAGAACATATAATGAGCACAGAAAACAGGAAAGCAAAACAGGACCATTGCCAAGATTGGTGGGGGGTGGTGTTCAGGAACAGTGGAGAGTGTATTATCAGGGTACAAGTGATCTGACTGGGGAAATGGGAAAAGGGGGCTCCTTAAGGAGGGGGAGGTATATAAATACAGAAAAGGAAGGGAGGAGAATAAAGCAGAAATGCAGAATACAAGTGATGTAATAGGACAGATGAAAAAAAGGCTCTTAGGGAAGGTAAATACAGAAGGAGAGACATGGATAAAATAAAATACCAAGGACATCTGAAAAGCTATAAGGAAAAGTAACTACGAAAAACACCAAAGAAAACAAACAAAACTCAAAAACACTGGATGATGCACACCGCTCCGTATATAATCATAGTTTTAATGAACTTTTCTCATCTGACCTGACAGTTCTCCCTCAAAGAGCCAAAGACCATCTAAGAGCAACCTTAATAGCACATGACAAGTCTTCTTTTGAGCTGTTGACCAGGACTGTCCAGGAGACTCCCAAAACATCCAGTCTATTTCTGTCGTCCTTGGTTATCCACCTTAGTGGAAGGTAAGTTCCTATTGCCGAAGACACACCCCTAAGTTGCAATTGATCAGAAAGTCCTCCTAAATAGCTTTCAAGGTACCGGAAGGTGTCACGCAAGTTTCCAAAGTAAAAGCATGCAAAAGTTTTAGTCAACTACGGTGCCTATGAGCCACATCAATGACCAGTGTGTCATGATAACCCTACTGGTACAGTGGTGGACACATACTTTGGTGATAACCAACAACTCTATAATTGAATTTAAGACCCATGCAACTAGAGGGAGACCGCGCCTGGTACTGGAAACCTAGTTAATTACTCGGAGTTAGTAAAGTCATGGTTAATGGAAGAGAACTTACAACCACTAATTTACTGAACTAGCACAATCCCTAACAACAACCAATAAACATTTGTCCTTATATCCACAGATGAATGTAGTCTTTTCCCCTCATCGAGAAAACTTCTCTTTGTAACAGATGGAGACTATTACAGAAAACTATAGCCAATCATAATGCAGAGGTTGTGGAGCCCAGTTCCAATGAATACATCCACAAAACACTCCCACACCCAAGGCTCAGAGGATATTTCAGAAGATGGGGCTGAAAGATAGTAAGAACAAGAGGGTCAGTAGTTGGTTTTGAAACTGTGTCTCCTAGTAATGTCAAAGACATACCTATAGAGTCTCACCCACATGACTGCCCAAATGGAAGCTGAAGAAGCATGATACCAATGAGCATGCCAAACAGGATGGAGAAAAAGCCCATGAGGCTTCAGATCTACACAGAGAACTATAGGTAACGAAGTCTGGGGATGGGCGAGGTGTCCTTTACCAGGGAAGAATGTACCAAATGGTTGTTTAGTACCAAATGGTCAGCTCAGGAAACATACATACAGCATTATATCAACTATAAAAGTTACATTTGGAATACATATGTATACATGTTCCCATTTATGCATGTCATAATGGTGAGAGAGGTAAGAGCATAAATTTGAAAGAGTGGAGAGAGGTATACTAGAGGTTTCTGAGGAAGGAAAAGGAAAAGAGAAATGTTGTGATTGTAACCCCCAAAAAATTTAAAGAAAATGAAGTTTGCACTTTAAGTGCATTGATGCTCCCTAAAGAAGTGCATGCTATCATGTTACAAAAGGAACCAAATAGGAGGAGGTATGAAGCACTTTATAAACAGTTCAAAGCTATTAGGACAGAAAGCTGATGATCAGCTCCAGAGAGACAAAAGGAAGTAGAGGTATTATTTGTATTGTTGGTTGTTTAATAGCACTAAACGATTGTAAATGAATGTTGTGAAACTGTCATATGAATTATTCATTATGATTGATCTGAAAGCTTGTGTCTCTGGCCATGCTGGTATTTAACTACCAACAAGGCAGTATTAAGAAGGTGGGGTATTCTAGGAGGACAGAAGACAATGGGGTGTGGTGGAAGCAGGTTCATGCTCAGTAGGTGTAGGATTAAAGCTTCATTAAAGAGAAGGAGCTGAGCTATGAGGTCCGGTGAGCGCAGGGCTCAGTGGAATGTTGGAAGTAGACACTGGGCACTCACTAGACACTAAATCTGCCTGCAACTTGATCTTGGAATTTCCCATTTCTGAACTTTTCTGAACTACATTGATAAAGTTTTACTTTTTGTAAAAAAAAATAATAAATAGATCATGGTTTTAAGAAATCATTTCCATTATGCTAAAGAATTGCTTCCAAATGACAGAAAAAAAGAATTTCTTTTAAAATGAAATGGGAAATAATTTATAAATATGTGCCATCTTAAACCACAATAGGTGCAATAAGGAGAAAAAGATAAAACCATTTTCAAGCATAAAAGTGAATAAGAAAATTTTGGCTTTTTATTTCCCTCAGAAAGGTGATAGGTAAAAGGTTTTAATTTTGAAAAGGACCATCCTTAAATAAAACAATTAAGGGACATCACTTAAGTAAAAGGAAATCCATTGTTACCTGTATTCGCATTAGTGGAAACCTATGACTATAAACACCCCCCCCCCCCAAAGAAGTCCATACTCAGAAACTGCCCTGCTACACTTGGACAGCAGAAGCAACCAAACATCATTCATCAGAAACTAAAGAGTGTTTGTACATTGAAGATGCCAGAGAACACATAAGAGGAGTCAGGGCTAACATAATCAGAAGCTGGAAAGCACCAGGGCTATGTCAGGGTCCTGGAGAGGGTAAGAACGCCTGTGTGAGTGACTAGGTAAGATCTTCTCTGTGGAAGAATCTATATGCGATCAGGTTAACTTCATACTCCTATAATGGAATTTCCATCAGGCTTCCTGAACTAGTTTAAAGAGTGTTAAAGAGTGTTAAAGAGTCTATCAGATGGCTGATAGACATGCAAATCAGTTGTAGACATTCCAGATGTTTGGACCAGTCACCTACCATGCTCCCAAGATTTTAAGTACTCTTCCATGCCGGCTTCATTTTCATTTTCTAATCTAGTTTTAACCCAGCTTGCTTTGACCTCTGGCCAACAGCAAAGGGCTTGGCTCCATCCCACCTCTATCTCTTCCTGTTTCTGGTCACTTCAGAGGAACAATATTGGCCATCTTGGTTCTAGGTCTGAAATGTCAACCAATGCTTAACCCAGATCTCTTGGCTAACCTTCTGGTAGTCTGGCCTGGCTTACAGAGGGTACTGAATATAATGGAACCCTATCTCTTGCTGCTATGACTTGCAAGTTCTGCAGCCAATATTCTAGTTATCGCATTTGGGAAATTAGGCTCTCAGGGAAAAGCCATATTTCACAGAAGTGGGGCAAGAATGAAGCTCTTTGATCCCTCTTTTGTCACTGTCATCCCTCTCCACGCTGCTTCTCCTCCAACTGCTCCAGAATCCTGAGGTTTGATATGTGTTTCATCACTCAGGTTTATGCAAATGATACGGGATTGTTATTTGGTGAAAAACTCCTGATGAAAAGTATCAATATATGCACATATTTGAAGATAGGAATATTAAAGGGGCTGCACTTTAGCGATGGGCCCACAGCATTAAACATCATCACAAAGTCTAGTCTACCGAAAGTCATAAGCAACCAACCACCAATAACTCAATCATAAAACAGCCTTTTGTCATTAAAAGTAAAAAATAGCCATGACAGAAAAATTGTTACCAAGATGTTGAAGTATGATAGATGATGTGCTAAAAAGAAAATGGCTTCCTTTCAAATTACAGTAAGAAGCTGAAGTTCCTTGTAGAAAATATTTTAAGTTTTGCATGTCATTCATGAACATCACCCTGTAGCCTTGAAATTATTTCTGGATTCTTTAAAATATCCTATGCCATGTAAGCTCTATGGAAACAGGTCATTCAAGTGTTTAGGGAATAATCACAGGAAAAAATGGTCTTTATGTGAAAAATGTGTGACACAGTGATTGATTGACTTTGTGGGTGCAGAGTCCAAGGATGTAGAAATTGATAACTGTAACTCCTAAACTCAATAGGCAACTGTTAGTAAGATGATTATTTAAAAATTAGAATGTTATAGAAGCAGACTTTTCCCAGTAAGAACCACAGATATGGCATATGGTTTGGGATTTAGAAGGGTTACACATTCACCAGGAGAATTCATGTGCCTGCCTGTTCCATGTGACTGTGCTGATGGTTATTCTGGAAAGGTTGGGTGGATATCTGGTTGAACTACTGCTCTAGTCTATTGGATCTCAAGTACCCCTTCCTACTCTGTGCTAAATAACTCATTTCATGCCATCACAATGGCCTGTGACCCCTCCTCCCCCAGATGGCTATTTCATGATGTTCTTCCTTTCTAGCAGATAGGAAGATTTCTAGAAACATTAGTCATTGGACAGCACTTCTTCATAAGTAGCCATTCTAGAAATAGAGCACGATGGTAGGTTGCTGAGGAGAGATGCATTCGCAGAACCCTGAGTTCAAACATGGATGATGTCCTTTCTTTAGGTACAGAAGGTATGGGTATCAGTAAAGCACATCAAGAACACAAATACTTCAGAAGATCTGCATTTACTTCTAGCATTAGGAACTTTGAACAAATTTAGCTATAAGAAATATGGGCAGAAAATCTATTATCTAAACCAGGATACATTATCCTTCTGTATTTGTTTAGAACATTAAGACTGATAACTTATTTTACCAGTTGAAATATTTATTTTTCCTGTATGTAGCAGGAATATTTAGATGAAGTTCTCGAGATAATGAAGTTCTCATAATAGTGAACAATAACTGAAAATCAGTTTATCAGACAATCTGCATAGGACCTAATTTAACTCTGCTGTTAAAAAGAACAGAACACATAAACTAGGAAATTGTAAGGGAATTTTCATCAATAGAAAAACAGCAAAGACAACACAAGAAGAACTGTGCTGACTGACATACATTCACAAACTCCTAACAAAACTCGACAATTTCCTGCCAAAGAAACATGCCAGGGGCCTCAGGATGTGGGTAAGACAAGCGTGTTCCTGTGGTAACCATTTCCCAAACAACAAAACTAGTTAGAAACACAGAGCCTTGCTCAGCTGTGGCTTACCTGGTCTTCTCACTTATGAGAAAAAGAACAGATTCAACTAAACTGTTCCAAGGAACAAATACTGAATTAAGAATCAGCAAAAGCTGGCAAATGATTCTACTTTAACTGGATAGCTATAACTTCTTAATTCATGATGGGAAGAAATGCCTTAACATAGTTCTGTATTTATCAAAAAATATCTTTTCTCATGTGAGGTTATCTTTTAGGTTGGCATATTAAAGGTACATGTACTATTCTACAGGCACATTAAATAAAATCTGTATGTAGGCCTTAAGTTTCTATTCAATCCAAAATAAATAATCCTATAAAGGATATACTGTCATTCAATTAAAATAACATTCACATTTAGTTTCCCATAGTCTGACATTGTTTCCTTAACTTTTTTACCACAGTCTTAACTTCCTTTAACATCTACACATCAGTGTTATTTTGTTCATTTCCCTGGTCATTGTTATGAATTCATTTTATGCATTCATCTTCACAGTAAATGTTTATTAACTAGTCACTGTCAATCAGTAAATGACTAGGTCTAATCCTGCATTTTCATATTGTCTTTGCTAACTTTCTAGAAACCATTTCTAGAAACCATTGATGTTCTAACAATAATCATTTTCACTCCACTCCATGGCTGTCCATTTACCCAGACACTGCACCTTTTATATCTTGCTTACAATGGTGAGATGAAGTGTGATGGGGAGAGTTGGGTGGCAAAATAAATTGGTATGTATTTCTTAATACCAATATATAGTACATTGGATGAAACCTTTAACATGTGCCATCTTAAATGAGCTTGATAAGGACAAAATAAAATGGGTACATTATTATTTAATAAACGGAGGCAGCAAATGTTGCCAGTGCTTAGGGATTAGATACCTGAGCTCTACAGTGAGCAATGGACAATGCCGACTGTTTGATCCCAAAGGTTCTAGGCAGCTTTCTAATAGGCAGGGGTGGTAATTCTGTGTCCTTAAAGTATTACTGATTTCTTTGAACTTGTCTCTTTACTCAATATAAAATATATCATAAGTTGTTATAAACCATATATATCATATACCTATACCAATTTATTACAGTGACTTCATAAATATGTATCATTTAAACAGAAATAATATTGAACTGAAAAACATGAAATGTATAATGTATCCAATACTCTTTTGTTATATGCATAAAATATTGTCTGGATTTATGCCACTATAAACATTACCACCTTTTTTTCCATTTTGCCTGCAAAGCAATATCTACTGAGATAAATTACTTTGGAAATCACCTTTTAAGATGGTTTTTGAAGTAAAGGTAGAAAGCTAATAAAAGAAAAATTCTAACAAGATATCCTTCTGACATCTGTGTGCTCAATGTGTTAGTTAATTATGTTTAGATTGCTCCAATATTTCTGTGATCATCATATAATAATGATGGATTCTTTAAGAAAAAGTACAAAAAAGTACAAAAAAAGTACAAATGCAGTGTATTAAGTAAAATACCACAAATTAGCATTAAGGAAAGAAATTTATTGTGTTTCATTCACTCAGATTATTCCATATTTGTATGTACCTTATAGTCTTCATAATCATTGTGATCAAGCAAATTCCTTTTCTCCAGTTCTACAAGATGCCCCTCAGTGGGCTCTGTAAGCCCTTGTTTGAGAGATGCCTGTTCATAGATAGGATTTCCGCTGAAAAAGAGTTCTTTCCAATCATGCATCATCTTATGTGGAATAAGACTATTGGGACAAAAAGAAAAAGAAAGGGACTAATGAATAATCTAGTGAGATACTAATTAAATAACTCCCCTTCATTTGATTTAAACTGAAATGATTAATTAAAACAATTTTAAAAGTTATCACATGTACAGTGTCAGGATGACCAACATACGTTACACTTTTCTGTTATGATGATATGCACATAAGTAAACTGCCATCTTAAAGGAGCCTTGCTATGCATTTATTCTAGTAATTACTTACAGAAGTAGAATGTTAGATCATTTAAATTATGTCCTAAGATTTTATACCAAAGCTTGGAATTAAAAAGCCTGAGTGGATCACTCTCACTGCTAGATAAACTGTTCTTTTACAGCAACAGACAATAAGGTTTGAAAAGCCAGTGACACTAAATTACAGACATTTTATAAAATATAAGAGTGAATGCAATTTATAGCATCTAAAAGCAAGCTCTGGGAAAAAGGGTAAAAGTAATTACATAAACAAGAGAATTATACAATGGGAGAATGTAACAGTGTGACCTGACCAATATGTTGGTTTGAGAAAAGCCTCGTTGAAGAAATATCTGCTAAGCTGAGGCCTAAAGAATGCCTCAGAGGCAACCAGGACACAGTGACCAAAAATCATCTCTGAGAGGAACAAAATGTGTGAGGTAAAAGAGGTTGGTATGACTTTGACAGTGTCTCTTAAAAAAAAAAAAAAAAAAAAAAAAAAAAGGTTCATCTAGAATCTGAAATCACAACTCAAAAAAAAGTTGTATTTGCAACATGAATGGACCTTGAGGAAATGCAAAGCGAACAACCCTGATACAAAGGTATTCTATGTATCCATGAATATAACATGCCTAGAGAGGATGCATTTGAGGACATAAATTGAAACAGAGACCATCAAGGGCTGGACGAGGTGGTCCAGGGATCTGTTACTCAATGGGTACAGATCTAAAACCATTTCCTGTTTAAAGGGTTATGTGGTCAAGGGTATGGAAAAATCAGCTCTTGTTATCTTTAGCATCAATTCTCTTTTCTTACTCCATCACTTACCAGAGTGGAAAGCAAAAATTACCTGTGTTCCTTCTTGCAGTATTTTAATATTCCTTTTAGTAGTAATTTCAGTATGAAAGTTGTGGAGGTTCTCTGGCTTTGTAATTGCAATCCATTAAATTACTTCACAAAATTACTCACAAAAAGAAATGAAAAAAAAAAAAAGCTTTCTGGCCTTTACTGTAATTTTCTCACACAGAAGATTTCAGTAACAGCAAGAGCTAAGATGGCTAATGCAGGGATGCTTTTCAAAGCATCTTCTCTAGAGTTCACAAGTATCTTGTTCTTCAGAACCTTGTTCTTTAGAACTCTGATCTCACACTGCCCCAACCAGATGTGCTGAGATTCTATGGGAAAGAAAGCACTTGCAGTGGCCTCCTGCCCCCTTCTTCTAAACTGTAATCAGTTTTTTGTTTTGTTTTTTAAATCATGTATTTCATTAATTCTCAGAGACTTTTAGACAATACATTGATCATGGTCACAACCCAGTTTTCCCATATCTGCTCCCTTCCCCTCTACTTCATGTCATGTTAGCTTTTTTATATTTTAAATTTAAATTGAATTACATCACTTCCCTCATCCCTTTCCTCCCCCTCCAGGCCCTCCCAGTTACTATCTCTCTCTTTCAAACCCCTTCCATATCCCTCATGCTCACTTGATTGTGTCCTTTTACTATATTTCTACTACCTACACTTTGCTACATGAGCATTCTATGTCTTATCTACTATCCATCTCTCATCAAAGAGACTCTCTTTATAGCAAATGGAGACACTCACAAATGTGAATGCACACACACACACACACACACACACACACACACACACACACATACTCCCTAGTATGTGAGCATAGTGGTACATGTCTATAATCCCCACACTCAAGAGACTGAGACAGGGTGTTTCTGAGTTGCTGCCTAAGACCCAGGCTACATAGCATACATCCTACAAACAGAATCATATGGTGCAAAAGTTTCATGGCTGACTTTTCATTTAGCATAATATTTGCAGATTCAATCAGGGTGTGTCATGTGCCAATAATTTATTCTTTTTATTGCTTGGTATTTGTCATGGTATGGGAACGCCACAATCTAACCATCACTTGCTAAAAGGTTGATAGGTAGCTATTAGTATTAAGCTATTGCTATATGAATTTTATAAGCATATGTTCATAGGCTTTTAAAGCTCTCTAGGAAAAATATCCACATGGAAGTCTCATATTCAGCTTTTTAGGAAAGTGTCAAACTGTTTCTAGAAGGGCTCTCCCATTTTTATGCTTACTAATGAGTGATTCACTTTCTACATATCAGGGAGAGCAGCATTTGGTTTCATTTCCCCTCATTTTAGACATTCTAATAATTGTGTAATGACCTCTCACTGTAATCTCCATTTAAATTTCCCTAATGTCTAATAATAAGGTTAAATTTTTTGTATGTATTGCTCAGTAATATGTTTTCTTTCTTTGATGTATTTTTTTCCAAAATGTATTTTATTTATTTATTTTCTTATTTTACATATCAATCCCAGTTCCCTCTAGTTCAGATTGATTTTGGTTTGTTTTCTGGTAAAGAATTGTGAATTTCTTCCTGTTTCTTAAAATTACATACTCTGGTAATATCATAAGCGAATACAGTGTATGTAGATTAGACCCAACTCAACCTCTTTCTCCAACTCCTGATGGATCTCTGCCCTCATTATCATCATCCTCCCAAGTCCATTTCTTCTTCCTCCTTTTCTTCCTCTTTCCTCCCAGTCTTCTTCACAATGCATTTACAATACAATTATTGCTATCCATATGCACATGGATAAAGGGTCAGCCACTTGAGTATGGACAGCCTACACAAGGCCCACACTACTCAACCAAACTGACTGAAGCTTCACCAGTAATTGAGGAGCTTTTGGCAAGTGACAACTTCTGGGAGCAGGGAAGTCACTTGGTTTTCTTCTGCAACTTTAGGGAATGTACATGCTAGCTATCATTCCTCTAACCTAACCGTGTTCTGTAAATACTCTATTCAACTCTATGTCTTAATGTCTTTTCCAAAGCAGCTGTTTAATTTTATAAAAGTCCATTTATTGACTTCTATTGTTTGCACAGCAAAAGGTTTTCCATTGTAATGAAGTAGAATCTATCATGTTTTACTCTCACAAATCATGGTTTTGGTATTAAGTCCAAGGCCTTTTCGGCTATTCACAGGACAATAAAACATTTCTCTCACATGAAAAAATTTATACCCTCTTTTACATTTCCACCAAGAACTTACTCTCATTGAATGTTTATATGTTATGTGAAAAAATATAACACAGGTCAGCTAAAAGTTTTATTTTTGTGCCTGTGACTATCTACTTGCACCAGTATTTCCTTTACTAGGCTGTTTTTCTTTCATCAAATTGCTTTAGAATCTTAGCCATAGTTAGGTAGGCCATTTTGTGGTGATCTGTATTTGGGCTTCTCTATTCTGATCTACTGCTCTGTGTGTTGCCCCTTCTACCAAAAAGCGCATATTCTTCATTATCTCATGGATCGTGGAACCCAGGAGTTCATTCCTTATAACACATTCTTCCTTTCTAGCTACTTTATTTTTCATATGAACGTAATAGTAGTCTCATCTATATTTACAAGATAAAGGGGTAGCAGTGGCTTTGTAAAGAGAATTGGAATGTTTTCTCTTCTTTGAAAGGCATGTGTATAATTGTTTTGGAAATGAAGTCTAGCTGTTAATTCTCTGAATGTTTGGAAGAAATCTTCAACAATAACACCTGGGCCTGAAAATTCTTTTTGAAGACATGTAAAATTACAAATTTAATTTCCTTAAGGGTTTTAGGCCTATACAAATTCAACTAGTTATTGAGCCTGTCAGATTTCATGGAGGTGCTTTGCTGCACTGTTGTTTTTCTGAGAAATCAGCTCATCTCTTCTATTAGCACAATCAAGAGTGCTCAGTCATGCACACTCCCTTTCTCATCCCTCTGGTATCTAACGGTTCTGAAGTAATATCCTCTGCTTTGTTTCTGATAGTCACAGGTTGCGTCATCTCTCGTTCTTTCTGCCCTTTATTATTTCCTTCCTTTTTCTTTGATTTATTTCTCCCTCCTTATTTTAGCTTGCTGAGCTGGCAGTGTTCATGATGTAACACTTAACATCCTTTTTAAAGAACAGTTTATGTGGTAAACTTCTGTCAGCACTGTTCTTGCTGTGTCCCAAAAGATTTCCTATGTCGTGTTCTCATTTCATCTTCCCCAATATACTTTTATATTTCCCTTAAGACTTCCTATTAGATCTGAGGATTATTTAGTTAGAATGTGTTTTGAATTTTTCAGGATTTGGAGTTTTTTCTCTCACTTTTTTATTCTTTGATTATTTCATACGGAGAGTTCTGACCACATTCATCCTCATCCCTAATATTTACCTACCTATCCAACTTTTGTTTCTTATTTTCACCCATTAAGACACAATTTGTGCTGCCTATATATTCACTGATATATGGCCTTCTGCTGGAGCATGGTTGGCTACATTAATTTGTCTTTTGATTCCACTCCTAAGGGACCACGCTTAAAGTTTTAAGTGTTCTTAGTTTGTGGAGGTTTAGTTTATGTTAGCATTTCTCAACCTATGAGTCTTGACTTCTCTTGAGGTCACATATTAGATATCCTGCTATCACATATTAGCATTACAATTTGTAACAGTAACAAAATTATAGTTATGAAGTGTCAATGAAATAATTTTATGGTTGTGTCACTACAACTTAAGGAACTATATTAAAGAGTCACAGTATTAGTAAGGTTGAAAAACCACTGTATCAATGTACTGGAATATTGAATTAGTCAAGGTTCTCTAGAGGAACATAACTGATAGAATAAATATGTCTATTTAATCTAGCCTATCTATCTATCTATCTATCTATCTATCTATCTATCTATCTATCTATCTATCTACATCATCTATCCTTTTAGAGTGGATTACAGGGTGTAGACCAGTTAGTACAATAATGGCTATCAATGCACAATTCAAGAATAGAGTAGTTATACAGTCAACAGGCTTGTTGTCTCAACCAGTCTTTAGTATATACCTAAATCCTAAAGTATGCTCTAATGTCAGTGAAGGAATGGACATGCCAGTGAGAGCAAGGGCAAGCAGACAAAGAGCCAAGAGGTTCCTTCTTCCATGTCCTTTATATAAGCTGCCTTTAGAAGGTTGCCCAGATTAGGGGTAGATCTTCCCATCTCTAAGATCTGGATTAAAAGTGGGACTTCCCACTAAAAATGACTTAAGAAAAAAAAAAAAAAACAAACTTCACAGATGTACCTAGCTATGTGGGTTATAGTTGATCACAGATGTATTCAAATTGACAACCAAGAATAGCTACCATATGCACACATGCACACACACACAGTCTATGTCTACACACAGTTAATGTAGGGTATTTTACTATAATCAATATTATTCCATATTTCTGGGTGACATGAGTTATAACAAGTATTAGAACTGATTGGTTGGTGGTGTTGGTTTCTATTATGGCATTGCTGGGTTTCTGAGAAATTTCTGTAAGTTGTTTAAGTCTCCATGTATGATGGAAGGTCTTTTTGTTTTATTCCTACTCTGAAGTTCAAATATTAGAGAAAAGATGCTGTGACTTCGTTGCATGGACACTTTTACAACATTCCTCACTATTTCTGGTGATTTTCTTTGTTTTCATGTCTGTTTTGTCTGATATCAAGATAAAATCTCATGTTTTATTTTATTAATTTGTACATCTTATATATATATTTTTTACCCAGAGTCTACATTTTATTTTATTTGAAATTAATTTCTTATAGATGTCATAAAGTTTGGTTATTTTTTTTGATCTCCTAATCAGTGTCTTTTAATTACTATATTTAGAGATTAAATTATCATATGAAGGTGAAGTCTATTAATTTGTATTTCTTTTAATCTATATGTAACATAGCCTGTATGGGTTACTTAGCATTTGCAACAGATGTTATATTGTGCATATGCAATTTTTTTCACAAAGGAAAACATCTAATTAGGGTGGGTTACATTTTCAGAGGTTTAGTCCATTATCATCATGGTGGGACATGATGGCATTCACGCAGACATGGTGCTAGGGAGTTCTACATCTTGGTGTAGAAGAATCCTGTTGCATAGGCAACAGGAAGTGAGCTTTGTACCATACCAAGTGTGGCTTCAGCAAAGGAGAACCCCACAGTGACGCACTTCTTCCAACAAGGTCACACCTACTTCAACAAAGCCATATCTTAGTACCACTCATTTTAGGGGCTATTGTTTTCAAACCACTACATTCCACTCCCTGACCTCTAAAGGCCTGTAGCCATATCATAATGCAGAAAGCGCATGTACAATTTATATGTCTACTAGCTAGCATCATTTTATCAATGAGAGAAAACAAAGAAACATGGTGTCTTTTATGTTTCTTTAAATTCATCTGATCGTAATGAAAGGTTTCCTCTGTGCATATTGTGAAGTATGTTTCACAGTGTCATACTTTCACTTCGCTTAATCTGCCTTCTCAGGAGAAGGAACCTCTTCTCACTCATCCTATTGCTTAATATGTTCTTCCTCTGATTTGCCTATTCCAAGTTTTTAGTTGCTGTTGTCATTTTTTTGTTTGTTTTTGTTTTGTTTTTATACAAGAGCTGCCTTCCTTGTAATAAAACAGTTAAGCACCCACTGAAGGGTAGGCATGCTGGTTGCAAATGTCATTATTAACTATCACCTAACAAAGTCAAATTTACCCGTCATTCATGACAGGTCTCTTTAAAAAACTTTTACATTTGTTTTTTTTATTTGTTTGAGTATTTTGCCTGAATGTACGTAAGTGTAGCACTTGAATGGCTGGTTCCTGCAGAGGTCAAAATAGACATGGAATTCCTTGGAATTGAAGTAATGCATAGTGTGACTCACCCCATGGATGCTGGGTCCTCTGAAAAAGCAACAAATGTTGCTTTTCTAACAAATTCTAAGCCATCTTTCCAGACCCTGGGGTATGAGACTATGGGTTAAGAATTCTTCTCTTTGGCACTTGAAAACTACTGTGTCACTTCTGGTTTCTTGGAAGAAATTATCTGTCATTTTAAATAGTTTTCTCTAAAGCTGTTTCCTTGGGGGCATTCATGGCACGTTCTTTCCTCAGTTTTCAGAAATGTAGCTATGATATATATGTCTCCATATGAACTTACTTGTATTTATCTTATTGGGCGTTTGCTTGAATTTTTGAATCTCTAGACAGATGTCTCTTGGCGAGTTCAAGAAACTATCAGATGATGTTTTTTTTTTAGCACACTTTAATAACTCCATTTATTTTCTCCTTCCAAGACTGACATGACATGTGTAATACTCTGTGTCTTGAGTTATCTCTACAGCCTAGAGGTCTAGAGCTTTGTCATCATACTGATCCTCTTAGTAGGGATTGGGACTTTTAGGTGGTAGGGTCCTGAAGGAATGTTGGGTTATGAGGGTGTGACTTAGAGGGGAATATTGGAACTCTAGCTTCTCTGTTCCAGTTCCTTGCTGCCATGCCCTAATAGGCTTCCCTACCACATACTTCCATCATGATTTCCTACCTTCCACAGGATCAAAGGAGCAAGGTTAAACAATCATGAACTATGGCTTCTGAAGACATGGATCAAAACAAAGATTCATCTTTATAAGATGTCTTGTCTCAGTATTTTTAGCAGTGACAGAAAACTGGCTGGGACTCCGTTTAATTTTTTAACCTACAGTCTCTGCTATTCACATTGGACAGTTTCTATTACTCTGTCTTCTGGTCATTGAGTCTTTTCTCTGCCCATTTTATCCTGCTGATGTGCCCAAACACTGAGCACTTATTTTGGGTACTGTACCTTTCCAATATAATATTTCCATTTAATACTATTTTTTTCATCTCTGTTCCATGACTACATTTTTTCGCATTTGTTTTAAGCAGCTCATATTTATTCACTGAAGCACTTTGCCATGGCTGCTTAAAATTCTTAATTAGATAATTGTAAGACCTCTGTCATCTACGTGTTGACATCTGCACTCATTTCCTACGGCTCTTATAACAACTTACCACAAACTGGATGGGAGAAAAGAATAATAATAGGTCATCTCACAAAGTGTTGAAAGCTGGAATTTGAAATTTTAGATGTCAGTAGGCCCAGTTATCCTCTGAAAATCATGGTGAGTCCTTTGTTGCTTTTTATATTTTTTGATGATCTGCTAGGAATATTTGGCTTTTCTTGCCTTGCAGCTCATTAATGCTTAGACTTTGTTATTACAGGATGCCTTTGCTTTGTTTCTTTTATCTTACAGTGATACCAGTTATGTTGAGTTAACCAACATCTCATCATAACCAATCACATCTGCAGTGTTCCTGCTTCTAAATAAGAGCACATTTACAATTTTATGAAAAATGCACTTCATTATATAACAGCATTATATATTGTCTTCTCACTTCCAGTCCGAGCTTTTTCTGGTTCTTGACATAATGGGGAGCACAAATTTTTGTGTCATAGTTTATAATACATTGAACCTCAGTTTTGGTTGCTTTTTCTGACAATGCTCTGGCAAAGGAAAATGGAAATATTATCTAATTATTGGCAAGTGTTGATAAAAATCCCTAAGTGTCTCTCCTGACACGTAAGAAAGGGAGACCACTGCAACTCTTGGAAGGAGGTAGGAAATTTGATTTGGCAGAGTCTCCATGATTTCTACAAAAGACACCTTCGTATCTGTGTGGGATATTTCAAGAGGCCCTCACTAACATAGCCCATTGATACTTCAAGGCTTTTCTTGTCACACTCAGGTGGAAATAGAAATGCCTCTTGCTTGATCTTCCTATCACCATCTTGATAAAAAGGTGAGCAGAGGTGAGGTTATGATTTTGCTCATGAAATTTGAGTAGAAAACAGTTGTTATTATCTAAAAAGTTACATTTTGATATCTTATTTCTGTACTGAAAAAGCTATAACATTAATGAGTCTGAAACAAAAATTAAGGTTTTATATGTATAGCATATTTGAAGCAAAAATAAAATACATGGAGGCCATTACTTTACAATTGTTAGACCTGAATTATCGACCATCTCACTTCTCTTCACATTTTCCTCTTTATGTGTGATGTATAACTGAAGCTTTACATGTATTTAATGGGAGGAATAGGGAAAAGTATATTTATTCCGCTTATCTCCAAATAGAACTAAATTTGATTTTGTTTCTTAAAATGATGGAAATTTTACTCTTGAACAAATTGGTACAGGAGACCGCTTCCTGAACATAACTCAAGAGGCACAGACACTGTGATTGACAATTAATAAATAGGACCTCCTCAAACTGAAAAGCTTCTGTAAGGCAAAGGACACAGTTGACAAGACCAAACAGCAACCCACAGACAGGGGAAAGGTTGCCACTATCCCCACATCTGACAGAGGGCTGATATCCAAAATATACAAAGAAATCAAGAAGCTAGTCAGCAAATAACCCTATTAAAAACAGGATACAGAACTGAAGAGAGAATTCTCAATAGAGGAAATCAAAAAGGCTGAAAGACACTTAAGAAAGTACTCAACATCCTTAGCTATCAGGGAAATGCAAATCAAAACTCTGAGATACCATCTTACTACTGCCAGAATGGCTAAAATTAGGAACATCAATGACAACCTATGCTGGACAGGATGTGGAGAAAGGGGAACACTCCTACACTGCTGGTAGGAGTGAAAACTTGTACAGCCATTGTGGAGATCAGTATGGGGTTCCTCAGGAAAATGGGAATTTTCCTGTAATCCCCCTCTTAGGCATATACCCAAACGATCCACGTCCATGCAACAAAGACATGTTAAACTATGTTCATGGCAGCATTATTTGTAATAGAAAGAACCTGGAAGCAATTTAGATGCCCCTCAACTGAAGAATGGATAAAGATGTGGCACATTTACACAATGGAATATTACTCTGCAAGGGGGGAGGGGAACAATGGAATCTTAAAATTCGCAGGGAAATGGATGGAACTTGAAGAAACCATCCTGAATGAGTAACCCAGTCACAAAAAGAGGAACATGGTATGTACTTATTCATATATGGATTTTAGACACAGAGCAAAGGATCACCAGCCTATAATACACATCTCCAGAGAAACTAGGATACAAGGAGGATTCTAAGAGACTCATACAAGGACCCTCATAGAAGGGGAAAGGAACAAGATCTCCCTAGCATATTGGGAGTGTGTGTGTGTGGGGGGGGGCTAGGAGAAAGAGAAAGGGAGGAAAGGAAAGCACGTGGGACTAGGAAGATTGAGTCAGGGGAGGAAGAGATGGGAGAGAGGGGCGGGAGAGACAGACAGAGACAGAGCGAGAGAGAGTAAAAGAGGGAGCCATTATAGGTTTGAAGAGAAAACTGACTTTAGAGAAATGTCCAGAGACCTACAAGACTAATCCCAACTAACAATTTGATCAACAGTGGAAAGGCTACCATAAATGCCCTTCCTTGATAATGAGATTGATGACTAACTTATCTACCATCATAGAGCTCTCATCTAGTAACTGATGGAAACAGAAGCAGACACCCACAGCTAAACACTGAGCCTAACTGGAATCCAGATGCGGAGAGGGAGGACAAGACCAGGCTACAGAATCCCACAGAGACAGCTGACCTGAACAAAGGGGAGCTCATGGACCCCCAGACTGATTGCTGGGAATCCAGCATTGGACTGACTCAGACCCCCTGAACATGGGTCTCATTTAGAAGGCCTGGGCAGTCTAAGGGACCTTTGACTGTGGAACCAGGATATTTCCCTTAGCCTAGAGGCAGGAGGGAGGGCCTAGTCCCTACTTTAAATGACTTGACAGATTTAGATGACCCCTCCAGGAAGGCATCACCCTATATGTGGAGTGGGGGTGGGGATGGGATGGGAGGGTGGTCAGGGGCATGGGAGGGTGAGAGGGGGGAGAGAGGGAGGGAGGGACGGAGAGGGAACTCGGATCGATATGTAAAATAAGAAAAATAAAAAAAGATGGACCTTTATTTGCTTAGAGATATCTGTGTCTAATTATGTATTTTTCACCTTTGATTCATTTCATTTTTAATATAAAAGTATTATAGTTCTTATAATCTGTTTTTAGCTATTGTAATTTGTGTCACTCTTTTCCTATGTCATTCATCACTTCTGCATATCTTTGTTCTTAAAATTTCAGAGCATTTGAATTTGTATTAACTTGTAATACAACATATTAGAATTATATAATATATAATATACAATGATAGAATATGTAATATAACAAAATATATTAAAACATAATTCAATTACTTCATTTTAAGTATAATTTATTTTCTGCTTATTAAGCTATATTGTAACTGTGATTAAAAAATGACATCATTACATGGTTACATTTAATAAATGGGTTTAGAAAACATACAGATAAAACCTTCTTTACACATAGGAGTAGGAGACCTTTCATCTTCCTTCTGCTGATCCCATGCTTCATTGCTTCTTGTTCCTCTCATTGTGAGGTCACAAGAAGAGTCACAAGAACTCCGGCCTGTACCAGCTAATGCACTACATGACCCTTGTGCTGTGGGAACACTTCAAGTTGTGTTTCACTCTAGCTTCTAGCAAGGCTTCGTGAACGATAGGCCTACGGGTCTAGATATTACATTTGCCTGAGAGTCTTCACTGAAGACTGTTTCTACTAGACACATTACATACAGGATATACTTTTGTCAAGGTAACATGAGAAAACTCTCTGAATGTCATGGAAAGTTTGATATTGTATAGGCCTAGAACTGAAGTGGAAATCATACAGCAGATTGTGTTTCTCTCTTTTTATTTAGGACTAGGATGGTAAGGGACAGTAAAGGACTCATCTACTGCTTAACTGTGCTTCAATGCATTCCTTGCCTGTAACTTCCTACTTTATATTTACATTATTTAAGTGTTCAACTTTTAATTATTATACTGACTTTTCAGTTTTTAATATCTTGACTCCACTGTAATTACACTGATTCCTTCTAGACAAAAGGCATTACAAAAGTAATTTAATCATTAGGAGATAGTCTCCAAACAATTTCACTCTCCAAGTAAGTTTGATGTGTTTCATAAATAATAACTGTTGTCTTGGCAAATAATTTAGACAAGACTAATGAATAAAGAGTTGCCTTACTCTAAATAATGCCAGAAAGTAATTGTTTCCCTAGGCTGTGCCTCTCATTCCCCATTCATGAAATAATCTTTACATATTGGTTGCATTTACTTTGCAGTAATACCATTCTCGCATCTGTAGTGACTTTGTTGTGTTAATTTTGCAAAGTGATACTTACTTATTTGTCAACAACCGATAGTCTGCCACTTTAGTGCATAAATCAAGTATTTGATCCAAAATTTCTCCACATATCCCATAATGCTTCTCAAAGCGTGCTTGAGCTCTTTCCATGGCCATCTTTTCATGAATTTCTTTCTCTCTCAAGTTTTGTTCTTTGAAATCAATCTTGGCTTGTTTGGCAAGAGCCTAAGAGGGGGTAAAAATGAACTCTAAGTCACTATTATTATGCAACTATTCATATGAAGATAATGCCATAATGCAAAAAAAAAAATAACCTTTAAATAGAATAAAGCCCCTTTATAAATCAGGGTTTAACTGATCAAGAATCAGTTTTCATTTCCTTAATACACAAGGTATTGGTGACAGCAAAAGCAGTGTTTTAGGCTCCATGACTAACTCATCAACAAAACAGATGACAGTGGAAAGTGGCATGCATGGGAAAAGATCAGTGTCACAAGAATAAATTGGATCTTAGGCTTTCCTGAAGATGTCTCAATTACATCATTTGCTAAGAGTCAAAATGGTTAGACTGGGTCAGCTGGCCCTTATGCATCTGTGAAAGTGTCCTTTTCACCAGGAACACAATCTGCTTTGACCACTTTACTGGCTAAATACGTGGTAAGTAGGTTTCAGTGCTTTGGGATAACACACTTGATAAACCAAGTTTTAAGTGTGTTTAAGTCTTAACTGCCTCAGTCTTTATAAATATATAATTTTCATTTGTAGAAACATCTATGTCTATAAACAGCAATTAGATATTTAAACACTTTATTACCACCTTCTGTTTAGTTCGTATGGCAACAATCCTTTTGTTTAGATCATTCTTTACATAAAACACAGGCTAGCTAAGCTGAAAGCAACACAATGCTTAGTTGGAGGGATTCTGATGATCAAGTGCCACCTTTGAGAAGATGTTGCCAGCTGTTTCAGAAATCAGATTATGTGCTAAACTGCCTCACTAACAGGATCTACCTCCTGTGACTTAATTCAGTCAGTAGAAAATAGAAATTAATGTGGGTTTTGGAGGAACTGCTTACAAATTCAAGTCCCAGTTTGTGCACAGGATTCAAGGAGGGATATTAATAATTTTAGTATACCTCCCCAATATCAACAGAACCATTTCATCTGAACAAGTAGTTTTTATTACAATACTGCTGATAAATGGTAAGATTTATGATAATGGGCTTGGGCATGGTGGAGCATACCTTTAATCCCAGCACTCAGGAAGTAGAGGCAGGCAGATCTGAGTTCAAGGCCAGGATGGTCTATAGAGCTAGTTCCAGAATAGCCAGGGCTACACAGAGAAACCCTGTCTCAAAAAAAAAAAAAATACATATGATAATGTATTGCCATGGAAAGCCCATCATTTATTTTGCTGTTGCTGTCTTATTTAGCATGTTTAGTTTTAATTTCACTGGGATAGATGATCTCTACGATCCGTCTAGTGTATTTGGTAGATTTGGAATGACACTGGGACTTTTCATTACCATCTTGTTTCAGAAGCCCTGTTCATGTAGATCATGTAGATTATTTACAAATGAGACTAGGAGCTTCATGTTGTGTTCCTTGCTATCAAGAAGAACACAGATGAGAAAGGAACTTGACAATGATGAGAATTTACAGTGATACTAAAAATACATGGGGAAACTGGTTCTCCACAAGGACCAAAACATTGGAAGGAAATGACAGAATAGCTTTCATCCTGGGCTGCCTCTGGTGGTGGTTCCTGACCTCCTCATTGTTTTCCATGCTTTCCTTTTTGCCTCCCTGCTTCCATTCCTGTCTTCCTCTGTCTCATCTTGGCTTCCTCCTTGTCTGGCTTCTTTTCCATTCACCTATTTTGTCTCCCTGATCCATTTTACCTTCACCCTCCACTGTGTGCTAGACTCACCATACTTTCCTAACTCATCACACCAATGTATGCAGCAGCCCTAAAAGAAGAAAGGGGAAATGTAAAATGGATGAGCTTGGGCTACAGAGACCTACAAGAAGGCTCTACTCCTGATAAGCTAGGTGACTTTTAAACTTTTGGCTTCTCTTTCCTTGTGTGTCAAATGCAGATACAGATAGTATTCATGTGTAATTTTTGCAAGAATTATATATACATGTGATGTAAATTGTGATTTGAAGAAAATGCTCAAAATGTGATTAATTATTATTCATAACAATAAGTGGCACAATTTAAAATCAAGAGCTAATCATTTAGATGAAATGTGCTTTATCGTGGAGTATCACATGCTGAACACCAGGCTTTTGTTTCCTGCAAGCCCTGCTCTTTTGTCCAGACACATGTGCAAATGTTTAACGACAGCAGTGCAAGCTGCCTGAAACGCAGAGAGCAGGAGCTCCAATCTCCACCATCAAGTCTGACAAATTGATGAAATAAACTTGGGTTCCCCACTGGGAAATAGATAAAAGTCAAAATAATACATGGACAAAAAATTCTATTTTTGTCATAAGAAACCATCCACATAAAGTACAGGAGAAATGGGATGCAGTAAATGAGTAATAGATTGGATATTTTCATTTTCAACTTTCAGAATATCCTCGTAGTGAAGGACATGCCTAGTAGACAGATCTTGGCTTCTGGACACTGTACTCATTGACAATAAATTAAAGTACTCCACCTACCTCCCCACAGATTACTATAGTCTAGAGGAAGGAGCAGTACAATATAGGTTAGAGAAATAGTCCTACCAAAAGTGATGAATTGTTTATTTAAAACTAATTTACTAAAAGAAATCCTCTTAAAACTCTTTCTGCCTCAGAATAATTGCTTTAAATTGTCAGTACCAGTGCCTACACTAGTAACTTTGTCCAACTTCAGACATGAGGAAGTCTCTTGGGTGTCTGAGGTAAAAACATAATGGCTCAAGGACGTGAAACTAGATACTCAACACTGGCCTTCTGTCAGTAACATTGTGTCTGAAGAGAGTGGAGAGACGAAGTGTTTCACACCCACTAGCAGGCACAGAGGCACACACTGTCACCAATGTTTAGGAACTCAGCGAATGTTAACACAGTCCTCACGAATGCTTCCTGAGGAATCATTGGAATGAGAACTCCAAAGGCAAGCAGAATGACTAGAGACAGGTGAACCCTGGACTGGTGGCAAGCACGCAATGCTTAGAATCAAGCCTTCTGGTGGAGGCTGCATTGTGAAGGGGCTGCCTCCTCCCTTGTCAGTTATGTGACATGATGACGAAATACGATTTTGAATAAAGAGTTTATTTACCGCTTCTCGATCAAGAGCCTCCTGGAAATCCTTAAGTCGTCTTTCTTCGTATTGCTTCTCTCTGAAAATTCTATTTTGCCACAACACTTCCTTTTCGTGCCGAACATGCATGAGCTGCACGGCAATTCTCCGCTCCTGCTGGGACTGACGCATCAGCCGGTGAATCAACTGCTCCTCCCGATAGGCCTCCTGAGAACACCAGCACAGGAGCCAATGACTTGTCAAAGCCAAGTCCAGATCATCCACTGGACTCAGACGTCAGTGTGTAAATGATGTATGAAAGTCATGGCAGTCATCTAAGTCAGGTTTTGCTTTTTAGTTTAAATTTAACACCACACACACACACACACACACACACTACAAATAATTGCAATAGTCTATTCATTAATTAAGGTCAATACCAAATCTTTCTAAAAACCTTGCACAAGCAGTTCAGCTTTGCAGGGTACTCTTTTTGATTAGGTGGTAATGAAGGACTTAGACAAATAATTCTCTAAACGACCAGAATTTCTTTATCTAAGTAGAGGTATCATATGGGAAAAGGAGGTAAGTGGAGTTCTCAAAGGGGACTTGGAAGAATAGCAATGTTTCTAATTTAACACCCAACAATCCAATGATTTGTAGAGACACTTGTGGATCAATAATGTCATCATCTTACTATGTAGCACTATAGGAGGAATACTGTACTTTTTTTTTCAAAAGAAAGATACAAATAACACTCTGAGGTAAATGCTGAAACCTAAACTTTCCGCTGACTTTAAAACTTTAAGTTCAACAGAAAATGAATAGACATTTCTTCTGTTCATATGATGTCTTAGATAAAGTCATGAACAATTTCATAACAGTTCTGTCTAGTTATTAAATTCTAAAAGCATGTCATTGTTAATAATTATCTCCTTATTATCCATTACTAGAAGAAGAGCAGAATGCAAAAATGGCCACACTTTCTTCCCTTCAATTATTCATAGCTCTGCATTATGGCCTTATATGAACAGCCAATGATAAGAATCCGTTGTTCGACTCCTTAAATATGGCATATGGTGTGACCATTAACTTAACTGATAACTGAGGCATCAGCCAAAAACAGCCATAAAACAACAACAACAACAACAAAACAACCATAAAGACATCAAAGGACCCTTGAGGTTTGGCTTCTAAAATTCTTTTAATGGCCATTGTGTACATGACCTGATCTACTAGAAAATGAAAGATATTAAGAGAATGTACTTGTCTTCTAAGCAGGATCCCATCAGGCGTTGGGGTCAGCCAGCACCAGCCAACCTTAACAGACCAGCCAAGAGGAGCAAAGTGTAGCTGGGTTCAGCCCCGGGTGCCACTGTATTGTGGTCTAGTTTGGAACAGACAAGCCACAGTTTCATAGTTTTTGAAATATAAAATTGCTTCATTATTCTAAATGAATATGCTATGTTTATGTAGTAAGGCAATTTGGCTGTCAAAATGTACTCTGGTTAGCCAACCCTTATAAGAAACAACTTGGTTTGGTTGGAGAGAGAGCGGGGGGGGGGGGGAGAGCATAGAGAAATTGTGAGATAGCTGTATCAAGTCTGAGTGTGCTGCTTCAGTTTAAAGACCTATAAGGACCTTCACATAAGAGTTAAGTGGGAAAGATTTTGTTGCTGTTGTTCTATATGGAATTAGTTCTCATTTCAGAAATGGATTTACTAAAATTTCAGTGAAATGTAAGATAGTGTCTCATATTAAGTAAGATACATGACTGTTGCTGGTAAGGAAGGCAACAACCCAAGAACATAGATATTATCCTCTATTTGGAATGGGTAAATGAAAACAATAGGACTCACTTCTATCTTAACTTTATTTACATATTTAGGGAAAATTTCTAAGAATATGTAATCTAGAATAGTCTCATTTTACAACCCACTGTTGTAAATAAAGAAAAGTGGTGCTCGACAGATTCCATGTGACAGGGTTCAAGCAGAGAGGTTTTATATTTGGGAAAATCATAAAAAGGGAAAAGGGGATGGGGGGAAGACCAGCCTTCAAGGACAGGAGCAGGAGAGAGGAAAAGGTGCAGAGAGGCAGGGAGGGAGAGAGGGAGAGAGGAACGAATATATATATATGTGTATATATATATATATATATATATATATATATATATATATATATGAGAGAGACTATATATTCTGAGCTGCTCAGCAATTTTATAGTAGTGCTAACATTAGCTATCTTACCTCCTGTGCTTCATGGGCTATTAACTGGTCCATCAACAACCTTCGCCGTCTTTTCTCCCTTTGCTCACGAGCAAAAGCATCTTCTTCTAGGCGTTTCTGGATCTTTTTAATGTAGTCATCATCTGAATAAGTGTTTAACAAATCGGTAGCTGTCTGGTCTGTTGTTTCTAAAGAAGTCTTGGATGCACTAAAGGTAACAAGTTTTTGTTAGGTTTTCACACAATGTAATTACATGCCCCTTAATTGTGATCATGGAAGACTTCTGGAGAAGGCTGTTCATTGTTAATCTATTGATAAAAGCACTGAATAAATGTTGAAGCCTGTGGCTGATTTGTAGATTCCATTTGCTTTAGTTCAGTATTTAGCGCTCTCTCTCTCTCTCTCTCTCTCTCTCTCTCTCTCTCCCTCCCTCCCTCTCTCTGAGGTCCATAACACAGCTTTTTTTCTTAAGCCCATCTCTTCTTTCCTTAGCTCTTCTACTCTTCAGTCTAACTAGAGATTTTGGTTTCTCCTACATTTTCTTATTGATCTTTTTCTTCTCTTGTTTTAACTCAACAATAGACAAACTCTTTGTAATTAAATGTTAGGGAAGACACTTCAGTGACAAAAGACTAGCCATAATCAGTGTCAGCTTCCTGAGAATACCTGTACAGATAACCCCATTTACAGAGTATTTACTATTACTCTGTTCTCATCTACAGTGGTGCAAGTTACTCTAAGTATTCCCAGATGGATTTAGGACTTCTTAGGGCAGTGTCCCAGCCTTTGTTATGAACTTAGCAGCTCAAAGCTGGCCTGCTACTAAGATTCAGCATAATTCAAATCGGGCATCAACATAGGTCTTCCCAAAAGAAGATGAACACCTCAAGTTCAATAAAATAAATGGTTCCTTTGCATTAAATTCATAGTCATTTAAAAGCTATCATTAGAAATAAAAGAAAAATCTTATGTGCATAGCAACTGAATAAATTCTCATCTGCATATGTCTTTAAAAAGCCACTGGGATGCCTTAATACAGCTGCATAAGATATACGAAAATGTTACTAGCCAAGAAATAGGGAGTTTATATTATAAGTCATTTTTGTGTGTTATCACGGACACATTTAATAAAGAAAAAAAGAATTTATTTAGAAAAAGCAAGGGCATTTTAGTAAAGTGTTTCATGACTGAAGAGTCATCAATTTTCATAGAGGCAAAATTTCTACTGCAAAAGCATGTTTAGTGTAAGAATAATACACATTTATTATATAGATCCTATAAGATTCTAGATCATAATTTGTAGGTTTGCTGCTCCCAGCTAAACTTTGGGACCACAGGAAAAGTATACTTCTCGTGTTCTCTGTACAAACATTTGGTGTGGCTAAATTTCAATACTATGCAGAGGATCATTGTAAGATGTAGTTATAAAACAATATGATTCTGATTGCTTTATCCACAGTGGATTGTATTCTGTCCTGAGAGGGAGGAGCTAAGGATAAACTGTTTAAGAACCCAATAAACAGGTGGACAAAGGCAGAACTGATCTTTGCTTATTAATATTTAATAAACTCAAAGCCTATCATGGGACGTCTAATCTCCAGATGTTGAAGGTAAAGGCAGGTGAATTTCTGTGAGTTCAATGCTATCATGGTTTAGTTCATGCCATCAATAATTATACAGTGAGACCCCCCCACCTTCAAAAATGAATTAAAAAATCCTTTGGGCCAGTTTCAAAAACAATTTTTAAAGGTTAGTACAATTAAATCTTTGTGGGAGTTATGTGGTCATTCAGCAAAATTCTTACTGTTCTTTTACCTAACTGTGCTGTTACAAAGATTCTGTTCTGGTTAAGTACAGGTTAACTGCCTCCTAAACAGTGTGTTTATGCTGCCAAAAATCTACCTAGTTCATGAATTCTCTGTTATTTATCAGTCAGTCCATCATGCTTCCATCAGCCCACCAATTCATCCATCAGCTCAGGAGCTATCAAAGACTTCAAATGCAAGGTAATGAAGGGACTGAAAATGTTACATTCCCTGACTCAAGCATTGCATTATTCAAAAATGCATTAAAATATTCCATTGTTTCCCATAAATTTATATTTCTTAATCAATTATTAAACACATTATTGAAAGACATTAAAATGCTAGCTATGCTGATTAGATTTTAATTAATGCCTATCTATATAAATCAGATTATCATACCATATGATTTTGTATAATTAAAATAATGAAAAATTAAAAATAAAAGAAAGCTATATGATGATTTCATTGAAGGTATATTTATTTTATTACACATGGATGTCTTGAAGACCGTAGTTATATTTTATTGATAGTTGATTGTTTACCAAACAGTCATAGAGAATAATGGCTTTTTACACAGGAATTATCAGTATAGAAACTTTGTCAAATATATATTTTGAGTATTTCTTGATATGTCTATCACCCCCAAATGTCAAACTACCTCATACAAACAGATTATTGATAGTATTTATTATTTGTCTAAAACAAACAAACAGCTAATGAATAGTGTACATGTGGGGGCAGGGCTATTATGGGAGCCGCCACAAAAGTAAAAGGGTTTGCTTTGAAGTGACATCCATTGTTTCTGAAGGACTTTTCAGGCATGGGCAGCAAAAGAGGCAACCGCTGAAACGGTTCTTCAAATGCAAGCTGTTTGGACACACACACACACACACACACACACACACACACACACACACACACCACGTACAAAGATAATAAAGAAAAAGGGAAGGGTATGGAAGGGATTAGAGGCAGGGTATCTGGGAAGGGTTGGAGAGAGAAAAAGGAAAGGGGAAAGTGGTGTAATCCTATGATAATTAAAACACATATTACAATAATTTAAACACTTTTTTTGCAGCAAGCTAGCATGAAGTTTCCAAATGATTCTAGAACCTCCTCAGCTAAAATGTCAAAATGAATTTTAAAAGTAGTTTGTGATTTTAAAACAAGGTTTTTAAAAAGCCTATTGTCCTATAACTTTGATTTTCTTGCTCAGTTCCCCTCAAACCAATGCTTTCTAGTAATTTTCTTTTTCTTTTTGTGGCCATTGGAGAAGCTATTTGTGCAACACATGGCAAGGGATTTCTTTCCATATGAGGCTGCTCTGAGCTACAGAGAACTGGCTCCATGGTGGCTCACCAGCTGTGTGATTTCCTACACTGCCACTTGAGAAGGGGGCACTTTATTCTATGCCTACTGCCAAGTTCCCTTGGAAATTTCTGAAAGGATTAAATAGAACCTTCTGGGAAACACACACAAACACACACACACACACACACACACACATACACACATGTACACGTACACACACACACACACTAATTAAATAAATAAAAACAAAAACAAAGGAACAGAAAGGAATTGAAAGAATAGCCTAGACAAAGTGCCACCCATGCTTACGGATGGGTGCTATGACAGTGATTACATTACATTATCAAAAGCAATGTATAGATTCTGGATGTTCACCACAAAAAAATTCTTCATAGAACTAGGAATACCATAGATATCCAAGGCAATCTAAGCAAGAAGAGAAATTCTGATAATATTTTAATATCTGATATCAAAAAATAAAACTGACTTGGCAACAAATTCATTATAATAAGGTTCAAAACCAGATATGTATACCAGCAGGATGGAATGCAGTGTCAAGAAATGAATGCATGCAGCTACAGCCACTTGGGTTTTGACACAGGTACCAAACTTGCACTGGAGGAAATATGGCCTCCTCTGCAAATACTGCTGGGTAACCACATGAAAATCAGTTAAAAATGACTCAAAGACTGTAAGACTCTGAAATAACGGGTATAGATAAAGATACAAACTCATTGTAAAGGACTCAGTAGTCCGGAAAATGATAGTAAGAACTAATGAATGGGCCTGAATGAAATTCATATCTCTCACATGGCAAGAGAGACAATAAAACATGAAGAGACAAGGGCAGAATGGCAGATCTTTCTTGTCACCTATGCACCTTGAATTCTGGTTTTAGGGGATGGAAGCCATGCTAAGGAAGAGCATGGAGATCAAGGCAGGGCGTCAGGAATTTGTACAGAAGGTAGTAGAAAGGAAAATAGGTATATTTTCCATTTTTCTTGACTTTCTTTTCATATCTGACCTTCGTACTATTTCTTTCCTGACTTTCCATTCTTCAGTGAACTCCATAATTCCCTCATTCTGAAACATTAAGATGGAATTGAAGTATGTTGTTTACTCATGGATTTTCTTTTAATATGGAATTTTTTCATGTTCTGTAAGATGTAAATGTATAGAGCTTGGATAGTTTTAATTTTTAGAGGCAGAAAACCCTACACTGCTCCTACAGGAGTTAATTGAATTACAGCCTCTAATGGGTTATTTTTAAGGACCTTCAATAAGAAATAAAAGGACATGTGATGTTTATATTTAGGTAAGTGAAGATATTAAGGGGGCACAATTTACAGAAGAAAACTAATATTTGGCGAAAAACCTCATTCAACAACATCTTATTGCTATACTCTTTGATAAACACAGAGAGTGTGGCATGAAAGAAATTGAACTAGAGTCTGATTGTGGTTTTCCTGTGGAACATTTACAATAGTGTAGCAATTTTAGTAAATGTTTTGAAATGTATGTGAACTCAGAAAAATAAACACAGCATGAGAAAGTAAACTGACTTTACATCTCCTGATCCCCACTTTCCTAGTCTAGATCAAGATTGTTAGTGAGTGAAAAATCTGAATTTTAAGTCACGTTATCTTCTTGTCTTTTATATACACCTTTAATAAACTTTCAAAGTGGAAGATCCCTAAGTAACTTTGCTACACGAACCATTTGTAAATATTCAAAGGTTATCCATAGCACATTTGTGTCACATAAAACATTGTATCCTACCTTTCTTTGGCTTGGAGATCCTTTTTTATTAGTGCTTCAAATTTCTTGATCTCATTGGCTACATCCTTTAAAGAAAAGTCACCATCAGTTCCTTGCCTTTAAAAGCCACTGAGAAACTTCATGTTCAACCAGTTATAGATGGCAACACATAGTGCTAATTCAAAATAGTTAAGAGCAAGATAAGAGAAGCTGCCTTAGGAATACTTTTATAATTCTGATTTGTTATTTTAGATGAGGCCAATCTAAATCAATATAGAAATTGTCTAACCTGTAGCACTTGATGATTCCATCTTTTTCTTTTTAAAATTGTATGTGAATGTGCATATGTGTGTATGTGATGTGGGAATGTGTGTGTGTGTGTGTGTGTGTGTGTGTGTGTGTGTGTGTGTGTGTGTTGTACATCCCGCTGCCCCTCTGGAGGTGAGAGGACAACCCCCCGTTTTAGTTCTTACCTTGTTTTAGGCAGGATCTCTTGTTAACTGCTGGGAATTCTCCTGTCTCTGGTCCCATTTCACAACAGGAGGACTGGGGTTACAGACACAAACTACCACATCTGTCTGTGCAGCAGGTAGGATAGCTACTGACCATCTCCCCAGCACATCAAATGTAGTCAAAGAAATTGAAGTGTATCAGGGCCCACAATTTTTAAATATAAATATTTTTGCAAGTGTTTGTGTTAAGTGTTTTAAACATTTCCTGTGTCACCTCACTCTAAAACTTAAATATTTTTAGCTCATGTTTATGTGCTATCAGTCTTTATTAATAGACTTTCATCAACTCAGGTAAATTTACTTTTTAACTATAAAAACGGATCCAGAAAAGCATGTGGATAATATTCCTAAAATCCAAGTATAAGGTATTTTTTTTTAGAAAATTTAAAATAACACACAGATTAATATAAAATACAATGGGTTTAGGGATGAGAGACTTAGACCAATATCTTTGTCACCAGCACCCATGCACTACAATAAAATATGTTAGCATTTAGGTTTCAGGTTCCTTATTTATAAAGGGAAGAAATTAATACTGAGAAAAACGTGTACAAGTCAATAACATGTGAAGTGTCAACCCATATCTTGACCTTTGTTGAATGAATGAGAGCTACTGCATCCTTTCTTAGGTCAACAAAGAAGACAAACAATTAGGGATTATCATGAAAACATAGTATTACTTTTCCATGACATAACTAGATTTTATCCTATTGGAATGTTGACACTTGGTGTGGTCTAGTAAAATATCTACAGTGCAGGCATTTTGGTCTAAAATATGTTAACAGCAACACATCAATTAACATTTCTGGGATGCAGAACAAACCACAATTGCATGGTAAAGAGGAATGATGTGTTCACAACTGCATCATATTAGACTTCCTTTAAATATGGGAGTCCAAATAGAGATTCCTGCATTGGAAGTTTGAGCTCATTGGCCTAAGGTAATATCCTGCTACTGAACAAACAATAGCAAAATGAATTGGATATGCACAAGCTGGGGAATTTTAGGTAAGAATGGGAAGAACCAAGTATACTTTGTAAAGAAAGTAAGAAAGTCTAGAATGTTTGTGCACATTACAAAGAAAAAAAATGTTTATTTAAGAGAAAAACAAGGCAAGAGCAAGTGGCCACAACATACCTCTGCCTCTTTTTTCTTTTTCATCAGTTTCTGAGCCTCCAGTGCTTTCAGAGTACGATTTGGTTCAGGCTTAGGAATCTGTATAATGGCTGCTTGGATTTTGGCCATTATCTCATTTTGTCGTCTTCTATTTAAACGTTGCTGAGTATGACATACATAGTAATTTATAATAGTCACGTAACATATGTACAAATATACATAAGCATAAGATATCTGTTGAAATTTTCAGAACTTAGCAATTGACCAATGCACAAGGTGTCACAGTTCTACAGTATTAGGAAATCATTATCAACATTATTTACATTGAAATTATGATGCTAAAACACAATATTAAAATAGTAAAAGTATGACTAAATAATGTATGTATTGTTATTATGTGTGTTAGTACAAGAATAGTTGGGCTCTAAATACAAAGATTGTGATTCTTTCTGAATGCCACCTTCATGACCAGCCCAATCATAAGAAATTCTTTCTCCCATGAAGCCCCCAGAGACTCTACAGATGCAACAGCTGCCAATAGAAAAGACCTTCCCCCAAACATTCCACCTACACATGAGTGCAGTGAAACCTCAGCTACTGGCTTGACACTAAAATATAAAGCACCATTGGGTTATCTGTTAAGAAGACAGACAATAATTATTTTAAGGAGAATATGAACAGAATGATGTAATTGAGAGAAAAATATTTAAAATATGATAAAATAAAATATATATGTCTTTACTAATACCATTAAAACAAAATTCACTAATTTCTGCATCCAAAGAAAATTTAATTAACCACTAAAATGAACCTGGACTGGCTGGATCAATACCTATGGAGTCCCAACATTTGAACTCAGCTTAAACACTGGACTTAGAGTATCCTATCTCTACCATGTGAAGGCATTGAAGAATGACTTTGGCCTCTGGCAAGTCACAGAAGGCTTTCTGTAGTTTGCCTCTTCAATGTTTGCCTCCTTCCTCACAAAAAGCTGACTCAGGATATATATATATATATCCATATATATATATATCATCTTAATTTAAAAAGCAAGTTTCAAATGGAATAGGAAGAACCAAAATTCCATTGCCTGTAGTTTACACATTCCATATATCCAGCCATTTGAAATCTTTTAGAAGTCTTTAACGATTTTAGTTCTGTGTCTTTAAAGACACAGATCATTAAAGATTTTTCAAAGAGGTTTGAGAAGCAGTGGAGAGTTACACAAAGTAGTTGTCAAGAACAGTGAAGTTAAGATACTCAAGACAGTTGGAAAGAGAAGAAAGCAGGGAACTAACTTATGAAAAAGAAACGGAGCAGGATATAGAGACTAGAGATTGCAGAAAAGGGGACAGGGAGGAGCATGGGCCAGTGTTCCCTCTCTTTCACAGGGATAATGTTAGAGGATACATTGGTAATGTAGCTAGTATCAAATCACTTCCCAAAGGAGCTGAGGCACAAATTTCATCCCGTGAAAGAAACAAAGTTGTCCCAATAGGCAGGTAATAGGTCTCCATCAGCAGTGCAGGCAAAAGTGAGTGAGATACCAGATGGAGAAGAGGAAATATGCAAAGAGGGAGATTATAGTAAGGCAAGAGAAAGCCATGCATCACAACATGAAATATATCTACACAGCTGCTTATGCAATGTGCACTTATTACAGGCAGAAATAAATCACCAATAGTATACTAGGTATTAATGAATTTCGAGAATAAAACGTTCTATAGAACCTTTTCGATATTAAAGTGTCTTTGTTCTTCCTCGAGTTTTTGGAATTTTTCAAACTTCTCAAAATGAATTCGGGCAAGATCTTCTTTCATTTGTTTACATTTTTCTTGAAACCTGCATGTAACCCGCATCAGATTGAAATCAGTTTGGCGTGGTATCAGGTTTTTAAGTCTCTAAATGAAGAAAGCATTTCAAAGGTTTCTGTTACTGGAAAATAAAAGGAGCACTGGCATATATAAGTCTTTGTGTTATAAATACACTTTATGCACATCACCATGATTGATAGTTAAACTCAATTAAACTATGTTATTCCTGCCAATCACTAAAATCTTTGTGTATGGACAGCAAAACAATATTCATATCCCTTCTTATACAATAGCACCATATATTGACATGCTTGCCTGCTCTTGATTTCATCTTCTTTCCCTGATCAAAAGACCTCCTTACTTTTGATCCTCATACAACATCCAGTTCTTCTCCAGACTTTCCCCATAAATTAATTTCCTCAGTCTATGAAGTGTATTTCATACTTTCTTTGAACTTCTATTTCCCAAGCTATTGCTTTTCTTTTTTTTTTTTTTTAAATTTCCTTTCCCTCTATGTTTCTTGAGAGGATACCCTGTACCCCCTTTGCCCTCATCTTTAAATAACTATGATATGTACCACTCTACAGAAACATTTCCCCTTGCTAGCTGGCATGCAAACATGAAGTGAATTGGGGCTTCCCCAGTGTCATTCACTTGCAAGTGCTTGGCATGAAATGGGAACTCAATAATTATTTACATAATGAATAATCCACAGTGGAAGCTCTTGCAGTTCATTGTATAGTGTCTTCTTTATGCTACAGAAAACGTCCAGTGTCATGGGAGACAGAAATAATCACCCTTGTTTATACAGCTGGAAAAACAGTTAAAAGTTTCTGTGACTGAAATGAGTTTACCAAGCTTGTACATGAAGAGGAACCCAGTACTGAGTTACTTAGCTGGATTACTTAGCCTAATCTAGTTTGTAGCCTGCCCATGGGCTCTCAGTTTACTTTGCTACCAGATTAGTATTGGTATCTAATTAAAGTAGTTTGGAGGGAGGAAAGGGGAAGGAGAAATGTAATTATATCACAATCTCAAACATAACAGAGAAAAAGTACTGGGAAATAATACACTTGGATAATAAGTATGGGTAGTGTAGATAAGAAACAGGGAGACAGAAAGGGTAGATAAACAAATGACAAATCTTAGCATAAAACAATACCCAGGACAGCCAGTGATACAAGTAGCTTCAGTGGTCCCCAAGACTACAGTCTCACAGCCAGTTTGATACAACACCTCTTCCCATGGGGGATGTCTATTAGTATCTCTTTATGTACCCACCTCTCGAAAAGCTTCACTTTTGAGTGCTTGAAGCCTTAAGTTTGTCTGGGGTTGCATGGTTTGTATTTCTAATCCAGTCAGCCCCGTTTTCTTCTTTTTCTGCAGAGCAATGTACAATTGATACAGAAGTTTCGTCGCTGCCCCTGGCTTCTCTGTGATGATGCTCTGGGCCACATTCTGATCGAACTGCACACCCAGCAGGTGAAGTGTTGGTTCCAAGCGGGAGAAATTATTAAGTTTGGCAGATGAACCCCTAAATGTGATAATATGTTCATAATATGAGTTAACACTGGATTACAAACAAACACCAAATGTCAGAGATAACGTTACGACCCAGCAATGAATTGTCCCACCACCCTTAAATGCTTCCTTTTTCTTAAATGACTTGGTGATAAAAAATGCATGGAGATATTTTCCCATTGGCATGTTTACCTGAACTTTATTTTTCTTGTAGAAACTAAAATTCATTAATTTTATATATTTTATGCTGAAAATTGACAATAAAATTTTGTTTAAGGAATAAGTATATAAGCACACAATCAAATGTTTTGAAACTTACATTTTATTCTAAAGGCAAGATTGCATTGTTAGAATTTATTGTTGCTAAAATCAAATTAGCCCTAAGTTTTATATTGACAAGTCTAACAATGATCCTTTCAGATACTGTCTATAATATTTAATTAAATAATATTAGCTATAGAGCACATTATATTATATTTCAGTATATGGCTTATGGTAATTCTTTGAAGTAAAAAAGACTTTATAATTTTAACTTTATTTATTTTTAATGATTTGATTTAAACATAGCCTCAAACTTTAAGAAACTAATGAATTTGTTTTATTCCCTCAAGTAGTATTTTATTAAATAATCATATGTACTAAGGGTATACCTATTTATTATGTTTAAATACTTTCAAAGATTTATTGACATGTGAAGCTGGAGAGATACCTCAAGATCACTTGCTTTACTTCCAGAGGGCATGGGTTTGATTCCCAGCACCCATGTGACATTAGATATTTCTAATTCCAGTTTCAGAGGGGATCCAGTGCCATCTTCTGTCCTCAAAGACACTAGGCATTCATGTAGTGCACATAAATATATGCAGGCAAAGCCTCATACACAAAATACAATTAAATTTAAAAAATGAATGAAGTGTTAAAAATGAATAAGATGTAGTCATTACGTTTAGGTGCTCATAGTTAAAAAGAAATATATATATATATATATATATATATATATATATATATATATAAATAAATAAAAATTGAGATGCTGCTTCAGAAATCTCAAATTGTCTGTGGCTTTTCCTGGTTAATGAATCTGATGATGGAAGGGAGAGTCAATTCTTCTCAACTGCTGTGACTCTATCATCAAACCAGACATCAGTTCTAGCCTTTGGCTAGGCTTCTTATTTTAGCTTCCAACATTAATATTCATTCTTTAACACAAAAGCATATAGAATATACTTGAATGTAAATCAAAGTTCATACCAAAGTTATTACTCAGAATCAAGAGTAATATATTTGAGAGATTGTGCAAAACATGTGTAGAGTCTTTTGCACCTTTCCCATCATACATATTCAGAAAGCTGGGGACTAAAAGTTATTTATTAAACTTGAGCCTGTGTTGTATGTTGGACTGCAATATTTAACATACATTATAATGCATAAGGGAGAATACAAAAGCAATCATGAATCATTTCCATATTTTCAAAGCTTATCCCTACAGTCAAAAGAACATTCCCCCCCTCCTCTCCCTTGTTTTATATAGCTTCCTGAATACAGTGTTTGCCTGTTAATATTATACTTTGGCTTACTGTTTGGTTTTAAGATGACATTAATGAACTAGCTCAACTACCCTAGATATAACAATAATTCTCCCTGGAAAACTTAATGAATATTCTAAATTCCCAATCAGCCAAACTCAGAGGAACAAACTTGAAGGGCCTCAGGAAATCTGTGACCATTAAGGTATCTGCACAGCCAGCATAGCAGAATAATCAGCACTTGTTTTTTAACATAGAAAAACAGCTGGGACATCTTTGCTCCAGAGATAGAGCAGATGATGTAAACAATGACTTCTGAGGGAATAAGGAGCATGCACTGGGGAAAGTTTCCTTGCCCTCTGCTTACAGTCTTTGTTTACTAAGGGACTGACTTAGGTCTCTTCTACTGCTTGCCACCAGGTAACATAACACACCTCCTCTCAACATGGGAAGGGCTGCCTTCCAAAAGGTATTTTCTTATTCAGTATTTGGTTTCCTTTTAACTAATCTGCTTTGACAAAACTAACATGGTTTTAAAGCAAAGACTCCTCTCAGAGTTAGACAAGTTATTCCTAACACAAGTTATTTCTAACACATGTAACTTTATGTTATTAGCAGGATATAATTTACAGATTTTATTTCAGACTAGAATAAGGATATAAAATGTGTTAGACAAACTGCATATCTCTTCATCATATATATGCCCTGTCTTAGGGTTTCTATTGCTCTGAAAAAGCACTATGACCAAAAGCAACTTGAGGAGAAAAGAGTTTATTTCCATCTTATACTTTCAAATAATTGTCCTTCACTGAAGTAAGTCAGAGCAGGAACTCAAGCAGGGCAGGAACCTGAAGGCAGGATCTGATGCATTTGTCATGGAGGAGTACTGCTTACTGGCTTGCTTTCCACGGCATGCTAGTTTAGAGCAGCTATGACTCAGTATCCACACAGGATTGCTTCTAAGAACCCCGGTAGATGTCAACATTTGCTAATAAAATGATAATAGTATTTTCATGTAAGTTAAGTGCATACTGTCCTATAGTTAATAAATCTCTGGATTCCAGTAGAATTTCCCTGGATATTTTCAGTCCATGCTTTAACCCCTGGATAAAGAATGGAGCTGTGAAAGACTCACTATGTACATGAAATATTTCATGAGAAATGAGACTGAGATAGTCTTTTAAAATTTCTATGGCTAATCAGACCTAGGTTTTGACAATGATTTTTTTCAATATGAAAATGATATTGTTAATTTATCATGTGTGGGGGACAATGCTTGAGTGCAACTTTAAGAATAATTCCAATTTATTTGAAGAGTGTATAGTGATATTTATGATTTATTAAAGCTTGACTAAAGATTCAGAAAAGCAAAGTTAGCCACAAGTCTTAGAATCCAGGCACACACCTTTAATCCCAGCAGTCAGAAACTAGGAGGTGGTCGTACATACCTTTAATCCTAGGACTCAGGATTAAGAGCTAGACAGATATCTCTGATTCCAAGGCCACCCAGATCTACACAAGATTGAATCAGTCTAAAAGAGCATTATAGCTCACATCTTTAACTCCCAAATTAAGAGAGAAGCAAGGTCTCAGTAGAGGTATTGAATCTCTAGCCATGCTGAGGAGAGGTTACAGTCTGAGGCTTGGTGAGAGCCCCTGGAGACCCAATCAGCCCATTCAGTCAAGATAGAGGTAAGAAGCTAGTGGCCAGCTGCTTTGCTTTTCTTATATTCAGCCTGAAGCTTGAACCCCAATATCAGTCTCTGAGTCTTTTATTATTTCATGTTACAATAGTGTTCTAGTTTACTTTGATTGATAAAATATTATGATCAAAAAACAACTAAGGGAGAAAAGTTTATTTGCCTTACACTTCTCAATCACAGGACATCATTGAGGAAGGCAAGGTAGGTACCAGGTCTGCGTGTATACATCACCATTTCCCACCATGAGAATAATGGGCTGGATCTCTGAACTGTAAGCTGGTACAACAATTAAATGTTTTCCTTTACAAGATTTGTTGTGGTTGTGGTGTCTATTCACAGCAACAGAAACCTAAGACATAGATTATGAAGTGTGGATTATGAAGTGAGGGTGAGCTTTGAGGATTTAAAAGCCTATACTATTACTATTTATCTTAGCTCTACAACCCTTTCTCTTTCTTTTCTCTGTGCCTCATGCCTGTTGATAAAGATGCAAGGTCTCAGTTACTGCTCCAGTGCCATGGCTGCCTGTCTGCTGCCATGCCAGAAGATCATGTACTCTAACTCCCTGGAACTGTGAACCTCAGAAAACTCCTAAGTTGCCTTGGTCATGGTATCTCTTTACAGCAGTAGACAAGAAAAAAGGATAATGCATGATGAATCATGGCATATGTGTAGACCAGACAAATTTCAGATAGAGTTCCATTAGTAAGATGTTTGAAATGTGTACCCTCTTAGAATTTACCTAGAGACTTAAACATTCTTTAATTTAAAAAAAACAATCACTGAAATTTCACTAAACTTGAAGTTGAGCCTATTAGGTTATTAAGAAGCAGAGGAAAAAAAAAAACTAGAACCAAGAACAACAACACAAAAACATGTACCTGTGTAATAATGAATTTCTAATGTATATAAAATGATAACCAGAAGTGTTTAAAATCTGGCTACATGCAGGTCACCATACATGTGTATGAGTAAAAGAGAATAGCCTATACATGTGTATCAGGAAAGGACAGTGTGAATGTTCACTAACTACCCAGAATTCCTACACCAGGAGCTGCTCTAGTTATAAAGGTGGTAAAAAAAAGGAACACAGATATGGACTAGAAGGTCAAGCAGAGGAACTAGATGAGGAGAACTGTGAAAAACTTGCACAACCTGTCATGAGGGAGATGAATGTAACACAGCATGGTCTTTGTTTGATTTTTATTGGTTGAAATATCCCATGTCCTAGAAGCTTAAGAAATGAACTGGGAAGCAGCACCATGGGTGGGGGAGGGAGGGCATGGAAATATTTATTTTCCTTTTTTCACATTTTAAAATTTTTATTTCATTTTACATCTCAACCATAGTTGTCCCTCCCACCCATCTGCCCACCCTCCCTCGCCTCCTCCCATGAAAATGTGTTTAATGGCATGAAAATATGTTCACAATCTTTGGCTTTTATTGTGTCATACAATCCCTTCCTTTATAACTGGTGTGATTTAGATTTATGAAGAAATGAGTCACCTATGGAGAGGATATATCATACTTTTTGGCACTTTTTGGTTTGAGTGGGAAATGTCAAGTTAAAAGTGATTTGTGTTAGGTTACTAAGAATGGGAGGGGAGAAGTGAAGTGCTTGCTGTGCAAGCATGAGAATTGAGTCCGCTCTTAGAATTCAAGTAACAATACTGAATGTGGTGCCCAACACTTGTAATTCCAGCTGGGGGAAAATGGAGACAGGAGAATTGTGATGTTCAGTAGCTAAGCCTTCCTACTCTCAAGCCAATGAGAGACTACATTTCAAAAAACAAGGTGGACTGCTCCTGAGGAATGGAAGAAGAACTATGATTGTCCTCGGGCCCACCACATACGTGTGTGTGTGTGTGTGCGCGCGCGCGCGCGCGTGCGCGCATGCACACACACACACACACACACACCAACAGCAGCAGCAGCAGAACAAAGACCTAACTACTTAAAGACTGAAAGGCCACAGGCAAATATTGAAAAGAATCTCCCTTTAAGAACTGTGAAATCAGAAATCAGACAAGGGTGGTCAACAATTCAAAGAACAGTTATTTAAGAATACACCCACAAGATATAGCTACTGGTGCCATAGTGACACAAATATTGTAAGGTTTTAAAGATTACTTCATGAGATAGCATCAATATCTGACACTGTTAATGAGTACAAGTACCTGGGACTAGTTAGGTCATGAGCACAAGAGAAACTTACTACTATTATTCTGTTAAATGAACTTGGCAACAAAATGACTCCTGATGGCTTACTGCTATTCCCATAGCCTGGTGCATCACTTAACTCTCAGACCCAAATTAATTGTCTTTATCACATCCCTTCTTCAATACCCAGGGATCCATGCTGAACATGCTACAGAACTAAAGGAAGAGCCAGAGGCTGTGGACAACTTCAGGGAAGCCATGTTCACAGGACACATTGTTGCAGGGTACATATGTACTCACAGAAACTGTGACAAAAACAAGACCTTCACAAGGTCAAACAAGACATGGAGAAAGGGAAGTGGTCACAGAATCCATTTTAAGAAGAAGCTACTGACAGGTGCTTGATGTACATAAGAATGGGTTTTTTGGTCATTTTACCTCATTTTATTTTCAGCCCTTTCCTTCTAATCTCAAGGCAGTCTCCAAATACAGCAGTGGCAGCTATAATATACAGCAATCAACAGAGAAGGAAAACATATCTGAAGCTCCTTGAAAAAAGATTCTATGTTCTAAACACTGCCACTAATTGATTTGCCCAGTGGTGCTGTAGGAAAAGGAAAATCCTTGTGTGTGTGTGTGTGTGTGTGTGTGTGTGTGTGTGTGTGTGTGTGTATGTGTGTGCGCACGCGCATGTGCATGTGTGTGTTTGATCTAACATAAAGATTACTTATTGAGTAAAGCTATATTCCAAAAATGTTAGTACTGAGTAATAAGTGGGACATGTGCAAGACAACAGCTGCCTGCCATGGTGCTATCACTTGTACCAAACAAGAGCTGCCTTCAAACTAGGAAGATCTAAGAGTGAGATGTGTGTTGAGTCTGAAGTTCTTATAGTTTCTGAATGGTCTCCAAGGCCACATGTATGTGTGAGAGACTATGGCTTCCTGGGAAGGACTTGAGGGATTCAAAATAGCTCATGTCTCTCACCTGGTTAAGACATTAACATGGAAAGTAATGAGTAAGGAAGAACTGGAGATTTTCAAAGCTTCAGCACTCTCTCAGTCACTCAGCAAAGACAGACTATCTGTTCAAAGTGTGCTTTAGCTGCTAAGTTATCAAGTAGAGGATATATGTACTGAATACATAGAGGAATAGAGGCTTTCAGAATATGTTCCAAAAAATCTTTAAGGAAACAAAAAGCAGCTGAAATTGCATCCACAGCAGATAGCAGTAACAGCCAAAAAATGTGGAAATCTGAGTTAGCACTTTACAACTTTGAATGACAATGACATACCCCTACACACACACACACACACACACACACACACACACACACACACACACACACACACACACACACGTCTTGGGCATTTGAATACCTGATCCCTTAGTTGGTGAATGTTTACAGAGGATTAGGATGTGTGGCCATTGGTATCTAGCTTTAAGGTTTCAAAAGATAGTTTACAGTTGGTTGGATCAAGATGTGAGCGCTCAGCACCACACTTGCCTGCCTGCTGTCATTCTCCCACCGTGGAGTGATGGGTTCTTACCTTCCAGAGCTAGAAGCCTAAAATAAACTCTCCCTTTTAAAAATTGCCTCGGTCATGGTGCCTTTTCATGATGATAGATACATAACTAAGACAGTACATTATATTATTTTATATGCCCAATGCTCAATAATTATGCAGATAAATAAAGTATGGACCACATATAAGAGAAAGGTCCCAGCACAAGCTTTCTGAAAAAGCCTACAAAAGTACTTTAAAATAAATATGAAAACATTTTCTAAAGTTAAAAGAAATGACAACTTACTTAGAAGGAAAAAATGAGGAAAAACTCAACAATAAAGAAATAATAATTATTAAAAGACGAACCAAATAGAATTTCAGAGTTTAGAATTACTACTGGAAATTGGCCCAGCTAGTGTGGTTATCAGAGATCAAGACTCAGAAATGAAACATTCATGACAAGAGTTCAACAACAGGTTTAAGTGGCAAGAAGAAAGAAAGGAAAAAAAAAAACCTCAAAGGTATATCAGTTGAAACATTCAGGCATAGAGAAATAAGAAAAAAATGAAACATTAAGAAACAAGTACAATTTCACAACACAAAACCACAAGTAATCAAAATAATTACATTGGATTTAAAAAAAATGGAAAAAATGTACCTCAAGGATATCATAACAAAGTTATAATTCAAGTTACACAATGGAAAATATTTGCAAATCATTTATCTTCCAACAAACTTAATATGAAAATAACATAACACAACAATAAAAATGCAAACTGATTTATAAACAGGTAGAATATTCAGATGAAGAAGTGAATAATAGGTAAAGAAACTTTTCATTAGAGATCAGAGAAATACAATTTAAAATCACAGTGAAATACAAGTCCAGCCAATTAGGATGGATACAGTGGGAGGAGGGGTGAGAAGGGACTGCAAACTGTAGGGGAACGGAAACTAATAAGAATGTATTGCATGAAAAATGTCAGTTTTTAATGAAAATAATATAAAAATCAATCACAAATGTCAGTAAGAATGTAGTGAAACTGCAACCCTCACATACTGCTACTGTAGATTTAAATGGTGCAGTTGCTTTATAAAACAGCTTATATATCCTTTCATACGTATAAATTTATGATATATATATGTATACATGTATATCATACATATATATATATGTATGTATATAATACACACATACCACAGCAATGATACTCCTAGTCATATAGTCAAGAAGAAAAATACTCAAAAGGAATGAGAACATAACCATGCACAATACAATGTCCATAATAAATAATAACTCCAATATCCATGTACTGATGAATAAAATATGGATGTCATACTCATGTAACTGAAAATTTCCAGCAAGTAAGTAGTAATGAAGAAGAGTCACATAGCTGAGCCTTGAGACTTGATTGTGAGTGGGAAAATCCAAACAAAAATGTGCCCCTTTTCTGACTCCATTGGTAAGTACAGTGGGTAAAACCAGAGACTGGAAGCTTACACACACCAGGACCTCAGGATCACAGATATGCAACTACACTAAAACCAACCACACTGAGACATAAACTTTCAAATGACCAATTACAGCCTAAAGTTATACTTCAATATTGTTGCTAAGACAAATTGTGTATTTTTATTAATAGTTAAGTCCTATTGTATATTTTTTTAACATAGTACTACTGCAACTACATTGCATTCTGTCTCTACTCTTTTATGATGGAAGAATCAGGGCTGCAGAGATAGCTCAGGAGTCCAGAGTGCTTGCTGCTCTTCCTGAGGACCTGGGTTTGATTCCCGCACCCACATGGATGCTCACAACTGTCTGTAACTCCTGTCTCAGAGAACTTGACACCTCCTTCTGGCCTCTATGGACACTGCATGTGTGTAGTGCTCAGACATACAAGCAAGCTACTCATACACATAAAAAAAGAATACTGAATTAACAAAAAAGAGAGAAATCTGGGCTAAGGCTATGAAGGTATGGAAGGAAAGAAAAAAATGTGAGTTTTACTATAGATGCAGTCTTATTGCAAACACATTCCTCTCCTTTGTATTCTAGAGACAACAAAGGTCTAAATGCCAAACATATTGACTTTTTTTGATGAATAGAATAACTTTACTAACCTGCTTTCTGAAAATTCTGAAAAATCACTCTGTAGTTCAAATTTGTACAGAACTTCTCCAATCAGATAGCCATTAGAAAATGTCTTTGCAAATGATTTGGGACCTGGATTTTAAAACATTAAAATAGAACAGTAAATTATTGTGTGATATATGTAATTAAATCAGCATAACAAAGTATGAACATATATGTCCTGAATATATTTATAGAAATGTCTTCTAATATCCAATATAAAAGATTTAACAATAGACTTTAAGCTCCCCAAAGATAAACCGGTAGTTGATGGTAAACGAAGTTTCAAATGAAGTAGAAAATCTTTTCTAATTAATGTTAAACAAAACACAATACATTTAATAAATAATTTTAATCTAAAACAAGTGTTAAGGTGTTCTATGAAACTATGCTCTAAATACTTAAGTAATATCTCCAACCTATTAGGGCTAGCATATTCTGTCGAATTGAGATGGAATCTACTTTTTTAAGTCTAGATTTAATTTCAACCTGTAAATTAATGAGAAATGTACTATAATCATCCATACTCTTATAAAGAATCCTAATTAAACACAATGGGGATCTTGTTTCATGGTTCATACAGGTCACCACTGACAAAGTTTATGTGCAATGGAATGATGGCACTATCTCAGAGAGTTCTCGAAAGATAGCTAAGGAATATTTTTAAATGTCTCCAACATACTTAATAATTAGTGTAATGAAAATTAAAACAACTTTGAGAATTCATCTTCTTCAGTCAGAATGGTTAAGGTCAACAAAACAAGGGAAAGGTGAGTCCTTAGTCACTGTTGGGGAGATTGCAGGTTGGTGCAATCACTAGATAACAGTGTGAAGAATTCTCAGAAATTCAAGAATATGTCTACCATAAGACTTAGCTATGCCTGGCATATTATAGCATATGGCATATTCCTTTCTACATACTATTCCACAGACACTTTCCCATTAGTCATATCCACTGTCAATCTATTCACAAGAGGCTAGGAAATGGAAATGACCTAAATGTCCTTCAAATGATGAATGGATGGTAAAAGCATGGTACATAAAGACAATTCATTCATATGTAGACTAAACTGGAATCATGGGGTTTGTGGGTTAATGGATAGCATTGGAAACTATTAAATGGAGGTAAGCCAGATGCAGAAAGACAAATATCACACGTTCTCAGTTATCTTTTTTAAAATGTCCCTATGTATGGCTGCATGGGAAGGTAGTAAGGGAATGAGGTGAGCTGCTCTCAAAGGCCTCATTCAGGGGATTCTATGCCACCATAAATGTTTTCACATCTGACTCCAGCACACAATTTTATATAAAAACTTCTTGATACTTGTTCTCATAGTACTAAATCTGCATAATATTCCAATGTTGAGGGTGATTCCACATGATAATACCTGTTCTTTATGGACATTTCTTCTAAAGTGACAAGCCTGGCACTTATTTGTGGCCTTAACATGAGCTTGCTCTCAAGAGACCAGTTTGACCATCGTTTTAAAGCTAGTTGTCACAGAATATGTTCAAAGTTGATGGATTTGAACTCCTAATTATTCATTCCTGTGTCTGAGAAATTGTCCTTAAAGACTGGACAGCTTTGAGATGACAATTCATAATTCATAGTCCATATTACTTGTTGGAAACCAGCAGCCTGCTGACCCTGCCTCCTGATGATGGGCGGGATGCTCATGGCCATGTCATCTCTAAATCACTACTTACCTGGCTGCTGCCCAGGGGACTCAGTTACACATGTGCAAGCCAGTTTCCCTTTTAAAGCAAGTGTGCCAAGCACACCCCTCTCTTGCTCTCTTTCTCCCTCTTGTACTCTTTTTCTCCCTCTTCCACTCTCTTCCTCTCTGTCTCTCTCCTGCTTTCGGTTGGCCACCAGCTACCCCCTCCCCCTTTTCCACCCCTCTACCAATAAACTCCACGTGGACACTGAGTGTCATGTTTGTGTTTCATAGGCAATAGCTGTAACAAAAGAACAAGGTGCCCACTGTGTTTAACTTAATATGGTGCTGCTTGTGATACCATCAAAGAACCTTGTGATGATTGGCTTGATCTTTCATTAAATGAAAGTGCCACCTGATATGATTCTTCAGTTATCTAAAGCTAAAAACAAAACAAAACAACCCTAAAAATCTAAAGACTCCTTCCTCTACAGGGCAGAACTATGCTATCATTTCCTCCTATACTATTGGTACTTTCTATGCCCTTGAAGATCTGATGCAAACCAGCAACCAGCGCTGTCCCCTAGTCTGGCTGCCACCACTATCTTCCATGGGTCATTCTATCTCTTCTGCTTACTATATCTTTCTTTTCAGTTTCTCACTAGCCTCTTCTGTAACCCATCCAAATCATCTTAGTTCTAATAGGCCGCTTGACCTAGGCCATTGTCAGAGTATAGATATCTCTCTCTTCCAGTTCCTAGCTCTTTGGGATTTGAGTTTAAGGTTTAACCACATAGCTTTCTGATCAGAAGCAGTTGCTCTGTCTCCCTCCCTGACTGCTGCCCTCAACAGCTTGCCCTGAGCTTGTTTATGCCAGTCCGATGGCTGGACTTCAGCCCAGGAATAACTAGGATATAGATTAATACCATCCTGTCACAGCAGATAAATGGTCAGTGGCAAAGTATTTGCTACAAATAAGATTTGCTTAAAAATAAACTAATAATCCATTTCCTTTGAAATGGCATGGAATATTAATTATGCAACTCCAATGTAGATAAAAATAGAAGCCTTTATAACGTAAAGTAAAAGGAGGAATAATTAGTAATTTATTTAACTGTCTGAGTAGTTCACAATAAAATCATATAAATCATTGGTCAGCAGGATTTAATACATAAAAGACTTCAGGCCTATTTTGTGCTAGATCAGCAAAAAGGATTGCACTGAGGGGGAAAAATTTGTTAAATGGTAAGAGCAACAAAGAAGATGGCATACAATGGAAAAAATCAGGAAAGAACACATGGAAACAATGAGGAGGCAAACAGTAAAAGGGAAAAAAACATGGACATTAGGAATATGTATATTAAAATGGAACAATGTCGAATAAATTGATAAGACATTGTTCCCTTTTTATCTACATATACATACATTAACATAAGGAGCCACAGAGAAAGGGAAGGACGTAAGCAGAAGGTATTCCAGGGAGGGGTTTAGTGAGTAAAATGGAAAGCATTTCTCTTTTTGTTTTTATCTTGTGTTTTTTCTTCCTATTCAATATCACTAGTATGACTAATTCCATAGTGACCCCCTCCATGGATTAATTCTACTACTCATTGGCATTTCTTATTTATTTATTTCTCTTATTTTACATAGCGATCCCAGTTCCCTCTTTCTCCCTCCCTTACTCCCTCTGTTCATCCCTCCCATGCCCCCCCACCACACTTCCATCCCATTTCCCCCCATTCCACAGGGAGGGTGGTGCCTTCCAGGAGGGGTCAACAAAATCAGTCCAGTCATTTGGAGTAGGGACTCATTGGCATTTCTAATGTAAAGAAGTGACACGTATACTCCAGGACTATGAATAGTAAATAGCATAAGGAATGTGGGAGGTACAATTCTCTTTAACACAGATTATTTTTTCATTTTGGATTGAGGTTGTTTAGCAGAAATTCAGCCCCACCTACAACTATGCAAGCCACAGTTCTGGTGCTCATCACTGAAACTGACATTTGATAAACTCTGTAATGTCATCCTCTGTGATAGGTCTGTTATGCTCCAGTAGCAGGTGAAATGACCTGTGTGCTTCTCCATCAACTTGGACCAGGCAGAGACAGAGCTAGTTGGACAAAAGCACTTTAAGCCATCCACAGTCCAAAGTGATAGTGAGGATATGGAAGAAGGGGCTTTGTTTTATAACTGGTCTGTGTATACTCTATCTAACCTTACCTAGTTAAACAGACATAGTTTCTTTTTTAATATGTAAAAAAGGAAGACTTGACCCTAGTTCATAGATAATTATGGGAGAATTAAATGAGACACTGCACATAAAGTGCCTGGAGTCACGACTGACCCCCAGTGTGTTCAGAGGTGATTTTATTGTCATGAGTACACTCTTCTAACATGAAGACACATCATGTGAGCTGCACAGTCTACATACTCAGTAATAGGTCTTCAAAGGTGATGTTGCATGAACACTTCTCCAAAGAACATTTCCATGTTCAGAAAGCAAACACTCCACACTGCCCTGAACCCTAGATGTGAGCTCACCCTTAGCGCCAGGTAGAATATAACACCTTTACCATTCTGGCCAAGCATCTAGAATCAGTTGATTTGTACAGAAAAATATTGAATGGTTTTCATCCAATGAGATAAACACTAAACAGCCTCACAGCACTTTGTTAGATATTTCAACCAAATAAGTAAAAGACAAATTTTAGAGGACTCTGTCCTAGAGATTGTAGATAAAAGACTGAAACCCATGCCACTTTACGTTCAGTGGCATTTGCTCCCTTATGACAGGAGGAAAGATCCTGTCTACATCTCAAGTGCATATTTGAAAATCAAGCAAATTTGTTTTCCTCTGAAAGAGATAAAGGGCACTGCTGGCAGCTGGAAAATGGCCTGTTTCTAAGAGGCCTTCGCATTCTTCGGAGCTGGCCAGCACTCATGGAAAGACCTTGGCCTTCTTGTGTTGAGCATAACCAATTTCATAGCATACCAACTGCAGATAAGGCTGGTTTGTGGTCCTGGTGGATCAAACAATAAACCCCCTTAAATTATGTTTGAAGTCAGACAAAACCAAGAGGCTGTCCAGAACATTCGTGGAAATGAACATCTGGCTAGCATTAGTGGCAGACTTCCCTTAGTCTAGCTAGTATTATTCACAATGGCTATTTCCTCTCTGATCATTGCTCTGCCCTGTTTGCTTCTTCCCATTGTTAGGTTTGTCATTAAGAAATAAAATCAGAGAATTTCCTAGTTTCTAAGGGGATCAGACTTAGGGTAAAGCACTGTTTCCAAGAACCCTCTTGAACAACATCCACTAGGAGCCCAGATCCTTCCTAATGCCCTCACAAAGAGGCTGCACATATTCTCAACTTACAACCATTCAATAAGCCTACTCCAGCCAGCTAACAGCTGTGTCTTATGGCTTTTTCCTGGGGTACCTTGATGATTTTCTCTTGAGATGACAAGGATGGTTGACCTTTACATTTTCTCCACTGAAGGACAGTTTTATTAGAACCTCAAGGTTTATGTTGGAAATGAAATCTTAATTTCTATGTCATAGAATTTCAATTATGAAAATGCTTGGTATCATTTTCATGAAACTCTGATCTTAAAATATTAGTTCTGGTTTACACAGTGCTGACTGGTTTTATACTTTCTATATTAATTTCTAGTGAAAGGATTCTGTGTTTTAATAAAGAAAAATGCTGCTTAGTAACTAGAAAACACAGATAAATTATTTCTACCCGAAGCAATATGGTTTTTAATGACCCTGAAGCTGAAATATTAGAAAATTTGTGGTTTAATGACACTTTGGAAAAGTGGAAAGAATCTAGAGACAGCCAGTTTAATGTAGCTGTATAGATGTAAACCAAGCTCTTATCAAATATGACTTAATTTATGTGTTAATACACCAGAGAACTAAATGATTTTTTTGTTATCTTTCAGTTTATATTACTGTAGCAGAAAAACACAAAAAATTTACATATTTAAAAGTCTTTGCTCACATTTCTAAAAATGGTAAAGTTCAATACCAAGGTGTCAGAACCTGGCAAACGGCCTCTGGCTGTATCCCAACATGGTTTGAGGTGCAAGTGCAGGTGAGTATGTGACATGGACACAGAGAGAGACCAAAGTTAGCCCGTCATCAGGATCCCACCCCAACAACAGTTAACCCTGCAACAGCATAACAGACTAACTCTATGAAGGCAGAGCCCACAAGACCCAAACAACTCTCAAAAGGCATTACTGTGAACACCACCAGGAATGGAAGTAAGTTTTAGCTTAAGTTTTGGTTTGATACTCTTTTTCAGATCCAAAATCATATTTTGTAATATGGTAAAATCATAATACATTATAAAATATGTATTCAGTAGGACTTTTTATGTAGCTCCATTTGAAAAAGTAAAACTGGAGATTAAAATCAAATAAATCTACAAAAGTATCTAAATAAAGTATAACCAGCTGAGCATGGTGGTGCAGGCCAGTAATCCCAGCACTTAGGGCCTGAGACAGATGGCTTGCTGTGTGTTCCAATCTACCTAGGGCAGAGATGGAGGACTCTGTCTCAAAAAGCCACCCAAATAAACAATAAAGTATGCCCATAAAATTTAAGGCGACTTATCATAGAGCCCTCATCTAATAGCTGGTGGAAACAGAAGCAGACACTCACAGATAAACACTGAGCTGAACACCTGGAATCCAGTTGCAGAGAGGGAGGAGTGATAAGAAAATGAGGGCAAGACCAGGCTACAGAAATGCACAGAGAACGCTGACCTGAACAAGGGGGAGCTCATGGACCCCCAGACTGATAGCTGGGAAACCAGCATTGTACTGACTCAGACTCCCTGAACATGGGTCTCAGTTAGAAGGCCTGGGCAGTCTAAGGGACCTCTGACAGTGGAACAAGGATGTATCCCTAGTGCACAAAAGGACTTTGGGAGCACATTCCCCATGGAGGGATACTCCCTGAGCCTAGAGGAAGGAGGGAGGTCCTAGTCCCTACTACAAATGATTTGATAGATTTTAATGATCCCTCCTGCAAGGTATCACCCTCCCTGTGGAGTGTGTGTGTGTGTGTGGGGGGGGTAATGGGATGGAATAGGGAGTCGGGGGACATGGGAGGGATGGAGGGAGAGAGAGGAAACTGGGATCATTTTCTAAAATAAAACATTTTTTAAAAATTTAAGGCAATTCTTAAGAACTAATATTTAACATAGAAAGATTGAGTTGGGCATTTGTGAAGATATAACTACTAATAATGAACAAAGAGCATAGAATATTTCATAAAACACAAAATTAATCTATTTAATTAAAAATTAAGTGAACATTGTCCTTTTTGTATGTTGATTCAAAATGCAACAATGTACTCTAATAACAGAAGAATTTACAATGATTTAAACTTTGGGAGCTTTTAGCTGTAGAAGGAATGTTGAGAAAGCTTTTAAGCAATGTGTCTTAAATATTGTGGGGTGGGACATATGAAGCAAATATAATCTAATCCCGTTTTTATCAATATGTTGATAAAATGTGTCCATCAGAAACATAAAAAATCCACGCTTTGGGTTGATTTGAGGATTCTTTGATATTAGATCATTCTAATTAATGACAAGCAATTTGATCTACATGTGTTTTCCTCTCAGTGTGCCAGATAAAGTTATAGATTATGTTAATTTTTCAATAATGCTTAGTCTGATGGCTTTCTCCCCATAAGAAATTGTCAACCCATATTTAAAAATCTACAATTATTATCATCAGATAATTCTTAAGAACTTCCTTAAATAAATAAAACTGAACTTCCTCACTCACAAAGCTAAGGTTTGAAAGGCTCAAGTTACCTTCTTGAGACACAATTCAATCTAAAGTAATGATTTACTTTTCTTTCTCATATATTGTCATGAAATATGTTATGTTATAGGAACTATGCTGGGCAATATATTAAAGTGAGAAATAGGAAAATATTGAAATAAAGCTTACTGAGCAGATATCAGCAGGTTTGTCACTATATATCATTAAAGATTACCTTCCATCTTCTCAAAAACCCATTGGCTATGACTTCCCTGGGATGAAAAATAGGACCTAGGGATTATTGTTCCCATTTCAGATATCAAGACATAGAGGTATTTATTTCTTGAATACAACTTTTTCTTTAGTGTGCCTTCACAGCATCAATAATAGTTTATGGCCACAGAACATATTAAGATGTACATAAGTTTACTTAAATTTTTCAGTTTACCCATTATCAGAGCCTAAGAGATTTGCACTGTTATCTATAATTCTCTATGATTAATCTGGTCTATACAAATATTTTGAAGTCACATATCTATGCTATGATGAAACACCAAAAGCAAGCTGCCAAGGAAAGGGTTTATTTGACCTATATGCATCTACATCCATAGTCATCACTGAAGGAAGTCAGGAAAGGAACTCAAAACAGGGTGGGAACCTGGAGACAAGAGCTGATGCAGACAACATGGAGGGTGGTTGTTTACTGGCTTGATTCTCATGGTTTTCTAGTCTCTTTCTTAAAGAACTTGGGATCACCAGGTCAGATCGCTCCACCCACAATGGACTGGGCCTCTTTACATCAATTACTAAGTAAGAAAATACCCAACAGGGTTGCCAACAGCCAGATCTTATGGAGATATTTTCTCAGTGGAGGCTCCTTCCCCTTTAATGATGCTAGCTTGTGCAAAGTTGACATAAAACTAGCCAACACAGCATATGTCATTTATGGAGATGCTCTGTTATAGCATTATGAGGCTCATTTGCTCTTAAGGAAAATTCACAAATGTCTTAAGACCGAGAGGCAATGTTTATTCTGTGGAGTAACTGAGTGTTATAGAGATGGCTCAATGGGTATAACACTTGTGCTGCAACCATAAGAAGCTAAATTTACAACCCCAGCAACCATGGAAAAAGTTTGGGTGTTGGCATGTGTCCGCTATCCTAGCACTTGATTTGTAGACAGCTTGTAGCCTGGAACAGACTAGCGAATTAGTTAATCCAAAACCAATTTAGATTCAGTGAGAAATCACATTTAAAATAATGGGATAAAAAGGATAAAGAAAGAGACCTGATATATACCTCTTCTATTTACATGTGCACACCATAAATAATAAGTAAATAAATACCTCACAGAGGACTCTTAGCAGATTTTTCAGTAATATTATTTTAAGCCATTCATTATTTATTATAATACCAATTCTTATAGTAGATGGCTATTAACACAGAGACCTACAACTAGACAATATGGAGTGTGAGACACTTTGGAGCCTTAAGCTGTAAATGAGATATCTTTATCAAATTCCTCCCCTTATGACTAGGGATTAATGCTGAAGAGTACATGGAAAGATTGTAAGAGCCTGGGGTGATAGAGGACTTCAGGGTACTAGCCTTTACAGACACAACAACATTGAGACACATATGAAACTGTGAAAGCATGTACAAGAACTGCACAAGATCAAGCCAGACAAAATCCCAGCATGGAGAAAAGAGGTGAACACAAATTTCATCCTTAACCAAGACACTGTGTGTGAATGAGAGCTGGGAAGGGGGAAATAGTTTTCTTCAGCAGAGTGACACTGGTTATATCAATCACAATCAAGGGCAAGCCTCATGCTCAATTATAGCTAGTCAAAACTAAAAGGATTCCATGGTGTCTGTGTGTGTGTGTGTGTGTGTGTGTGTGTGTGTGTGTGTGTGTGTGATAAGAAATAACATGAAATAGGACAGGGAAAGGATATTGGAGGAGTTAGGGGATAGAAAGGAAAAGAATATAATCAAAAGAGTTTATATGAAAAAGTAAAATTAAAATATTATAAATTAAATTGATGGGCATACTAATACATTTTTATATCATAAAACATTAATTCTTGAATTCCAGTTATCATTTTGGATAATACGTTGTATTATAATTTAAGAAATGCTGCTAAGCATTATTTTTAAGGAAAATGATTCAATAAATACATCATATGGAAGGCTATCAGGTTTTTTCATTGGCTACATTAGAGTCTTCCTTCATTAGGATTAATCAGCTCTCCAGGAACTCCCAAGAGGATACACCCACCTGCTCAAGCGGAAGGTACCTATTCTTAATTTAGAATATTGGAATGTCTTTTGTCTACTGTGAATAAGCAGGGTAGTTCAGAACCTAGCTTTCAAGATAATCTAGAAATCAATTCACTTTAGCTGTCTCCAAAACAAATACAGATTATTTAGCTTTATAAAGCACTTGCGTGGCATCCTTGTCTTGTTTCTTTGCTCCACAAGCAATGAATGGACTGAAACACTCTTCATCAAACACTAATAATCCCATCTTTGCATTAACCATCTGGGAATTGACTTATGTCTTGAGACATTATAACTTGCCGGGGAGGCTATGTGATTAAAGTTCAATACTTTAAAAGGAAAAAAAAAAAAAAAAAAAAAAAAAAAAAAAAAAAAAAAAAAAAAAAGAAAATAAAAGAAACCTCAAAGTTGGATATGACAGTTGACAGTCCTTAAAAATGAGTTCAAATGAATGTTTGGAAGGTAGATGGATTGGTCAATAGATACTAATAAATATTCCTAAATGTAAACACTACTATAGAATACAGTGCCTAAAAGCAAAAGTCAAATGTCTAAGTTAATATCCTAGCTCTACAATCTATTAACTGTGTATCCCTGACCAACTCCCAAATATTCTCATTGTTATCTGCACTTGGGGACATTGCTTTTATGCTTGTTTTTAACATCAAATAAAAATAGTATAAAAATATCTTAGCATATTCTATGTTATAAATATTCAGTAGCCTGTAACTATTTCTTACTATTTCAACTATATGTTTTATTTGAGAAAATAACTCTTCAAAGAGTTTATAAAGTAATTTATTATAAAAGCATACATGTTTTAACAAGTTTTTTCTCTTATTTTTATGAAGTTTGGCTTCCACTTTTGAACTTATCATTTCAATATTATATTGAATTTTCCTTTTAAACTCTAAAAGCAACACAAACTCAATCCAAATAATAGAAATGCATGAAGGCAATATATAAATGCCCACCTGTTCAGGGTAATCAGAATTGGCATTCTGGATTATATCTTTACACACATTCACTTATGTTAAAATATATCACAATGTGAAGGTTTGTGGATATGTTAACAATATAGTACAGCACAATACATGTGTTTCTTTTCCCTAATGCCTGTGTATTTATTTGTATATGTGTTTTATAGTTGGTAAACTACAATTAAACTAGTTATAATTAAGCTACAACATTTTTACTCACATAAGTACACAACAATCACAACAATCTGTTATATCAAAGTATGTATTACATTCATTCAATAGTTGAACAGTAATATATAGTATAAAATAACATGGTTTATGCAACTATTACTCTATTTAAGGCTACTCAGACTATTTCTGTTCCATATATATATCACATATAATATAAATATTATATTTATATTCTTTGCTCATATATCCCATTTGATTTTTTTAGGATGACTAAGGTGACAAGTGAGATTTTTACTCACTATGCCCACCCCAAGTACTATTTAATGTTCTACATGTATTGTGTTATTTAACCTTGGTATAACCAATGAAACATCACTGCAGATACTGTTCTTAAGTACATGTGCCATTTAACCTTGGAACAACTGATGGAGCATCATTACAAATACTGTTCTTAAGCCCAATGAACTTCAGGCTACTGGCTAGCAATGGATAAAAAAGAAATAGGTCCCCATCCCCTGCTCCTACACAGCTGTTATCAAGAAATTACCAAATTATTTTCATCAACTTTCACTGTTCCTTTATATCATCCATTTTACAAAGTATTCAAAATCTTTCTCCACATCCCACAGAACAACTTATCTAATGAGAAGACTTCTACAAGAGTCTGTGTGCTTTGTCAGGTACACAGGAATCCTATCCTGATGACAAAAACAATTGAATATACTCTGGATAGCCCTTTACATGCATAATTTGGGTACATCAGAGACTGTTTCCTCAGACATCTTGTAGCAATTGGGATTCAGCAATAGCTGTATTGCTAGTGTTTAAAATGAAATTAGCATGGGGTGTCTTTGCTAACCATTTCCAGATTTATATTTAAGGAAAAAAGATGCTGGGAATTTTCCACTCATAGCTTGTGGTGTTAAGTTTTTATTTAAAATGTCTCCAAGCTTTTAATCTTCACAGAATGAAGTCATGCTTCCTTCCAAAACCAAATTTCCCTAACTTATTAGTACTATAACAGCATCTAGTGTTTGCATGTTTATGATTAATTTTATTTACTTTTTTTCAAAAGTGTTTTACTCTACAAGGGTCCTAGTTACTTGAGGAAACTGTGATTTTTATTATCAGATAAGTGAACTAACAAGCTAAGAGATGCACAGCTGTTGTCTCAGAACAGTGCAACTTCAAGTGTGACATAGCATTTTTGGACAATATGGTGAGAGAGGAAGAGAAACGGTAAATGCTGAATACTGTTCTGAGTTTAGCATCATATCTGAGCAGAGAAACTCTCAAAGGCTCAAAGAGACAGAACACTGAGCAAGAATTTATTATTGTTAAAGCAGAGTGGAGGTGACTTAGCAAATACTAAGTCTAGTATTTATGCCTCCAGGAATGCACTAGGTATTTAACACCTGCACAAAGCTGAAATGGAATCTGCCGCCATTGGTAGCAATTGGCAGGGAGGCAAAGTTTCCTCTGGGAAGACAGAATGAAATGATTTGTCCTGAAAATGTCTTGCCTTGAAAAAAATCCAAAGCAATTGGAAATGAGTTCCCCCTAGAGAGACAATGATCCCTCTCCCAAATATCAGAAAGAGCATACTGAAGGGCGGAGCTTGGAAGTGTTTGTTCTCACCAAATCTGAACTATTTGTAACTTTCTAGGCCATAAGAATTCAGGAGTTTCAGGTACAGCTTTATGCATTTGATAAAATCAAATAAGGTTAGCTTAGAAAGAGGTAAACAACTGAAGTTTATAAACTGAGATTAAAGTTCCTAAAACTGGTAAATGTTTAATATAGTCTACGTCGACCCTTTTGCTGTTAAGCAGAGTGTGATTGGATCTAATTTAGACTGGAGGAAACACAGACAAGTTGTAACTTCTGGAAACACTTCCTGATCTGTGAGCTTGTCTTGCACATCTTAAAGCAAATGTCCCTAAAGCAAAGTCAGGGTCAGACCACAGAAACAAAGCTTCCTCCCTATAGAGCAGACAGGTAGGTCGAACTTAAGCCTCCCTGACTGCTTAGAATTACAAACTAGGTCAGCAACTGCAGGCTGAGACCGCATGGTAAAGAGTAATGCCAGAGGATGGAGTGAGAAGGCCCCTTGTGGCTAGGTAGGATTGAGGAGTGCTAAGCACTGTGGGACGTTGCTTAGCTACTCATGGGACACTTTCCATCAGCTCGCCCCCTGTGCTCCCCTCGTTGCTTGCCCTAGGCTGTGGACACTCACTCACGGTCCGGGACACCTTCAACTCCCTGTTGAGCCATTGGCACAGGATCTCCGACATAACTCAAGGCGCCTTTGACCGCTAGCAGGTGCTAGGAATTTGCCAAGAATGCAGTCAGCAGGACTGCGACTGCGTCTTCCCGTCGCCCAGGGCAACCAGTTGCTAAGGAAGCTCATCCAGGCTGAAGTTAGGTTACCGGATCAGAGAGGAGGAGACACCAGAGCCCAGCCAAAGATATCAGAAATTGTTGTCTGCCCCCTACTGGCTTGTAAGACCTGAGCTAGTGACTAAGACTCCAAGAGTCTGAACAGCAATTATAATATTAAAAAAAGGTCTCTTAAAAAAAATTGTCAGTTGAATTAATATTTATTTTTCTTCTGTAACTATCTAGGGATAGACTATAAAAAGTTACATGAGATTGTACGCTGGTTTGAAAAACAACAATGTGTACTTAAATGCAGTTTACATTATAAAAGCAATACTTCTTTAAAGTATTCATTGTAATAGTTTTGGTATAATTTTGTACTATCAATAAAGTCCCACCTTCCCAATCCGATATGTATGAGCGTTTCTGTCGGGCTTTGATCTCACAAGGTCTTTGCCCAGAAATAATGACTTGGCTTCTTTTGAGCCTCGCTGTTCTTTTCTATAGATGAAGATACAATGAAAATTCACACACTCTGACGCCTGGCTCCAGGTGGAAGTTCAGCGTATGCTCCAAACTTGCCTTATCTTTTAAGGATATGTGAAGTTTTGTATTTCATCAGTGTGCTGACTTTGAGTAGATCAGAGTTGCTTGTATTTCAGAAGTTTTAGGCAATTATTTCACAGAGCTGTTTTGAATTTAGTGTGAGCAGTTCTAACACATCTGTCACCACATTGGGACTCAAGATGTTTTTAAAATCTCAGTTGGTCTTTCATAAGTCTTTTATGTTCTCATCACCTGACAAAACCTTAGCAGTTTCTGCTTTTGAACTTAAAGTAAATGATAGTTTTTCCCAGTTACTCTATAATGTTGGTTGTTCTATTCAGTGAATATTTAATTCTACATTACAGCTAATTTAAGCCCATCATGAGCAATATGTCATGCAAATTCCCGACTTTTAAGTGACTAGTTGTACCAAATCTGGTTATTTAAGGAGTATCAGATTTTTTTTCCTCAAAGTTATTCCAGATAGCACTCAGTGAGAGACTTTTTCTCTCAGGTCCGGTAGTAGGCTCAGATGCACCAGTAGAAACTGAATGAACACATTTGTTTTCTATTTTTACAAATCAAGAACTGTTGAAATTCTGTGGTATGAATCAGTATGCCAAGAGGCCTTTTAACACACAACACTTATTTTCACAATACATGAATTATGTTGTGCAATTTATTATTCCTTTGTGTTATGGGCTGGGTGCAATTACTGTGAACTTAAAATGGTAATTACAAAAGGATGTGTGAATAAGAGAAATGCCCTTTCCCATGTTTTGCTTTTAGTTATGATCATACTGAAAATCAGGGTGGAAGTTTTTAAAAATCTAGAAAAAGGTCTGTCATATGACCCAGCTCTAATAATCCTGAGGACACACTTAAAGAGATGTTATATACTACTATTGAAAGACCTAAAAAGTAATGTTAATGATGGACTAACCTGGAAACCAATATCTGTTCCTTGGAATTTGCTAGCTTCCTCTCACAAGGCCCTGAGATAAGAATTCACACTGCCCCTCCTTTCCTGTGAGTCAACAGGTGGTAAATAGGGTCAAGAGATAGCTGTAACTCTGGTTTGCCCAGACAAGATTAATTAGCACACCTGAGGCCCTAAGGTCTGCTGACCCTAATAGCAGACCATCCGGCCTCCAAGGGTCACGTACTCAATGGACAGAGGGTCCCACCCCCTCCCTAAGCTTGTGGGGTTGCCTTTAAAAACACCTGTGCCCGGGGGAGGGGGCTTCTCCCTAGCCTTCATGCTGGAGGAGCCCGTTTGCGCAAACATTTCCTGTTCATTAAAGCCTCTTGCGTTTTGCAGCAACTGGACTGGACATTGAGTTCTTGGGGTATCGACCCAACCTGGAAGACTCCTCATTCTGAGGGTCTTACACTATAGAGACATTATCTATCTATGTTCACTGTTGCTCTATTCACAATAGCTAAGAAATGGAAATAATTTTAATGTCCATCAACTGAAGAATGGAAAGTGAAATTATATATATATATATATATATATATATATATATATATATATATATATTTGAGCTATTACAGATAAGTGAATAGAACTTGTAAAAATTAAACTGTGTAAACTATACAAGGTCCAGAGAGAAAAAATAATGCATGTGCTCTTTCATGTGTATATTCTAACCTTTAATATTTAGGTTTATGTTTTTAATAAGTACTGGAAAGGGTCGGTAATCTACAAAGGCACTACTGGAAGTGGGTAAGAACAATTTTAAAAGAGCGGGGATAGGTGATATAGTTGTATGAAGAGGAAAAGGGAAATCATGGAGTGGGGCTTAGTGGGGGAGATGGGAGGTATTCTACGTTCATTTCCTTTGTTAAAATAAAAAGTAACTAAGAGGCAAAGAGATCTGTAATAATCATGTATCCGTCGCTGTGAAAAATCAACATTACCAAAGCAACTTATAGAAGAAACAGTTTGTTTTGGCTTAGGGTCCTGGAGGGATAAGAGTCCATCATGATGGAGGAGCATGACAAGAGCAGCAAGCGTAGGGCAGGAGCAGGCCGCTAAGAGCACAGGTCTTCAAATGCAAGCACATAGGAGACAGAGTGAACTAGAAGTGGTGTGAGGCTTTAAACTCTCAAAGCCCACCGCTAGTGAGTATTCTTCCAGCAAGCCTGTATCTCCTAAGCTTCCCCATCGTTGCCAGCTGGTACCTGGGCCTATGGAGGACAATTCTTATTCAGATAACTAGTGTTTATTTAAGTTTACAATTCCAGATTACAGTCCATTGTACTGAGAAGTCATGGTAGGAACTTCAAACCCATAGTCAAGAGCTGTGCTTGTTCTTGCTTGCTTGTGTTCAACTCTATGTCTCCACTGCTATATGTTCAATGCACTGCCTAAGGAATGGTGACTCATTGTGGGTTGGCTCTTACCACATCATTGAAGTTACTTAAGACAGTTCCCCACAGACATATCCTCAGGCCAACTCAAGTATAGACAATCCTTCATTGAAACACTCTTCCCAGAAATTTTAAGTTGTTTTGTGTTAACAAAAAGTTAATAATAACAGGAAGGTTGGGGAGGAAAAATGATGGAGGGAAGGGTAACTGATACTTAAGATGTATGAAAAAGCCATATGTAAATTTACTATATAAAATATTATACAATATACCTGATATATTTAATGGAATAACCCTATATAGGTTAAGGATAATGATCTTTTCTCTTGCCAGGAATATCTCCTTTCTAATTCTTGGCCATGAGGAGTCTTCTTATAATTCCTCATAATTATGCAATCTATTGTCATTGCTCTTTGTTACTCACCATAACTTGATAACAAGACCATATTGCTTAAGACACCCTAGATTTGGGGCACAGGACAATGGGAAAGGAATCTGGTACCAACCTGTAAGCTTTCTTCCTCCTAGATAGCTTTCATAGTGAGAAAAGGTACTCTACAAGATTCTGGTAAAGAAAAGTCATCAACAGTCTTAGCCCACTGTGTGCCTTGTGACCTATAATGATGATCAACTTTGAAATATATGTCTCTTGATGCAACAGTGGCATAAATATTATGGGGGTAACCAACCAACTACTTACTGGCTCAATTTAAGACCCATTTCACAGGATGGAAATCAGGCTTGGTACTGTAAACCTGGCCAAGGACCTGTGGCTGTAGAGATCAAGGACTACAGGGGAAAGCCTATATTATTTTGTTGAATAGAAATAATATCCAACTGCATTCTAAATATTTATCTTTTGCCAAAAGACTCATTCTTCTCTCAGCCCTTATCAGAGAAGCTTTATATTGCAAAAATTGACTGTGCTTCATACAGAGATTCATGACTGGTCAAAGTACATGGGATCAGCAATGGTAGAGTGTTTGGTCCTAAGTATAAACAATACCTAATAATATCCCCTCCTTTCAAGACTCAAAAAATCACAGAAAAGGGTAAAGATAAGACGCAAAGACCAGAGAAGACTGTACAAAAACACATTGTATCTTCTGGACATGGCAGGGTCACAGCATTTGTGAACTCATAGCAATCATCATTTCCTGTACAAGACCTGCCTGTGTAAGACAAACAAAATAAAATTCCCAGAATGGATGGGAAAGAGATATCCATAAGTCCTCATCCTTATCTGAGAAACTGAGGCAGTTGAGGGCTACTGTTAGGTTGCTCATAGTCTAGTGATGACCTTACACTCTGCACAGAAGGACCTACTAATTGCTCTCAGTGAATTATGAAAAACTGGAGGAAATATGAAGTTAGAAAGAAATGAGGTGGGAGAATCTGAGAAGAGTTTTGGAGGAGGAAGGAAGTGAATATAATCAAAGTACATTGTACTCATGTGCAATAAATAAGTGAACCCTTTAAAATATGCTGTGCATCTTATATCTTAGCCCCACCCATAATGTTATAAACCAGGTTCAGTGAGAAGACTCAGAGAGTGATGATCTGAGTTCATTCCCACATTATGGTAGAAAAAGAGAACTGATTCCACAAAGTTGTCTTTTTGTCTCCAAATACACTCTGTGGAATGTGCACACCAACACACACAAATGCACACACACAAAAATTACATACTATCAGAGCTCAATCAACAATGATAGTACCTCCTCATATTATTTTAGTATCTCACATTCTTCTGATGTCTTATGAATCCAATATATCTTCCTTCACTTAAGATAATTATGCAGCACTGTTCTGAGGAAAAGTACTTAGAAGGTCCACAGTAAATGTGAATATTTGCTTTCAGAGCAAGGATACTAACCATTTATGTGATTTCTCACACAACATGTATATGCCATTCATTGACATCGACAACAATGCATAATTTAGTATGTACTGAATTCTGGATCATTATGAGCTGATAACCTTCCCAGGTACTTGAAAAATAGCTACAAGAAAACTGTAAGATCTCAGTATTAGAGAACTTACCTTTACTCCTTTTTAAAATTACATTTTGTTATTGTTTCATGTGGGGGAAGGGCATGTGCACATGAGTCACACCGAGCATGTGGAAAATAGAGAGCAAATTGCAGGAGTCAGTTCATTTGTTACACCATTCTAGTCCCAAAGATGGAATTAAGGTCATGGGTTTTGGCCTACTCACTGAACTACCCTTCTGTCCCTATATCCCTGACCACACTGCAGATCACAGAAAGGAAATGATCAGCTGGTTGAGAGCTCTACAGTAACCTTAAGATCATGGATTGAACTTCTGTGATATTCACTGAGAGGTTATTACTAGAGGTTATTCACTAGAGGTTATTACTGGTTATTTTGATAACAATACAACAGAGACAAGAAGGTTAAGTTTATTATTTGATAGATAAGGGTTATGTTTATTTTTTGTTCCTGTATGAATTTATATAGTAATCATTCAAATGTTTCTTCTAATATGGAAAAATACCATGATTGATTAAGGGTTCTGAATATGGCTTGAATAAATCAAATTTTACTGGATGTAAAAACTTAACAACAGAAGAATACTAAACCAAAGAATTTATTTTATATGTCTTTATTAAGCACCAGTATTGACTACATGAAATTAGTATAGGCTTTAGGTCTGATTAATTTTGATTTATCTTTACCTACATTTTTGTTTTATAATGAAATGTTTTGAACTTTCCTTTTAATTTATTCTTTATATCTCTATCCCAGGCATTTCCCCTCTGTACCCCCCCCCCAATAAAATAAAATAAAATTTAAGAGAAAAATAAAGAAAACAATCTCTTCATGGAAATTGTTGTGTGACACAGTGAGTCATGCAGTAAACACTTTCATCCATACATCTTTACTTGCAAGAATTCATTGCAAAGAGTCATTGGTCTGGTTCAAGGTCTCTGGTATCTGCTACACTGTTGATGCTAGGCCCTCAGTGGGACTCCTCTTGGTTATCTTGATGTTGCCCTGTGTTATGAAGATCCTGCTGCTTTTGATCTGCAGGACTGGACCTTTCACATGCGGGTGGATGTTGGGGTGGGTCAACTCATACATAACCCTGGTCCTGAGCCTGGGGAGTTGCAGTTGGTCATTCCACAAGCTCACCTTTGTCCTCACCACCAGGGGGAGCTCTCCTGCATTGTCTTGTCTAGTTCATCCTTTGAGAGATGAGCAAGGGTAGTTCTTCTGCTTTCATGTCCTTGGTGTTGGTTCTCTCATATCTACACCTCCCAGGCTAGTTCTACTGTGTTGTCAGGCATGGTGTACGGACCACTCTGCTACAGTTGATGAGGGGTAGGGACAGCTCTTTCACCCTTATGACCGCAGTACCAGCTCTCCCACCTGCTCAGACATAGATTGGGGTGTGGGCATCTCTCCCCCACCCATGCTGCCACGTGACAGATGAGTAATAGAGACAGATCTCTCTAAGCTCACAGCTTCAGGACGGGCTCCCCCACACCTCTGCCAACAGGAATGGTTCTATTGTGCTTGCCAGGTGTTATGTAGGGCCTGCTCTCCCAAGTGTTGCAGCTACTAAGGACAGGGGAAGCTGCCTTTAAAATGAAATTATTTGGGATCAATATGTAAAATAAAAAATAAATTATTAAAATAAAAAATTTAAAAAAGAAATTATAAATTCATAAAAAATTAAATTATTTGAAGTTAGCATAACTATGTAGTACATAGCTATGTTCAATTGCTTCTGTGTGTATTCTCCACTATATAGTCTCATTTCAATATATTATTTTGAGATTTAAGAATTGTTACTCCTGGTGTATATGAGAGTTTCTTCCCTTAACACGAAGCTAGTTACTTATTTCTCAGATTAATATAATCAAGGATTCTGCAATACTGGGCAGATTAGCAGGAAATAAGTGACCTTTTTGATACCTTAGATTTCACTTAGTTAAGCTGTCATTTGTTTTTATATTTTAAAATTCTTCTATTCCCACTTGAAATTTTTGTTGTTACATTTTCAGATAGGCCATGAAAACATTTGCAACTTCATACTCATTTCACCAGATTAGTACATTTCTGTTGGCAAATATAGCATCTTTTATTCCAAGAAATGTAACACTAATCATTAATAATTTTGTAAAATACTTTGAAGTAGAGGTAGAGAAACTTGGTATTTTAACAGCATTTTATCCATATATATATATATATATATATATATATATATATATATATATGTGCACACACACACACACATTTATATTAAAATATAATATGCTATGGTTTAGTTTTTAGGTTGTTCAGTTTTTAGACTTTATTGAGGTAGGTATATCTGAGGGATCTTCTCTATGTTAGTAAAACACTATCATGAGATTGTAGTGCTTTATGAAAGCAGACAGAAGAAACACACATTGAGTGGTGTTTTCCATACTCTTGGATTTTGTCATTTGGTAACTGCAGAGTTGAAAGTGTTTAACTTTAAGGACTTTCTCTCTCTCTCTCTCTCTCTCTCTCTCTCTCTCTCTCTCTCTCTCTCTGTGTGTGTGTGTGTGTGTATGTGTGCATGCATGCACGTGTGTGCGTGTGTGAGAGAGATAACATAAAAGCAAATAGTATTTTTTTTAACATGTCAATCCCAGTTCCCTCTCCCTCCCATCCTCCCATCCTTCCATGCTCCCCACCGACCCCCCCCCCACTCCAGCCCCATCCACTCCCCAGGGAAAGTGAGGCCTTTCATGAGAGATCATTGAAATTTGTCCAGTCATTTGGGGCAGGGCCTAGGCCCTGCCCAGTGTATCTAAGCTAAGAAACTATCCCTCCACGGGGAATAGGCTCCTGAAGTCTGTTTGTGTAGTACATCCTGGTTCCACTGCCAGAGGCTCTATAGACTGCCCAATCCTCCTAGCTGACATCTTCATTCAGGGGCCTAATTGGTCCTATGTTGGTTCCTCAGTCCTCCCTCTCTGCAACTGGATTCCAGGAGTTCAGCTAGTGTTTAGCTGTGGGTGTCTGCTTCTACTTCCATGAGATGAAGGCTCTAGGATGGCATTTAAGGTAGTCATCATTCTCATTTTAGGGGAAGGGCAATTAAGGTAGCCTCTCCACTATTGCTTAGATTGTAAGTTGGGTCCACCCTTGTAGATCTCTGGATATTTCCCTAGTGCCCATTTCTCCTTAAATCTACAATGGCTCTCTGTATTATGGTATCTCTTTTCTTGCTCTCCTCTATTCATCTCCCCACTCAATCTTCATGGTCCCTCATGTTCTCCTCTCCCCTCCCCTTTTCCCCTTTTCTTTCTCCTCCCTCTCTTCCCCCTCCCTCCGTGCTCCCAATTTGTTGAGGAGCTTTTGTCCATTTCCCCATCACCATGATACCATGTATGTCTCTCTTATGGTTCTCCTTGCTTCATAGAGCAAAGAATTACCAGACTATAATCTGTATCTCCAGAAAAGCCACAAAACAAGGAGGACCATAAGAGAAAATATTTTTATTTTACATCATAAATTTTAATTGCATCTGAAAGTTTTCTTCTACAAAATCCATATCCACAAACTCCACCTGAAAATTTCACAGAAGAGCACAGTGCTCAATTTGGAAAGATAATAATGTTTCAGTTGTGCACCCCAGAAAGACTGATGCAGTTTTGTATATTTAACCTGACTATTATATCATACTCTTCTAAATTTCATCACAAAGTAAAACCAAAAGTGAGGCATACATTTGTGTCTGATGGCACAGACTTAGTAGACCTCCTAGGATCAGATGGGAGGGGGAAAGTGGAGAGAGAAGGAGGAGAGGACAGAGGGGAGTGGGGGGAGTGGGAGGAGAGATGAGAAGGGGAACTGGGATTGGGATGTAAAAAATTAATTAATAAATAATTTTTTTAAATCTAAAAAAGATTTTATACTAACATTCTTAAGGATTTGATCCAAGCCTGTGATTGAATTATCAAATCATCTAAAGCAGTGGTTCTCAACCTCATTAATGCTGTGACCTTTAATATAGTTCCTCATGCTGTGCTTGCCCTCAACCATAAAATTATTTTCATTGATACGTTGTAACTGTAATTTTGCTACTGTAATGAATCATAATGTAAATACCTGTTATTCCAGATATCGAATATGTAACTCCCCACATTTGATTCCAAAGGGTGTCGTGACCCACAGATTGAGAACCATTTATCTATAGGCTTGAAAACTGGATCAAAATTTACCAAAAGGAGATGAGGACACATAAATAAATTTCAATTTTTCTGTTTAGTTATTTTCTGTTCTTTTCCATCAAGGTAATAACAGCCATAGAGAAAATTAATTCATTCTAACCTTTCCTAGATATGGGAAAAAATGTGATGAAATTATACTAAAAATGCATCTATATTTTTAAAAGCATTGATTTGTTTACACCTAACTAGCTTTTGGAAAGTGGAACTCAATGTTCAAATTCAATTAATACATTTTACCTTCCAGTTAGAGCTCTTTAAATTCCTACAAAGCTCACAAAATAACTCTTATTAAAGATACTTATAACATCCCCAAAGACAAAGCAAGATTTTAATAACAACTAGGAAATTAATGGTTATTATGCAAGCAAAATGATCATGATGTGATTACTAATAATTACAATGTTATATTAATCCCATGGAACCTTTCTTTTATCAGTTAAGGTAGGTAGACAAAAGGGTTCGTGGGGAAAATTCTGCAAACATATGAAATTTATTAGTTAGGGAAACAACTTCTGGTATTCCAATGACTCATATTTTACACTCTTTTCAAATTGTCTCAAACTATTGAATGTTCTGTTTTTAGTGAGGGGTATTCAGGTTCACTGGTGCTTTATTTTGGTCATTCACTACCAAAGGATGAGAAAATCGAAAGTGTTGTTATTTTATTAGTTCAATTTTAGTGCTTGTGTTGTTGGTATCCTGTTCAGAAAGTCCTTTCCTGAGGCAATGAATTCAACCTTACTACTTATTTACCTTCTGACAGATTCAGGGTATGTGGTCATAGGTTGAGATACATTTGGAGCTGAGTTTTGTGCAGGGAGATAGATAATACATTATTTTCATTCTACATGCAGCTATCTAGTTTGATGAGCACCATTTGTTGAAGATGCTGCTTTTACTTAAATGTGTATTCTTGGCCTGTTAAAATCAGCTGTTCATAAAATTTGAAATTGTGGCTGGGTCTTGAATTCTATTCCATTGGTGAGCATGTTTATTTCTATGCCAAATATCATACTTTCTTTTTATTATTAGAGCTCTGTAATACAACTTAAAATGGAATGGTAATAACTCCAGCATGGTTTTATTATTCAGGAATATTTTATCTCTCCAAGGTTGTTTGTGTTTCCTAACAAAGTTGAAGATTTTTTAAAAAAAGGTCTGTGAAGAATTGTTTTGGAATTTTAATGGGAACTGCACTGAATCTGTAGATTGCTTCTGGTAGAATGGCCATGTTCACAAATTAATCCTACTGAATCATAAGCATGGGTGATCTTTTCATCTTCTGGTGTTGTTTGTAATATTTTCAATATCTTTGAGTTTTCATTGTACAGGTCTTTCTCTTGGGTCCCTCTGTATACCAAGGGATGCCTTCAAGAAAGGAAGAGAATAGAATAGTCAAGCTCCCAGAGTCCAGTCAAAGAGAAGGAGCAGCAATAAAATGAGGAAAAGGCTCAAGACAATTTTGGGGATCCTCACAGAAATGGTTGACCTGAGCTAGTGGGAGCTCACTGACTCTGAACTGACAGCCGGGGAGCCTGCCATGACCAAACTAGGCCCCCTAAATGTGGGTTGTGTGGCTTGGGATATTAGCAGTGGACCCAGGATTTATTCATAGTGCTTGAACTTGGTTTTTGATGCCCATTCTCTTTGGAGGCATACCTTACTCAGTCTAAATATAGAGGGAAGGACTTTGGTCCCGCCTCAAAGAGATGTTCCAGACTTAGGTGACTTCCCCTGGGAAGCCTTACCCCCTCTGATTAATGGATGGGGGGTAGAATAGGAGAAGGTGGGGGAAAGCAGGTGGAGGGGAGGGAGAGAGAACTGGTATTGGTGTGTAAAATGAAAAAAATAGTTTTAAAAACAGATTTTTAAAAGGGAGTATAGGAATAAATTTTTTTAACTATCTTAGATCTGACAGAGGACTAGTCTCTTGAATATATAAAGAATGAAAAGAGACCAAACATGGAGAAAATAAATAGCCAAGTAAAACTGGGGTATATAACAAAACTGGGAGTTCTTGGAGCTGAAACTCAGATGGTAGAGAAACACGTAGAAAATGTTCAGCATCTGTCAGGGAAATGATAATGAAAACTACATTGAGATTCATAATGATCTTGGTCATAGTGACCAAGATCAACAAAACAAATGACAGCACATGCTGAAGAGGATGAGAGGGAAATGAAGCACTCATCCATGACAGCCAGAATTTGGAAACACCTTACATGTTCATTAACTAATATCTGGCTAATGAAAATGTAGCACATTTACACAACAGAATATTAATCATCTCTTATAAAAAGACAGTTAAGAAATTTGAAGGTGAATGGATAGACATAGAGATAATCATCCTTAATAAAGTAACTCAGGCCCTGAAAGACAAATATCGCATATTTTCTCTCTTTAGAAATGTGTGATTTAATCTAAACAACCACAGAATTTAGGTAGCTAGGATGGAGAAGATCTTTCAATGGAGAAATAATTGAGTATAATATTGTACATACATAAAAGGGTGACTAGAATAGGAGGTTTAAACAGTGAGAGTGATGGGAGATGAGGATAAAGGAGGGAATATGGGGAGGGGCAACCAAGATTAAAAGTCTTTTGAAAAGCTGTATGGAAACCTACTACTGTAGAAGCTTTCTAAAATGGATACATACATAAAAGTAATTTTATGAAATCACCATATAACAAGGGAGCAATGCTCTAAAAAGACGTCTTATGCCACTGAGCAAAACTTCCGGTGCTTGGTCATACTTTGGTGAGTTGTTGGTGAAAGGGGTTTCAGAGACACCCAGCTACAAATAGCTCAGACTCTTGCTCAGGCTATTGGTTACTCTTCAAAGTTTGATGGTAAGGCCCTATTGCTGAAGACAGCACTTACTGTTGTCATTGAACAGAGGTAGAGCTGCTGCCCAGCTGGAAGCTTCACTTGTATTGACTAGCCTTCATGGAGCTAGAAGTTACTTTTCATTTCTATCATTTCACTCTAACTTAAGAGATCCTATCTGTGTTTCCGAACTGCTTCTTTTGTTAGAAGACATAGCTATTTAGAACTCTATATCCGCTAATTCTAGTATCACTATCATCTGACACTGCCCATGATGCTTAATCAAATTCTTCATATAGTTTCTCTTGTCATTTGATATGGCTTGTAAGGTTTTGGTGTAAATTTTAATAAGGCCTAAAGGATAGCTCAAAGGGTAAGAAGGCTGGTTGCCAAGCCTGGTGACCTGAATTTGAATTCTGGACCTACTGCTGTGGAAGGAAAATCTGGCTCCTGCAAGATAACCTTTGAGTTACACACATAAACAAATAAAAGAATAAATGTTATTTTAATTTAAAAATTTTAAGACTTATTATTGTGTGTAATGTATGTGTATGTGCGTGCATGTGTGTCCACATAGTCCAGGGATAAGCATCAGATCCCCCTAGATCTTGAGTTACAGGTAGTGGTGGACTGCCTGAGATAGGTGCTGGGACCTGAACTCTGGACCTCTGAAATGGCATCAAGTGCTTTTAAACATTCTCAAGAATCCCATAAATGGAAATTTCAAAAAAAAAAAAAACCCTGAAATATAAAGTGGAAGTTCTACAAGACCTAGTGTTAACGTTAATGTGCAACACAGTTGGAATATGGTTAGTGCTCTAGCCACAGGTGGTAACCTTCAAATTCCTCTGGTTTCCTTGTTTTTGCATCTTCTTTACATAGTCTGTTCTCTGTAGTTGTTGCAACTTCAGTCTATTTTTATTGTACAGAGCTCTGTTGATGTGATAGTAAAATGTTAGGAAGGGAAACAGTATAATCTTGGTGAAATTGTTCCTTTGTGAAAGCTTGCAGAAGTGTTTCTGAGATCTTTTCTAATTTTATTATGTCCTTAGGCAGGTTGGGTCAGAAGGTTCAGAATAATCTTCCTCCACGTGAAGAAAAACTCATACCAACTCTGTCACTTTTTGAAGAGTAGGCTTTTGCTAGCAAAGCTGTTTTGTCAGACCTAAGAGAGGGCATGCAAGGAGTCTTCACAAAGAAGATATTATCTAAGCTCCAGGAGGTAAAGCAGTGCAAATGTTTGCTTTACTTCATCTCAACTCTGTAGTTATCATGTGTTTTCTCTCACATATTAAGTTATCAAAGTTACCATTTAAACATTTCCAGCATTTAGTGACTATTACAGTTTCTGTTTCAGATAAGCTAGGCTAGGCTATGATTGCTTACATCTGCCACTTTCTACATTTTAGCATTGTAGTTTGACCTCAGTTTTATGTTATGGCCTATAAGTGTCATTAAACTTTTATTTGTTTCATGTTCTGAGAATGAGAATGACTATTTCCAAGCCCTCTCAATGTTGGCAGTAGATCAGAAGCCCTAGAATGAGAGAGAGACAGACAGAGAGACAGAGAGACAGAGAAGAGGGAGATCTGTCCATGTAACTTTCTTGCTAAGCCTATGGCAGTTTTTTTTTTTTTTTGCATACAAAAAGTATAATATACTGGCATAAAAGACCTAATAGCATCAGGTTTATCATTTGTATACATCTACCATGACAGCTCTTGCTGTCTAGAGTGATTTTCTTCACTTATTCTATGGGTTGTGATTTTGAAATCTTTGGATATCAGATCAAGTGTCAATTCTTTTGTATTTCTATACTTTTTCCCCACTCCGACCAGCTTTATTCTGCACTTAGTTTTTTCCTGTCCTGCTGGCTTTTATTTTATTAAAGCCGAACATTACTTATGTATATTTGTTTGTGTTCCTGGTACAAACAAATATATAGATTTCAGTACATGATTCCAGGAATATTTTTGTTTTAGTGGGGGGCTAGCTCTTGTTCTTGGGGGAGGATAATTGCTCAAATCTTGGGGGACCAGAAAGCAGAGAAAAGGGAACATACATGCTAAATTTATTTTTCCCTGTTATATTCAGTGTGGAATCCTAGCATAAGAGATGGCATAACCCACTTTCAAAGTATGACTTTCTCCCTCAGTTAATTCTCCATGGACAAGACCTCATAGAAACACAAAACTTTTACCCTTTTAATTTCTGTATGTTTCTTAATTCATTAATATTGATATGCAAAATTAACTATCACAGATATTCATACTCAGCCTGCAAGTGAGCAGCAGATCTTCAAGTATATAGATGTTGCTATATCCCCTTTCACAGGACTCTCTTGAGAAGTTTTTCCAGGTGTTATTTGCAGCTCTTCTTAGGCCTATTTGTGCTACAGTGTCCATCTTTAACTGATTCTCCTGACTGTAAAGGTACTATGAAAAGAATTGGAGATCTCCATCAGGTCTTTCCCCCTCAGAGATCAGGGAACCCTGAGGAAAGAGAAGGAGAAAAGATGGTAGTAGCCAGAGGGGATGGAGGACATCAGGAGAATGCGGCCCCCAACAAATCAAGCAGGCCTCACATGGGATCACAGAGGCTGAAGAAGCAAGCATGGGGCCTGCATGGTTCTGCACCAGGTACTCTTGTGTATGTGTTATTGTGGGACTCCTAGTAGTGGGAGTGGGCCTGTCTCTGACTCTTTCGTCTGCTTCTGAGATGCTCCTTCCTGTTGCCATTTCCAGCCTTGTTGTGAGTGTTTTTGTCTTGTTTCATTGCATCTTGTGTCCTGTTTGGCTGGCATGCCTTGGAGGCCTGCTCTTTTCTGAAGGTGAAGCAGAAGGGTGTGGATCTGTGGAGGGGGGTAGGTGTGGGAGGAGCTAGAAGGAGTAGAGGGAGGAAAGACATGGTTGGGATGGATTGTACGAAAGAAGAATGTATTTTCAATAAAAATAAAAAAAACTACTTTCATATTTAAAAAGTCACAAGAAATGTTTGTTGGAAACATTATTGCATCTGGTCATAGGACGATTTCAGGTTCCTATATTTGTACATGTAGTAATTCACTGTACTGAAGGCTCACAAACAGAAGTGTCTGATTTCTCATCATCATCAGGAGCAGATGGAAAATCACCTTTGCACCATATCTTAAATTAGAGGTACCTTCACTCAGTACAGATGAACATGTAGTTTCTCATGAATACTAAAATTATTTGCTGAAGCAGACTTGAACTTGCTAGTAGTAGCCCTTTGTGCAAAACTAATTTAGTATAATTTATAAACCTTATTTTCTTGCTGAACTTCTGCTGATCAGTAAAGAACACTAGAAGTCACTAAGGAAATCAAGAACTTATATCATCAGGAGAGTTCATAAAAGAAACAAACAGCTATGTACATAGTTGAACATATGTTCTTGTGGTATGAATACATGTTTTGGATATATGCCTAAGAGTGGAACTACTGGATCATGAGATAGACTAATTACTATTTACCTGAGGAACTGCCACAAATTATTATAGTGCTATAGTCTTGAAAACAGCTTGGTATTGGCACAAAATAGACAGATAGACCAACGGAATAGAATTGAAAACCCCAATATTAACCCATACACCTATGGACACCTGATTTTTGACAAAGAAGCTAAACTTATACAATGGAAAAACTAAAACATCTTCAACAAACAGTACTGGCATAACTGGATACTGGCAGATAGATCCATATCAATCCCCATGCACAAAACTTAAATCCAAATGGATCAAAGACCTCAACATTAATCCAGCCACACTGAACCTCTTAGAAGGGAAAGTGGGAGGTACCCTTGAACAAATTGGTACAGGAGACTGCTTCCTGAACATAACTCCAGTAGCACAGACACAGATCGACAATTAATAAATGGGACCTCCTCAAACTGAGAAGCTTCTGTAAGGCAAAGAACACAGTTGACAAAACCAAGCAGCAGCCCACAGATTTTGAAAAGATATTCACTAACCCCACATCTGACTGAGGGCTGATTTCCAAAATACACAAAGAACTCAAGAAGCTAGATACCAAAACACCAAATAATCCAATTAAAAAGTGTGGTACAGAACTAAATAGAGAATTCTCAATGGAGGAATCTAAAATGGCAGAAAGAAACTTAAGAAAGTGCTCAACATCCTTACCCATCAGGGAAATGCAAATCAAAACAACACTGAGATACCATCTTACTCCTTTCAGCATGGCTAAAATCAAAAACACCAAAGACAGTTAATGCTGGAGAGGATGTGGAGAAAGGGGCACACTTCTCCACTACTTGTAGGAGTGCAAACTTCTACAACCACATGCCCCTCAACTGAAGAATGGATGGAGAAAATGGGGTACATCTACACAATGAAGTTCTACTCAGCAGAAAAACACAATGGAATACTGAATTTCACAGGGAAATGGATGGAACTAGAGGAAACCATTCTGAGTGAGATAACCCAGTCACAAAAAGACAAACACGGTATTTACTCACTCAAATATGGGTTTTAGACATAGAGCAAAGGATCACCAGCCTACAATTCACACCACTAGAGAACCTAGGAAACAAGGAGGACCCTAAGAGAGGCATACATGGTCCCCTGGAGAAGGAGAAAGGGACAAGATCTCCCAAGAAAATTGGGAGCAAGGAGGGAGGGGAGAGAGAGTTAGGATAAAGAAAAGGGGAGAAGAGGAGGGGAGAGGTGAGCATGAGCGAACAGAAAGATTGATAAAGGGAAAGAATAGAGGAGAACAAGAAAAGAGATACCATAATAGAGGGAGCCATTATACATTTAAGGAGAAATCTGGCACTAGGGAAATGCCGAGATCTGCAAGGATGAACCCAACTAAAAATCTAAGCAATAGTGAAGAGGCTACCTTTAATGCCTTTCCCTACTAATGAAATTGATGACTACCTTATATCCCATCCTAGAGCCTTCATCTAGTAGCTGATGGAAGCAGAAGTAGACACCCACAGCTAAGCTTTGAGCTGAACTCCTGAAATCCAGTTACAGAGAGGAAGGAGTAATGAGCAAAGGGGTCAAGACCAGGCTGGAGAAACAAACAGAATCAGCTCACCTGGAAGAGTGGGAGCTCATGCACCCCAGTCTGATAGCTGGGAAATGAGCACAGAACTGATAGACCCCTTAAATGTGGGTGTTTGTTGGTTAGGAGAACTGGACTGTCTATGGGGCCTCTAGTAATGGATCAGTATTTATTCCTAGTATACAAATGGATTTTGGGAGCCCATCCCATCCCACATAGAGGGATAATTTCTCAGCCTAAACACATGGAATAGGGCCTAGGTCCTGCCCCCAAATGATATGACAGACTTTGAAGACTCCCCATGGAAGTCATCACCCTCCCTGGGGAGCAGAAAGGGGATGGGCTGGAGATTGGTGGGGATGATAGTGGAGGATGGGAGGGTTCATGAACTGGGATTGACATGTAAAACAAATTTGTTTCAATTTTTTTAACTATAAAAAGAAAAAAAGAAGCAAGCAATTCATAAGACTGTCTGAAAACAGAAAAAAAATTAATGGAAATTATTATGTTTCCTTTGCTCCAAAGTTTGGTAATTGTTTTCTTTTGCTTTAGAACTAAAATTTGAATCATAAAAACCATCCATAATATCTGCAGTGCATTAGAATGACTTTTCATTATATGTCATTTGCTGTTCATATGCCAGAGTCACTGTCCAGAGTTGTGTTTTCTACATATTACTAAAATGAAGAAAATGCCACAGGTGGTAAAAAAAAAATGTAATTATTGCTCAAGAAGATAAAATGTAGCTTCTGGACATTATAGGTATCTCACATGTCTTTCAAATACAAATATAAACTGCCTTTAAAACATCTGAGAATGTTTATGGTCTCCTTAGACAACCCCCAGTTTATTTTTACGGATGGTTGTATGGTTGTATGGTTGTTCCATTAGAGCTTGTCCTAATGATGAACTTAAATGAAAACTCTCAAAAGAAAACCGACTTTCCTTCAAGTTCTTTAAACTTTCCCTTGATAGCACTGCTCAATTTTGTAATGCTATGAGAGGCTTCACCATCTCATTTATTCCCTAACCCAGAAACAGACATTCAGAAAAACCCTATTTCCTTCATCTTTTTTATTTAGTTCCTGGCCAATTCCTGTTGCAACTCCCTCCCAATTTTTGTTTAATTCTTCTCACAAGAGCTAATATCACTTTGTTTTCTTTCTGATGCACAGTTCTACACTGGATTGAGATAATGCTTTTAAAATTCAAGAATGATTTTTCTACCTTAGAATTCAAAGATTTTAGATGATCCCTAGTCTTCCAGAAGATGAAGTGCATATTCTTCTGTAAAAAATAATGCAGACATCAGTGAGGTGGAGAAGCAAGAATTTTAGCAATATGTTTAGGTCAATAAGGATGGGAAGAGAATTTTAAAGAGGACTTAGGCAGGATTAGAGGTGAGGTGTAGTAGTGTGACAGTGAACATGGAAACTGCAGGTGGTTTAGACAGCAAGTGGGCACATCTTATGCATGATGCACTGTAAACCCTCATGCATTCCCTCTTGGTTCACATCCTAGTATTCTACACTGACATTGTGCATCTGAACCTCAGCCAAGGGCTTGAGCTGAAGGCAGTGGTAGACTCAAGTTAAAACCATATATTAGATAAAGGGGCCTATGGGAGGATTATAAAACAAGACCATGGAGAGAGCCTCAAGGACAAAAGAGTTCATATAGAAAGGGGTTATAATGAATGAGTCTGAGGAAGGACAATGAGAAAAGTGAAGTCATGAGAGACAAATAACACCTTGAGACTGACCGCCTGGTATTATCAAACATAAAAAAGCTGGGTAAGCCCCAAGATAAGGAACAAGAGAGTGCAAGTTAGAGAATGTTAGTGGTGACTTATTTATAACCATGAGACATAGTAATTAAAAGAATGGAATCAAAGCTGTAGTGCATGGCTAGTTAATAGATGGGTTATATAGCAAAGCTAAAGAGACTAGTGTGTGTATCTCTGACTCTTTTGCCTGTGCTTGGGACCTTTATCCTCCTACAGCGTTGCCATGCCCAGCCGGCCATGTTATGAAGTTCATGTTTGGTGGATACCTTGTGAGTCCTGCTCTCTCTCTCTTCTTTTTAGGGTAAATAGAGGAGGAACTGATCTGGGGGAGAGGGAAGGTGGGTAAAGGGACTGGGAGGAGGGGAGGGGAAGGTAAACTGCAGCTGGGATGTAATGCATGAGAGAAGAATAAAAGTGTAAATAAATAAATAAATAAATAAATAAATAAATAAATAAATGGCAAAATTAGACAAGATTTCTAGAAAAAAAAAATCCAGTAGAAAACAGAAAGCATGAGAAATGAAAGGCCTTCCAAACTAAATCACCATTTTGATATAATTAGTCTGACAACAATGTTATATCCAGAAAACACTTGAAGATATATACATGGGATGAGTTTCCAAAGGCAATAATTCAAGCAAAAAAGAGATACCAGATTCAAAGGCAGGGCTACTTTAAGGGCCATAGGCCACCTGCCAGCATGAGAAAGAGTCATCTTGGAAATAAAACAGAATCTGACTCAGAATTTGGCATTTGTTGGCTATATAAACATGAGTATTAGCCAGTTTCCATGAGCTTCACTAGTTCACCCATATTTCCTGGTATAATCAGAGAGTCTAAAGAAACAATAGTTACTAAACTAAATTATAAATCTAAGGTATGAAATTTGAAAATTAATTCTCAGGCAAGTTTAATAATTCAGAACTAAATGCTTCAAATTATTTACCTATTTCAATTTATGGTTGCATCATAACATTGTGAAAAAAAGCAATAACTGTAGCTTTCAATATTACCTTCAGTTTTTATAATTCACTGGAAATTCAGAAACCACTGCAAGCTATTCTTCTGGTGATCTTGTTTTTGATAGGAAATAAGAGTAGATTAGTCAAGGCCATATGTATAGACTGCAGCATCCTGAAACCAACTACAGAGCTTCTGTGGTACTAAAGATACATTGTTTTCCTGGCATTGGTGTGGACATGTGTAAGGTACTGCAAGTGGGGAAATTAAAAACCATTGAAAGTCAGGACTGCACCAAGACACATAAAGTTATTTCCACTACACACACATACAACACACACTCTTTTCTGAAACAAGGTAAAAATTCATTATCAAACACTTAGATGTGTAAGATTTCTTCATGTTAAAGCATGTAACTAACTTTGAAATGGTTATCTAGTACCTGAGTATTTGGAGAAGATAAAGTAAATATCATTTAGTCTCTGATGTATATATGGTCTAAAAGCAGACAAGATCCGAGTCTGAACTCAGGCCTTATGCGGTCCTGGTATTTTCAGTTGAAGTTGTTCTAACAGCCCATTGATTACAAACTTAGTAACTTAGAGGAAGTCAGGGGGCTTTTTATATTTGCAGGGGAAGGTACTAGTTCATTATGTTGGGAGTTACAAAACTGTTACTGCTTTCAGTGTCAATAGGGGGTTAATTTGTGCTAGAAGGTTAATAATATATGTGCTTGAAGTCTTTAAGTTATATATTTCCTATATTCAATTTAAAGGAATTTAAATTACTGAATTAAATAAATTTAATCCACCTCAAGGAAGCACATAGTAACTGAAGGTGTGAAAGACACAGACTACTAGAAAAAATTATTGTGTTTGTCTTTGTCCTCACCTAGTTTTCTACTTTTTCCCACTGTATTCTTGCTTTTTTAAAAATTGTTTTTATTTTTTTTTTCATTTTACTTATCAATTCCAGTCCCCCTCTCCCCCCACCTCTTCCCTTCCCTCCAGCATCCACTCCTCAGAATGGAAGGCCTTCCTTGGGGAGTCTGGCATGCCAAGTTGAGGCAGGACCAAGTCCCTCCCTGCTGTATCAAGGCTTAGCAATATATCCAACCATAGGGAATGGACTTCAAAAAGCCAGTTCATGCACCTAGAATAAGTCCTCGTCCCACTTCCAGAAGCACCTACAAGAGATCAAGCAACATAACTGACACGGGGCTTACTTCGGTTCTCTCTTTTACTCCAGGACGTTTTCAAATTTCTTACTCATATCTAGTAGTTTCTATTTTCTCCATTTTGATTTTGACTTATCAGTTGAAGGAGCAAGGCTTCAGTTATGGAAAAAATAAATATGCTGGATGTTGTTAATTGCTACTAAAAGTCATACAAATCTAGCTGTGGAGTTTTTTGTACATAATCCCTAGAAGTAAAGCAGAAATATATAAAACAAATATTTGAGGAATGGATATTAATAAATGTTTCTTGATTCCTATCCCCAATGTGAAACAAGTTTCACAAGATGTATAAAAGTCACCCAATTTTACTTTTTAAGTATTAGTTCATCATTTCTATGAGTTCAAGTGTTCCTTCATACATGTATGTGTATCATGTGCATCCTGCTGTTTGCAGAAGCCAGAAGATGGCACCGGATCCACTGGAACTGGAGTTACAGAGAGTCATAAGCTTTTGTGTGGGTGTTGGGACTCAAACCCAGGTCCTCTGGCAAAGCAGCAGATGCTCTCAACCACTAAGTCATCAATGCAGCCTCATAAGTTCTTTTAGTATATAGTTTGGTGTTATTTAAAGATACAGCATGCTATAACTTAGGCTTTTGTGAACAGAAAATTATGATATGAGTTTTATTTTTCTATGATATAATTCCTAATGATTTAAATTCTGTGCTTTTGATAAATTTAAAAAACTCACACAAACACTTATTTCAGTGTTACAAATTACCCCCAATATTAAAAGCTTCAGAAGCAAACACATTAATTATCTCACAGCTCCTGTGTGAGGAGCCAACTATGAGAGTATGAATTAGTTGACTCACCTGCTTCAGGGTCTCTCATGAATCCACAATAAAAAAACATGAGCAGGTTGTATTCTCATGTCAAAACTGGCCTGGAAAGGATCCATTTTCAAGCTTACTTATGGGGTTGTAGGCTGAATTCAGACTGGGATCTCACCTTGCAAGTGGCTGAGAACACCCTTGGGTTCCTGCTGTCAGGATAAAATCTTGGAAAATTCCAGGAGACTGCATATTTAGATTTTTTTAAAAAAGAAAGGAAATAGGTGCTTCTCTTCTGATTTACAAAATGCTATTGGAACAGCTAATTCACACACTGGCGGCAAGATTGAAGGCTCAAACATGTGAAAATAGGAAAGAAAGTATACACACTAGGTTGCAATGTGGATGTGTGTGCTTTCTGATAACCAGATACCAAGTGAACAAGTCTATTATCCTGTGCAAATGCACATACCAGGCCTACAGTTAATGGTCTTCAATTTGGGTGAGAGCAGCACAGACGACAATCAGTATTTCTCCTGAGTCCTTTTGGCATTACAGTGCTTGATTGATCTGCTGGAGTACAGAATTGTACCTAACAGAAATGTGTTTCTGGTAGTGCTTTTTATTGATTCACTGATGATTGATACTCATGCTCTGACATAAGCAGTGGAGGTTAAAAATGGAAATCTAGAAAAAGTCTACAAAAGTATAACACTTGAAGCAAATAGGGTGTAGACACCATTGAGCAATGTGTTTCACATTGCTTTATGACATGATGAGACACAGAGGCTGTCCCTGATGACCCTGAGTCTTCCAGCTGTCTGCCTCTTTGGTATGATGTGGCCATTCATGATCCAGCCGTAAAGAACTGAACAACTTGTTCACAGTAAATTTTTACTTTCTCAACTTCTAATCTTCTTCCAAATGTCTTGTTTACAACACTATCCTAATTGATCATTTTTCAAGTCTTATGGTCCTTTATCTTTTTTACAGTAACTTATGAAATCCTATCCATGTTATAGTTTTAAATTATACCTGTGGTTTATGACTTTTAAAATTATACATCAACTTATTATTAGGGATTATGTAAACCAGGCACGATGTTACATGTTTGTAAGCCTACCTAGGAGGCTAAATGAGGAAGAAGGCATCAAGCTTAAGGCCTGCCTGGGGAAAATAGAGAGATCCTGTTTCAAAATAAAGAAGAATGTCCTGACCAGGCGGCAGAAACACAATACATACAATATAATCTGAAAGCAGTCTCCTCTCCCTCTAGCCCCTCCAGTTCCTCCCCATCTCTTACCCCATCTAGATGAACTCCCTTTCTGCCTTCCATTAGAAGATAATTGGCTTTTTTTTTCATTTATTTTTTCCTATTTATCATTTTTTCTTATTTTAAGTGTCTTTCCCAGTTTCCTCTCCCTCCCTTCCTCACTCTCTCCTTCCCATGCCTCCCAAACCCCCTCCCATCCCCCTTCTCCCCCTCCACTCCACAAGGAGGGTGATGCCTTCCAGGAGGGATCATCAAAATCTGTCAAGTCATTTGGAGTAGGGACTAGGTTAAGGGAGTATCCTTCCATGGGGAATGTGTTTCAAAAGATCTTTTGTGCACCAGGGATCCATCCTGGTTCTACTGTCAGAGGTCCCTTAGATTGCCCAGGCCTTCTATATGACCCATGTTCAGGGGGTCTGAGTCTGTCCAATGCTGGTTTCCCAGCTATCAGTCTGGGGTTTGATGAGCTCCCACTACTTTAGGTCATTTGTCTCTGTGGGTTTCTGTAGCCTGGTCTTGATCCCTTTTCACATCATTCCTCCCTCTGTGCATCTGGATTCCAGGAGTTTGGCTCAGTGTTTAGCTGTGGGTGTCTGCTTCTGTTTCCATCAACTACTAGATGAGGGCTCTGTGATGGCATATAAGTTAGTTATCAGTCTTATTATCAGGGAAGGGCACTTAAGGTAGACTTTCCATGATTGCTTAGATTGTTAGTTGAGGTCATTGTTGTAGGTCTCTTAACATTTCTCTAGAGTCAGTTTTCTCTTCAAACCTATAATGGCTCCCTTTATTATGGGATTTCTTTCTTTCTTTCTTCCTTCCTTTCTTTCTTTCTTTCTTTCTTTCTTTCTTCCTTCCTTTCTTTCTTTTTTTCTCTTCTCTATTTGTCCCCTGACTCAATTTTCCTAGTCTCACATATTCTCCTCTCCATCCCTTCTCTTTCTCCTAACTCCCTCTTCACTCATTGCCCCCCCCCCACTCCCAACATGCTCAGGAGATCTTTGTTTCCCCTTCTGTGAGGGATCTTGTATGATTCTTTTGGGTTCCTCCCTGTGTCTAGTTCCTCTGTCGGTGTGAATTATAAGCTGGTGATCCTTTGCTCTAAGTCTAAAATCTACATATAAGTGAGTGCATACCATGTTCCCCTTTTTGTTAATGGATTACCTCACCCGGGATGGTTTCTTCAAGTTCCATGAATTTGCCTGTGAATTTCAAGATTCCATTGGTTTTTTCACAGAGTAGTATTCCATTTTGCAAAAGTGCCACATCTTCTTTATCCATTCTTCAGTTGAGGGGCATCTGGGTTGCTTCCAGGTTCTTGCTATTACAAATAATGCTGCTATGAATATAGTTGACCAGATGTCTTTGTTGCATTGATGTGGATCATTTGGGTCTATGCCTAAGAGTGGAATTGTCTGGTCCTGTGGTAGACCAATTCCCATTTTCCTGAGGAGCTGCCATACTGATCTCCAAAATGGCTGGAAAAGTTGGCACTCCCACCAGCAGTGTAGGAGTATTCCCCTTTCTCCACATCCACTCCAGCGTAATTTGTCATTGGTGTTTCTAATTTTAGCCATTCTGGCAGGAGTAAGATGGTATCTCATAGTTGTTTTGATTTGCATTTCTCTGATGGCTAAGGATGTTGAGCACTTTCTTAAATGTCTTTCAACCATTTTGGATTCCTCTATTGAGAATTCTCTCTTCAGTTCTGTACCCCACTTTTTAATTGGATTATTTGGTGTTTTGGTATCTAGGTTCTTGAGTTCATTGTGTATTTTGGAAATCAGCCCTCAGTTAGCTGTAGATTGGTGAAGATCCTTTCCAAGTGTGTGGGCTGCCACTTAGTCTTGTCATCTGTGTCCTTTGCCTTACAGAAGCTTTTCAGTTTGAGGAGGTCCCATTTATTAATTGTCGATCTCAGTGTCTGTGCTACTGGAGTTATGTTCAGGAAGCAGTCTCCCATACCAATTTGTTCAAGGGTACCTCCCACTTTCTTGTCTAAGAGGTTCAGTGAGGCTAGAGTTATGATGAGGTCTTTGATCCATTTGGTGTTAAGTTTTGTGTGTGGTGATAGACATGGGTCTATCTGCAGTCTTCTACACACCATCATCCAGTTGTGCCAATAACATTTGTTGAAGACGCTTTCATTTTTCCATTGTATAATTTTAGCTGTTTTGTCAAAAATCAGGTGTTTGTAGGTGTGTGGGTTAATATCAGGATTTTTGATTCGATTCCATTAGTCTACCTGTCTATTTTGTGCCAATACCAAGCTGTTTTCAGGACTATAAAGTCAGGGATGGTGATGCCTCCTAAAGTTCTTTTATTGTACAGGGTTGTTTTGGCTATCCTGGGTCTTTTGTTTTCCCATATACAGTTGATTATTATCCTTTCAAGGCCAGTGAAGAATTGTGCTGGGATTTTAATGGGGATTGCAATGAATCTGTAGATTGCTTTTGGCAAGATTGTCATTTTTACTATGTTTATCCTACCAATCCAAGAGCATGGGAGTTCTTTTCATTTTCTGGTATCTTCCTTAATTTCTTTCTTTAAAGACACAAAGTCCTTGCTATATAGGTCTTTCACTTGTTTAGTAAGTGTTACCCCAAGATACTTTATGTTGTTTGTGGCTATTGTAATGGGTGATGTTTCTCTGATTTCTTTCTCAGCCCCTTTATCGTCTATATATAATAGGGGTACTGATTTTTTGAGTTAATCTTGTATCCTAAACTTTATGTATCTAATGAGGCTGTGAGACTAGAAATATTAGAGCCACTCCTTTAAGTATCCCTTCCTACAGCTAAAAGAAAAAAATGGGATGATGAAAAACTAACACAAAAAAAGGTCTTCTGTAAGGTGCTCTCACCATTTGCTTAAGATACAGTACTTTGGGTATTAAATGCTTAGGGTAAGAGTATGTTTGGAGTCTGTATGTCTAGTGTACATTTCATTGTTCAGACCATGCCCAGATGGTTGTGTTGACTATAGACCTTTAAAACAGATTTCAGAGTCAGGCAGCCTAAGAAACCTCAGTTTCTTAATTGACTTGGTCTCTTCATTCTAACTGCCTTCATCAATAGGACGGGGATTATCACAAGGGCAACTAACTGCTCCATGGCCTTGCTCTGAAGTAAAATTAATTCCTATTTGTTGACAACTAACAGGAGCTTAGCTCTGTACCTGGATGTATAGTATGCATCATCAGCGCAATCAACCTCAGAACAAAGGATTTCAGCAGGTAAACAATAATTTTATTGAGAGTAGAACAGAGTCAGGTGCTAAGTAGGAAAAACAAAAACACAAACAACAAAAAAATCAGACACCAGACTCTGAGCTGAGACCCTGTCTGTAGACATGCTTCATGCCTTCATCAAGGATCAACAAAACAGGAAGTTTCAGAACTAAGGAAAATGGACTTCAAACAACCTCTCAAGAGTAATGTTTCAGTCTTTCAAACTTCGAAGGAGGCTTTTCCTGAAAAGCCAACTCATACCAGCTTGAAAGCAGAGCCTTCTGAACCCAGCATCTGCCCCTTCAGCTTTGAAAATAGACCACAACTTCTTGACTGCAAAAAATTCTAATAGAGAAAATAACTCATAACTATCTTACATAGCCAGGTCCTTCACAGACGCCACCTTAATAATGCCCATTGAAATAAAAACAGGGACTTTTAAATGGGAAAATGGGAACAAATTTAAAACATGTTATGCCATATTTTTTCCTAGAGAAAATTCAATTAATAGTTGAATAAGAGAAACTTTCATTTCCTTTGGCATTTATATTAATCTGTTCTAAGACATTAAGCAACTCAGAATGCTTTTGAAAACACCCTTGCTAAATACTTAATAATATTAAAGTTCTAATTAAATGTTCTATTTATTTGCTAATCTTTTTCAAAATAGGGTCTGTTAACATGTGTTAAATTTATAACTCATAGTTTGGTATATATGACCATTTAATTTATAAACAACAAAGATTTTTCTTACCAATTATGAATTTAGGAATAAATAATTGGTTTAGTATTTTAAAGACTGATAATTTAATTTGTTATAATTAATTATCTCACAATAGCCAAGCATCACAGTTGCAATGGAAATGGTTTTGTTTCCATGTGGCTCTAGATATGTAAGTTAGGAAAAATTATTTCCTGGGTGCAAAATGCCTTATTGTTTGTTTTACCTAAATGCAAATCTAAGTTGTCACTTTTAGAATTTTATAGTGCAGCTTCAGAATGATTGGAGAAATGTTAACTGTTTAGTATTGTGATGTCCACATATGAAGAATCCAATACACATAGAGATAATGACCAGGATGGAGCCCCTTCTTCTATGATGAAACCTTTTAAAATGTTTCAAATGAATTCTTTCCTCAAGATGCCACGTAAGTAAGCCTTGAAGCTCAATATCCAGGAGTAGCTTTTCTTCTTTCTGTTCCATTTAAGAACAATGGGAAAGACTACATATATTGGCTTTTGTTGAGAGATCTTGAATTGAGTACTTGTATTTTTAATGTGGTGCCTCTACAGAGAGCTTGTGAATCATCTTGTATATGTAAGTTTTTAGGTAACCTGGGCCATGAGAAATAAAGATTACTAGAGTTACTGATGTGTCTCTTGGCTCTTTTAAATGAAAGCATTTTACAGAGAGAATAAAAATGAATTCTTACAAGCTGAGTGGAAAGTTAAGTTATTCTGGTTTGTTTAAGATTTTGGATGAGACTCTAGAAACTTCTTTGTCTGTCAGTCATCCTATTTAAAACAGCTACAGACAAATGGAGAGACAGAAAGGACAGAACCTTGGTCACAACTACCAGAGCTAAAGCCAGGATCTGTATGTACCCACATAGCAAGTGTGTGGTATATGGTAACCACAATGAGGTAGAAGGTATGACTCGGGGCTTCCTAGATCCTTCTTGCTTTGTAAGTTATTTTTTCACCATTTTCCTGCATGCTCAGGTAATATTATTTCATTTATACAAAACATATTTGTTGGAAACCCTTTGTATAGCCCACACTGTTTCAGGCTTGGGATAGCATCATTGGATTTCACTTGAGTCCAAGATCCTGAAAAAAATAGTGAAGATAAAGTAATTACCCCAGACCTTATAAGTCCCAGGGAACATTTCTGCAAAAAACTGTCCAAACACAGATACCAAGGATGACCCTTTTAACTTTCCTTCATCAAGCCTAGAAACAGACCCTCCAAACTCCCGTTGTCTGCCTCATGATGATAACAAACATTTATGAAATGCTTTCCCTCACTGTCTGATATGAATAAAATGTGTGTGCAGTAAACAGAAAATTAGAAAATTCCTGCCCTCTGACACTAGAATTCAGTGGGGAGTTAGGCAGATGATGAGAAACACCACACACTTACATGCGTGCTAACACACACACACACACACACACACACACACACACTCACAGAGTTGAACTTTAGTAATTACTTAGGAGAAAAAAATTAAAAGATAGAAATTTTTCAATATGGACAGTGTATTAGCATGTTTCTACTGAGACTAAATTATTTATAAAGAGAAGAAATTTATCTCAGATATGAGAATAGGACATCTAAGATCACAGTGCTCATAGGATGAGTAGGGCAATCTTTCTTGCTCCCAGCATAGTGCCTTGCAGGTAGATGAATCCCCAGGATAAAACAGAGTCACATGGAGGAAGGAAGATGGAATTCTCACTCGGTTCTGTTTAACTTATTTGTAAAGATGTAAATGATACTTTCCAAGCCAGTTTCTAAGATTCCTTCCTTCTCAACCTCAGTAAGAAAAAAGTTTTAACATGAAGTTGGAAGGGATACAATCAAATCATAGTATATAGATGTTTGACATCTGCATGGAGTTGGGTAACAAGGACTCGTGGAAATGACTATAGAGAGAGTTTTTTTGTTTTTAATATTTATTTTTCTTATTTTACATGTTGATCCCAGTTCCCTCTCCCTTCCTTCCTCCCTCCTTCTTTCCCACCCTCCCATGCCCCCTGACCATCCTCCCTTCCCATCTCCCAGCACTCCATATGTAGGGTGAGGCCTTCCAGAAGGGGTCATCTAAATCTGTCAAGTCATTTGGAGTAGGGATTAGGTCCTTCCTCCTGCCTCTAGGTTAAGGGATTATCTCTCCATGAGGAATATATTCGAAAAGTCCTTTCGTGCACCAGGTTCCTGGTTCCACTGTTAGTGGTCCCTTAGACTGCCCAGGCCTTCTAAATGAGACCCATGTTTAGGAGTTTTGAGTCAGTCCAATGATGGATTCCCAGCTATCAGTCTGGGGGCCCATTAGCTCCTCCTTGTTCAGGTCAGCTGTCTCTCTGTGTTTCTGTAGCTTGGTCTTGTTCTCTCCCTCTCTGTATCTGGATTCCAGTCTGCCTCAGTGTTTGGCTGTGGGTGTCTGCTTCTGTTTTCATCAGCTACTAGATGAGGGCTCTATGATGGTGAATAAGTTAGTCATCAATCTCATTATCAGGGAAGGGCATTTATGGTAGACTTTCCACTGTTGATCAAATTGTTAATTGGGGTCCAATTTTCTCTTCAAACCTATAATGGCTCCCTCTTTTATTCTCTTTCTCTCTCTCTCTCTCTCTCTCTCTCTCTCTCTCTCTCTCTCTCCTCTCACCTATTCCTCCCCTATTCCTCTGTAGGATTGGTGAAGATCTTTTCCCAGTCTGTGGGCTGCCCTTTGGTCTTGTCAACTGTTCTTAGCCTTACAGAAGCTTCTCAGTTTGAGGTGGTCCCATTTATTTATTGTTGATCTCAGTGTCTGAGCTACTGGTGCTATGTTCAGGAAGTGGTTTCCTGTACTAATTTGTTCAAGAGTACCTCCCACTTTCTCTTCTAAGAGGTTCAATGTGGCTGGATTGATGTTGAGGTCTTTGGTCCCTTTGGACTTGAGTTTTGTGCATGGAAACAGATATGGTTCTATCTACAGTCTTCTACACACCATCTTCCAGTTGTTCCAGCACCATTTGTTGAAGATGCTTTCCTCTTCCCATTGTATACTTTTAGCTGTTTTGTCAAAAATCAGCTGTTCGTAGGTGTGTGGGTTAATATCAGGATTATCGATTCTATTCTATTGGTCTACCTGTCTAGTTTTGTGCCAATACCAGGCTGTTTTCAAGACTATAGCTTTATAGTAGAGCTTAAAGTCGGGGATGGTGATGCCTCCTGAAGTTTCTTTATTGTACAGGGTTGTTTTGGCTATCCTGGGTCTTTTGTTTCCCATATAGAGTTGATTATTATCCTTTCAAGGTCAGTGAAGAATTGTGCTGGGATTTTGATGGGGATTGCAATGAATCTGTAGATTGCTTTTGGCAAGATTGTCAATTTTACTATGTTTATCCTACCAATCCAAGAGCATAAGATTTCTTTCCATTTTCTGGTGTTTTCTTTAATTTCTTTCTTTAAAGACACAAAGTCCTTGCTATATAGGTCTTTCACTTGTTTGGTAAGCATTACCTCTGGATACTTTAGGTTGTTTGTGGCTATTGTAATGGGTGATGTTTCTCTGATTTTTTTCTTATCCCCTTTGTTGTCTGTATGACTATGGAGAAGAGTCTGAAGGAAATGACCCAAGTAGCCATGAGAAGATCGTTGTAGAACTTGAGAAAGGATAGTGATCATGGTAATGAAGCAAGAATAAGAAGGCTTCTGGGGCACTCACTAGACTTCTTTTGATGGAGGCATAGAATCCTTCAGAAAGCAAGCCTCACTGAGTCCACAATGGCACCTTTTATAACCAGTTACAAAGTACTTATCTGAAGCGAGTCTTATTCTAAAGTTTCCTTTGTTTCTTTTGAAGATAATCAATTCAATTGAAGATAAGGCAGCATAAACTTACTAACAACTGGGAGGTCAAATTATTGAATGCAAGCATAATAGCATTAAATGCCAAGGCTTTTTTTTTTTTTTTTTTTTTTTTTTTTTTGGTTTGCAAGGCTCTGATAAATGTAACTTAGCTAGAGATAGTAGATTGGAAGGAGACTGGACAGAATTCTGGATGGTCTTGTCAGTACACACTAAATAAAGATCTTCCTAGCTCATGGATGAATGGGGCAAAGAAATGGTAACAGGAAGAATTATTGTATCTTGTGGTTTTATTTCTTGCCTTGCCTGAGTCTCTTGTAATGAATGGAGATAGTGAAACCTTTGGGTATTTTTGGGAATCTCAGCCCAGATAAAAGTTGTACTTCATTTACTTTATGAGGAATTCCTGGATATTTTCAAATGTCTCCAAGCAGCACTTTTTGCCTGCCCCCCCTCCACCCTCCCTGCCCTGAGGTAGCAGTGAAATAGAAAGGATAACATCATATATCTAGAGAAGGCTGTGACTTGAACCCCCAATGCAACCCCAACATGATGTGTGTGGTTGAGAGTGAAGAAGACTAAGAAAGAATAACAATCCACTGCAGCTAAGGTGAATTGAGAAAAGGCTGAGTGTACCACAGTTTGAACATCTTCCCCATTTGGATTAAGAAAGATGCGGATAGTAATAGGTCTGAGCCTGAGAAACAGAGAATGTAGGGATATACGTGCATATTAATTGAGACTTAGTGGACAGAGACAGCGGAAGCAGATGACAGCGACCATGTATCAGCAGTTTCCCCAGCCAGTAATGGTAGGAAAGTGACCACACCCCAACTGCATTTTAGAAGTCTTCCCTGGAAGGGAAGTGGCAACAGGGTAGAAGGAAATCATCACTCATTGAGTACACACCAGAGGCAGCTGACACAAATTTTGTTTAGCATCTGTTTTCTACTGAGGGATAAAATATGACCTTAAATATTTCACTCCTGAGCATGTGGTCTGAAGGACCAAATGTTCCACTATTTTACTATTAGTTGTGTTTGCTTGTTGCTAAGTAGTGAAACAAGTCCACTATGTGGCCCTGTTTGTTTCTTTCTGTATTTTGTTCCCCTGTTTCTGGAAGAAGCCCTTTAGTCCTAATATTCAGCTTTGTAACATTGATTGTTGGGTAAATATCCTTCTGTTACTCTATGCCCTCCCAGTGACATTCTCCTTGGGCATTTCTTCTCATTAGGAAGAGGGATCATATGTCATTCAATCCAAATCAATGAAGCATTAGACATTCCCTGAGGGCTGTCAATAGCCTCAGGAGATGACACTCTCATAGTATCAACTCATGCTATCTTCAGTGGAGAATGTGCTATTTTCCTTCAACATGCATCTACTCTTCGACAATGCAACATAGTTCCTTTCATTATTTTTGTACATGTATTTAGTATTCATAAATATTACTTTAATCTTTAGCTAATAAATTTAGTAGATAAAACATAATTTATGCAACTTTCATTTTTGGCTTACACAGTATGTTTACACAATTTTACTATTAAAAATGTAATGGATGAACATTTTAGAGTACAACAATTTCATCACATGTTGAGTTGTTGCTTTAGGATACATTCCCAGGATTAGGTCAAAGGGTATGGTCATTCTCCAGGATCTTAATGCTCAGCTAAAAATTGTTTTCCAGAAATATTGCTATGATTCACACTCTCATTAGCTGCATCAGAGTGGCCTTTTCTTTCTTTTTTTGCAGCATTGCCAGTATTGAGAACTCTTATTCATAAAATGGCAAATTGAAAGACATTAAGATAGTGATTTAGCATGGCTACAGACATGGGTCTATCTGCAGTCTTCTACACACCCTCATCCAATTGTGCCAGCACCATTTGTTGAAGATGCTGTCCTCGCCCCATTGTATAATTTTAGCTATTTTGTCGAAAATCAAGTGTTCATAGGTGCGTGGATTAATACCAGGATTTTCAATTTGATTCCATTGGTCTACCTGTCTATTTTTATGCCAATACCAGGCTGTTTTCAGAACTATAGCTCTGTAGTAGAGCTTAAAGTCAGGAATGGTGATGCCTCCTGAAGTTCTTTTATTGTATAGGGTTGTTTTGGCTATCCTGGGTCTTTTGTTTTGCCATATAAAGTTGATTATTATCCTTTCAAGGTCGGTGAAGAATTGTGGTGGGATTTTAATGGGGATTGCATTGAATCTGTAGATTGCTTTTGGTAAGATTGCCATTTTTACTATGTTAATCCTACCTAACCAAGAGCATGGGAGATCTTTCCATTTTCTGGCATCTTCTTTAATTTCTTTCTTTAGAGTCACAAAATTCTTATTATGTAGGTCTTTTACTTGTTTGGTAAGCGTTACACCAAGATACTTTATGTTGCTTGTGGCTATTGTAAAGGGTGATGTTTCTCTGATTTCTTTCTCTGCCTCTTTGTCGTCTGAAAAAATTAGGGCTACTGATTTTTTTGAGTTTATCTTGTATCCTGCTAGTTTGCTGAAGGTGTTTATCAGCTGTAGGAGTTCCCTGGTAGAGTTTATTGGGTCGCTTATGTAAACTATCATATCATCTACAAATAGAAACAGTTTGACTTCTTCCTTTCCAATTTGGATCCCCTTGATCTCCTTTTGTTGTCTTATAGCATTAGCTAGAACATCTAGTACGATATCGAAGAGATATGGAGAGAGAGGACAGCCTTGTCTTGTTCCTGATTTTAGAGTAATTGGCTTAAGTTTCTCTCCATTCAGTTTGATGTTGGCGTTTGGTTTACTGTATATTGCCCTTATTATGTTTAGGTACGTTCCTGTTATCCCTGACCTCTCCAAGACCTTTATCATGAAAGGGTGTTGAATTTTGTCGAAGGCTTTTTCTGCATCTAGGGAGGTAATCATATGGTTTTTCTTTTTCTGTTTGTTTATATGGTGGATCACATTGATAGATTTTCATATGTTAAACCATCCCTGCATTCCAGGTATGAAGCCTACTTGGTCATGGTGGATGATTTCTCTGATGTATTCTTGAATTCGGTTTGCCAGTATTTTATTGAGTATTTTTGCATCGATGTTCATCAGGGATATTGGTCTGTAGTTTTCTTTCTTAGTTGTGTCTCTGTGAGGTTTGTGTACCAAAGTTATTGTGGCCTCATAAAAAGAGTTTGGCAATGAACCTTCTGTTTCTATCTTATGGAACAGTTTGCACAAAACTCAAGTCCAAATGGATCAAAGACCTCAACATCAATCCAGCCACATTGAACCTCTTAGAAGAGAAAGTATGAGGTACCCTTGAACAAATTGTTATAGGAGCCCGCTTCTTGAATATAACTCCAGGGGCACAGACACTGAAAGAAACAATTAATAAATGGGACCTCTTCAAACTTAGAAGCTTCTGTAAGGCAAAGGACACAATCGACAAGACCAAACGGCAGCCCACAGACTGGGAAAAGATTTTCACCAATCCTATATCTGACAAAGGGCTGATCTCCAAAATATACAAAGAACTCAAGAAACTAGTCAACAAAACACCAAATAACCCTATTAAAAAATGGGGTACAGAACTGAAGAAAGAATTCTCAATGGAGGAAATCAAAAAGGCTGAAAGACACTTAAGAAAATGCTCCATATCCTTAGCTATCAGGGAAATGCAAATCAAAACAACTTTGAGATACCATCTTACCCCTGCCAGAATGGCTAAAATTAGAAACACCGGTGATGACTTATGTTGGATAGGATGTGGAGAAAGTGGAACACTCCTCCACTGCTGGTGGGAGTGCAAACTCATACAGCCATTTTGGTGATCAGCATGGCGGTTCCTCAGGAAAATGGGAATTAGTTTACCACAGGAACCGGCAATCCCACTCTTAGGCATATACCCAAAGGATTCACATCTATGCAACAAAGACATCTGTTCAACTATGTTCATAGCAGCACTATTTGTAATAGCAAGAACCTGGAAGCAACCTAGATGCCCCTCAATTGAAGAATGGTTAATGAAGATGTGGCACGTCTATACAATGGAATACTACTCTGCAGAAAAAAATAATGGTATCTTGAAATTCGCAGGCATGTGGATGGCACTTGAAGAAACCATCCTGAATGAGGTAACCCAGTCACAAAAAGAGGAACACAGTATGTACTCACTCATATATGGATTTTAGAACTAGATCAAATGATCACCAGCCTATAATTCACATCACCAGATAAACTAGGATACAAGGTGTATTCTAAGAGATTCATATAAAGTCCCTCACAGAACTGGGAAGGGACAAGTCCCTCAGAGCTCAGGTGAAGTGGGGGAGGACAGCGAATGGAGAGAGAAGTAAGAGAAAATGAGGGGGAGGAAAGGAAAACATGTGGGACCAGGAATATTGAGCCTGGTCAGGAATAGAAGATAGGAAAGAGAGAGAGAGAGACAGAGACAGACAGAGAGAAGATAAAAGAGGGAGCCAATATTGGTTTGAAGATAAAATTGAACACAAAGAAAGGTCAAGAGAACTATAAGTCTGCTCCCAACTAACAAGTTGAGCTTACGTGGAAAGGCTATCATAAATGCCCTTCCCGGAGAGTGAGATCAACAACTAACTTCTCCATGGAGCCCTCAACTAATGCCTGTTGAAAACAGGAACAAACACCCATACATAAACACTGAGTCGAACTAGAACCCAGATGCAGATGGAGAGGAAAAGACCATGCGGCAGAAACACATAGAGACAGCTTACCTGAACAAGGAGGAGCTAAGGGCCACTAGACTGAAAGCTGGGAAGCCAGCATGGGATTGACTCAGGGCCCCCTGATTATGGGTCTCAGCCAGAAGGACTGAGCACTCTAAGAGACCTCAGACAGTGGAGCCAGAATGTATCCCTGGTTCACAAAAGCACTTTGTGAACATATCCCCCATGGAGGGATAACTGCCTTAATCTAGAGACAGGAGAGAAGCCCTAGTCCCTACTTCACAGGACCTGTCAGATCTACATGACCCCAACTGGATGGCACTCCCCTACATATGGAATTGGGGTGGGGGGATGGGAGGGGAGGGTGTTTAGAGTGCATGTGAGAGGGCAGAAAGGGTAAAAAGGGAGGGAAGGAGGGAGGGAGGGCTGGGGGGGAGGGAGTGAGGGAGAGAGGGAGGGAGAGGGAACTGGGATCGACATGTAAAATAATATATTAAACTAAAAAAAAAAATGCTTTGACTCCTAAATTTAAGTTGAAGGACAAGTTACTGGGGAAAAGGATTTTTATTTTTGTTTCCACAGAAAATGAAAAGATGTGGATTCCTTCCAGACTAATGTGGTTTGATCACGCCAGACCGCCTGAAACAGAGTACAAACTGATCCTACATTCAAAACAGCTGGACAAAACAGCCCTACAGACTACAGCCAGGATATCTGACTCTTCTTAGAATCCCCCAAGACAGCGCCCCTTACCAGCAGGAAGTAGTTTGGAAAGAACGACGCCCAAATTCCCAAATATTGTGTATAAATGTTTGTTTTCATTTAATTGGACTGTTATATAAAATTAAATAAAATTAAAAAAAGATAGTGATTTAGCTACAGAAACTAAAATTCTGTGCATTCTAGAAAGAACGATTTGTCATTGTCTTTCTGAAATGAAATTAGAAACCTTTACAGCATCTGAGCTGGAATTTCAGTTCAAAAACTTTCATGGTAGTAAATGGATAGCATGTTCAAAAATGAACATTGAAGAATGTTTTGATAATATAAAATAGCAAAAACTATGAACAACTTAAATATCTAGGAATTGCTGATAAATGGCTGAAGTGCTTATATGTTAACACATTGCAATTGCTAACATCATGAAATAATTTTAATATGGAATATTAGTGAGATGTTAAGTAAAAATATTCTATGATATCAACGTATCTTAAAATTTAATTTGAAACTACATGTTTATTGTTTCTCTTAATGTATAGAAATATATTCCAAAATATTAACATTAAATTTGGGGGTATTATTTCTGTTTTATTTGTGCTATTACACTATATTTTATAGTTTTTAAATAATTAACCAATTTTACATATTGTTACATTAAAATTTTCTACCAGATTTTACTTTGCATCTCATTATTTTTATTTATTTGACTATTTATGTGTTGCTTTGCTGCTATACTCAGAAATGTCTATGTATATTTCAGTTTTCACACACAGGAAAAAAATCTTTAGTAAACTTAGTCATTTAATGTTTTTACAAAATTGGCCCCCATTTTCTGGGAACAGGTGATATACATATTTATCCTTATTTTTCATGACTGAGTAGTAGTGACATATTTCTCCACATTAGCCGTTTATACTTCTGCTATGTCTTATTTCAGCATTATATGATGTCTTTTCCGTATGATCTCTTCCTTCTATCTTTGACCTTATTTTAGTTTTCAGTGACCTTAGATTTCAAGGTTTAGGAGATGATTTTGTTTTCTATTTGGTCTTTACACTGTGTTTCCCTTTCTAGTATATTGACGTTGTCTACAAGACATATTTCAGGACGTTAGTGGATGATCCTGCGGTGTTCAGTGACTGTCACTTTAGTTTTCTGGTACTTAGAGCAAAGTTTTTGGATCACAAGAAATATGTCAAATAAGAAATCACAAAATTTTCAGTAATTTTATTTCATTCTTACAAAAATTATAATTTTAAAAGATGGAATAATAAAATCCTTACTTTGAGTTTCATAATTACTGGTCTAGATTTTTTTCCAAAAAAAAGTCAATACAGACATAATCACCATCTTAAATGTTTTATGAATTCAATTATAACTATTCATGATTATCAACTTGGTATGTGAATATGTGCAAAAAACACATTTCCTTATATTCATATCATCATTTTATACTTAAATGATGTTAAAGTCATTAACATCATATAGCAATCTTAACAGACAAGTACAAATTAGTGAAAATGGAGGAAGACATTTGACACAGTCTGGAGGTTATCTTGGGCTGGTGACTCCCACCAGCATTTATTCAGAGATGTCACTAAATATGCAATAGTGAACAAACAGTCAGTCATAAAATAAAACATTGCATGACCAAAAATAATTATTAGGATGAAGGTTAAAAAATTCTACTGTGAATAAAGACAAAAAACTGAACTAACAACTTGAATTTTTATTCACAAACTTTCAATTTATTTCATGACATAGGGCAAAGCTACCACAAACTTAGTGGCTCCAAACAATGTCTATTTATTATCTCAGGGATTCACAGGTCTACAATTCATGCACAGCTTAGGGAGGTTAACTAAGGCAGTAAATTCTCATCTGACATCTTGGCTGAGAAAAGGTCTTTGTAAACTCATGCTGTCAGCATTCAGTTTCTTGCTCTCCAATTCCTTGTTGATGTTGGTGTCATCTTGTCATCTGCTTGTCTGGGCACTTTTCATTACACAGTTCACAATACGGAGACTTCTTCAAAGTCACAGAGAGACCTTCATTGCCACCTTCTCTTTGCATTTTTCTTACAATGGAATATGAGCAATGGAATGTAAATTCTCTTCATAGACAAAATAATATTTCCTTTATTTCTTCTCTTTCATTTATAGACCTGCAGTTGATTGCTGCTTGCTGGCCTGTTCTTTCTCCTTAAATTTCTTTTTCTGTATTAAAGAATGTTTGCAGGATTTAGAGACTGGAGTATTGTGCTATGGAAAGTTCTTCTTTAGCCCTCTTTTCTTGCAGGTGATAGGTAGAGATTCTTACAGATCCTTCCCTGATTCTCTCTCTCTCTCTCTCTCTCTCTCTCTCTCTCTCTCTCTCTCTCTCTCTCTCTCTCACACACACACACACACACACACACACACACACACACCACCTCTTAGCAAGAATGAAATCTTGAAGCATTTCCTGAATCCAATACCATAAGATTAACAACTTATAAGTGGGAAACACTTATTTGGTTCACAGTTTCTGGAGTTTCAACCTTTGATCAGAGGGCCCATTGATTTGGGGGGACCATGGACCTCTGAGGGATCAAAGTTGCTTAATTTACAGAGACTGGGATGTCAAAGAAAGGCACATTTTGGTTTTGGTCTCAGGACAACTGTCTGCACAACAATGTACTATATTTTGTTATTGTGAATTCAGCCAGCACCATGATCAAATGCAGCCGTTTATGCTTTCTAATTTTTTGTTTATGAAAATTCATTGAAAAATAAGACTTAATAGTATTTTCATATCAGGTTATTTCCATACATTTTAGCATTGATAAATGTAGGCTTTTTAAAAATCAAAAATTATAAGAAAAATTTTTAGAAATATGAAAGTATACTCCTGATAGTCCTCTAAGTACACAGCATCTCATTACTAGTTCTTTCTTCTACTCTCACTTTTCAGTCAAGTCCAATTATTTCTTTAATTTAAGAAAAATCATATAAAATACATTTTATCATATCCTTTCCTCACCAACTTATCACCCCATACACAGGCTTCATGTTCTTTTTTCTCTTCAAAAAGGAAAAAAAAATCATCCAATCAGCCCACCATACCCCCCCCCCACACACAGACACACAGACACACACACAGACACACACACACACACACACACACACACACACACACACACACACACGGAATTCATTTATGTTGGTCAACTACTTCTGAGTTTGAGGACATCCCGGGAGTGTGCTTGATATATCCGTGGTGGGGATTTCTCAAAAAAAACTGAAAATAGATCTACTTCAAGAACCAGATCTGCTACTCTTAGGCACATACCTAAAAGACTCTATACCTTACTACAAAGGTACTTTCCTATTAATGCTCATTGTTGCTCCATACATTACAGGGAGAAATTAGAAATGCCTAGATGCCTATCGATTAGTAAATGGACAACAAAAATGTGGTGCATTTACACAATAGAATATTATTTAGATTTTAAGAAAACTGAGTTTATTAAATTTGAAGGTAAATATCATGAGTGAGGCTTCCCGATCTCAGAAAGACAAATATCGCGTATGTATAAGTTTAGATATATGTGTTTCATTAAGAATATCCAAAGAGGTTAAATCCAACTATGTAAAAAGTAATCTGAAGCATTGCTATTTCCTTGGATCTTTTAGAAAATGCAAACTTCCTAGCCTCATACAAGACCCACTGGAGTTGATTTTCACTTGCACTTCTAGGTTGAAGTAAATCTGTGTGGGTGAAGTGATGACTGAGGCTGTAGCATTTTCTTCTTTGTCTTTAATAAATAAAATGCTGTTTAAACTGCCCATGCATGTACAACAACTGTTATAATAGAATCAAATGTCCCTTCTCTTTGTAATTAATAGAATTCAAGCTCTGGAATTATGACTTCCAGAAGTATGGCAGAAGTATCATACAGTTACCACCTTGCCTGTGGGAGCCTGCACTCTTTGGATTCTTCATTGGACTGTCCTTTGAGAGCTCAGCAGTTCTATGTGAAGCCCAAGCTACATGAAGACAACACATGCTATTACTCTGGTTGACAGCTCTGAGTGTGTGTTCAGTTGACCGGAGCTCCACCCAACATCTGGCTACAAGACTCCCAACTGAACTTCACTTGAATCCCTGACTACAAAATTATAAGTAAAATTAAATGGATGCTTTAAGATTCTTAATATTGAGATGATTCTTATAATAATAGAGGCAGTGTTGGCTCATAGGAATCATGTTGTCCAGCTCTTGCTCTGAGCCTTCTGTAATACTGACTATTTATTTCATATTCTTAGCTATATTTGTCTAATCATAAATCACTTAATGATCTCAACTTGCTAAAATGCCATTTGTCTGATTACACTTTGTTTGCAAAGTTTAATAACACAATTGAGGTTAATGGCAGTTAAGATGAATTTAAGCAATATTGTTTTTCTTGACAAGATTGCACATGTGAAATGAAAGACAATAGCTTCAGGTGTCTGAACCCATGAAAAGCTTAGGTACAAGCTGACCAGAAAAGATTATCCAAGTCAAACGAAGAGTGATGAGATGATAGAATAAGAAAATTGTTGACTATTTCTGCAGAAGTCATTTCTGAATTTAACATTGCTCCACAATTTGTTTCAGGGCAAGAGTTTTTCCTTGGAATCATAACAAAAATGCATATTTTTATGAAAGTAGCCAGACTCTTCTCAGCTACCAAGCTTTTGGTGTCTATTTAGGGTAGCTTTATTACCTTTGTGAAAGCCTGTGAATATTTAGTTTACAAAGATATTTTTATTAAAATATTAATTCAGGGGTAAGCCAAATATACCCTTAAAGACACAGGTTATAGAAGCTCAGTTTTAAGGAAACATGTAGTCTTCTTATTTATGAACAATTAACTTGATAATGTATTGACCAGATGGCTGCTGTTCTCCTGGATATATGATGTGTTGCTGCCTCAAAATCTGTGTGTTTTGCTTGTTGTTGAATAATTTTGATTTTACAACTACAGGTGTTCATTATTGCCAATTTTATTGTTTAATTTCTTTTTATATTTTATACTTTCATATAAAATCACAAAAGGCTAAGCTACAAAGACACTTCATTGATTAGATTTTTGCTTAACTCTAACAGAGATCATTGGTGCATTTAAAAATTATCTTTCTTGTTTTATGTGTTAACTATAGAAATCCATATTCTTAGAAATTTCCAACTTGTATATTTTATCAAAATGAAAAATAAAAGATAGTTATTCACAAATAGTATTGTGACACTTTAAGTAGATGTTCTGAGGTGGATCCAGTGTTCAGTAATGATAGTAAGTATACATTTTTCTTTGACTTTGACTTGGTATCAATAGTTTGTAAACAGGACCATATCTCTGTCTAAATTCCACTTTTAGCCTCTTGAACAATTTAATATAAACTTTCTTGTAGTTTAGAATATACATATCATTTTCTCAGTACTATGGGATTATTATTCTATTGACCCACTTACTCATTATTATTAGCACATATGAAAAGATTTTTATAATTCTGGAAACAAACAATAATTAGTATAAAAGTAAAACCAGAAAAATAGATCAGAGTTCACACAGAGGTAAGGAACTGTGAAAACTTGATATAACCAACTTGTTTTCAGTTTTTTCAATAGAAGTATTTAGAGTCTGGTGCAGAATTTTGTAGCACATAGCCTTGAGTTAATGGAAGAGAATCTCCCTCTTTTCCCGTAGTCCATTGTGTCCACATATAGTCTGCTTTCCTTTGTACTGCAGAGGTTGATCCCTGGCCTTTGTCATTTAGGAGCTATTACTCCAATTGTGAACTGAATTCCATACAATCCTTTCATGTAGCAAAGGACTTTGTCCCCACACCTTTAATTGTTTTTCACCATTGGCTCACACAAGTGTTGTGTAACCATGCTCATTAAAACACAAAAATGGGAAAAGAGGGATTCTCTCTCTCTCTCTCTCTCTCTCTCTCTCTCTCTCTCTCTCTCTCTCACACACACACACACACACACACACACACACACACACACACACACACAATCGTTTTGACCTTTTACCTCATCCCTTCATTCCATATCCACATTGACTTTTTAAAAAATAAATTTATTTATTTATTTAATTTTACATCCGGCCTCAGTTTCCTGTCTCACGTCTCCTCCCAGTCCCCCCTCCCACATTAACAGCCCCCTATCCACATTGATTTTATATCAGTTAAAGCAAAAGTTATTGAAAGTATTATTCAGGATGTTGTGTTGAGATTTGGGGGGAATAGTAACTGAAGCCTGCCTTACTATTCCAGTTGAGATGTTGTCTTAATTAGGCTTTCTAGTGCTATGATTAAACACCATAATCAAAAGCAAGTTGAGGAGGAAAGGGTTTATTTGTCTTACACTTCCATATCACTGTTTAACACTGAAAGAGGTCAGGGCAGAAACTTCAACAGGGCAGAGGACTGGAGGCAGGAGCTGATACATAGGCCATGGAGCAGTGCTATTTACTGGCTTGCTCCTCATGGCTTGCTCAATCTGCTTTCTTACAGAACACAGGGATGGATGTGGAGGGATGACTCCAACCACAATGTGCTGGGCTTTCTCACATCAATCACTCATTATGAAAATGCTCTACAGGTCAGCCTCTATCTAGATCTTATTGATGCATTCTATCAATTAAGGCCCCCTCCTCTCCAGTGACTCTAGGTTGTGTCAAGTCAACATAAAACTAGCCAGCACAGTTGCTATTGAGAGAAAAATAAAGGTAGTTGAGGAAATAGAAATCATTAAACAGAGGCATAAGAAAGAATAGCCTGGCTTTTCTAGGTATCAGCTTCTCCTCCTTCTCCATCTCCTCCTCCTTCTTCTTAAAAAGCATATTTATTTTGGTATGTTATTTTATTTGTATATATGTGGAGTATGCCTGAGTAAATGTACACAAATTACCTGTGTGCTGGTGCCTACAGAGGACAAAAGAAGTTGTTGACTTCCCTGGAACTGGGATTACAAACAGTTGTTAGTATACTAGTATGGGTGCTTGGAAACAAACTCTGGTCCTCTGCAAGACCAGGAACTTCTTTTAACCACTAAGCTGTCTCTCTAGCTCCTAGACTGGAGCTACTTAAACTGTGCTTTCTAATTCCATATAGGTTCACACAAGTGAAAGTGGAATGATCACAAAAATTTGCAACTGTAAATGATTTCTGAGCATGCAATAACCTGAAAATTAATTCAAAATTCAGTGTGGAATTAGTGCTAGATATTTCTGGTACCACTTGCCCAGTGCAAGTGTCCTCATGTGGCCTCACTGAAGCTTCATTTCTGAACACATAAATATGTACTTTTCATGGTGAATACTGCTTGAAATTTCTTGGCTTATTTTGGAGACTTCTACATGTTGTGTGGGACAGTGCTGTTACTGCACACACAAAGATAAAGAAACATAATTGCTTAATTATGGGAAACAAAGACTAATGTTTTCCTATTATTATCTTTTGGCATGTATCAAGTGAGTATATCTTTGGGTATATTGCATAATGTTTAATTTTAAAACTTGCCATTTGAGCTGCTGATTTGAGTTTTATGAAGCATCATTAAATTAATTTCGTATAAAAATTAGAGCAGAAATATTAACATTTTCTAAAGTGATCCTAAATATATATCTTCTGTTTTATAGTATGTCTTTATGTAAAGCATCTTTCTCAGAATTAATTATTATTTTATTTGTGTGGGTGCTTTGCTTACATGTATGTTGTACCACATGCATACAATGCCTCTGGAGGCTAGAAGAGGGAGGCAGATGCCCAGGAACTGGCATTACAGATGGTGTGAGCCACCATATGGATGTTGAGAATGATCCTTCTTATTGGTGCTGAAAATCAAACTCAGGTCCTCAGAAAGAGCACCAGATGCTCTCAACCACTGAGCAGTCTCTCTAGCCCCAGGTCTTACTTCTGAATCCTTTCCCACAACAACAGGTATTTGGGGCTTATATGAAATAGGAACAGCTAATGACAACAGCACCCTCTTCCACCTTATTGCTTTTACCTCAGGACTAGGGCTGATTTTCTCCTGAAAGATGTTTCAGTTGCCTAGGAAACCCTTCATGCTACATTCCTTCCCATGAGTGGCCCAGGGAATAAATAGCTAGGCTGTATCCTGAAAATGCAGTATTGGAGGTAAAAAATTTCTCTTTTTGGAGTTAAGTTGTGCTGAAGACAAATAGATTCTAAGAAGCATAACACAAATATACCATAGTCACTAATGACTGAAGAAAAGATAAAAAAGATTAACTCAAATATGTCTTATATTTTCTTCATAGCAAAGCCTCAGAATCAGTGTAGAAACAAGTGAAATAAGTACATTCAAAATATGTGTTTAATTTCCTGACAGTTATCACTTATAAATACACTTTCAATATTCTATATATGGGCTCTGTATTTCCAACTGAAACATTAATGGGTGATGCAGTGGTCTAGAGTCAAATAGCATTGATTGACAAGAACATAATAAAACTCCATGCTCTACAGAATAAGAATGATGCATTTTACTTCTACTTTTGTTAAAACAAATATGTATTAACCATCTTGGATCAACCACAGGCCCATTCTGCCTTTGAAATTAAATTGCTTATTTAATATTGTATATCTTTTGTTTCTTTGATATCTTTTTATGAATACAGGTCCTTATTGAAATGTTCTATTTCTATGAAGAGACCCCATACCTAACTATTATGGAAGAAAGCATTTAATTGATGGATTGCTTGCAATTTCAGAGGGTTAGTGCATGATCATCATGGTGGAAAGTAGACAGGCATGGCACAGAAAGAGGATTTGAGAACTTTACATATACAGGCAGCAGGGAGAGGGAAAAAAGAGATGGGGAGAGACAGAGGAGAGAGAGAGGGAGATGATGCAAGAGACAGAGAGACTGAGTTTATCACAGGTTTTTGAAATCAAAACATACCTTACCAACACCTCCTAGAGCAAGGCCACACCTCCTCCAATAAGGCGACACCTTTTTCAATAAGGCCACACTTCCTAATCCTTCTTTTTTAATTTTTTTCTTTTCTTTCTTTCTTTCTTTCTTTCTTTCTTTCTTTCTTTCTTTTTTTTTAAATCATCCCTTCACTGATTTGGACTTCTGTGCTTATATTGGATGCATCTGTATTCTTTAAATTCAATCTGCCCTTTTGTGCATAAATCATCATTTTGCTCAGTATTTGGGACCCACCTAAGTTTTAACCTATTCTAATCAAAGCATAACAGCATCTTAAACAATGTTTTATTGTTAAATCAAATGAACATTGTCTTTTGTTGCATTGAATTCCATCTTGATTACCCAAATTTAGTTATAGTGAGAATGTGTGAACAATAAGCTGTCAAGTATTTTTTGTCTGAAGAGTTCTTTATTTCATCGCTACTCATTAGTAATGTAGATTTCTGATATGGAATGCTGGGTTTAGCATTCCAGGTGAATTGTTTTCTCCAACAGGAATTTAGCCTTGCCTATCATGGATAATTCTACTGTCCATCCAAATATGTTTTCTTATTTATGGTTGTTTTGAGACAGTGTTTTCTTGTGTAGCTTTGTAGATAAGGCTGGCCTTGAACTCCCAGAGATCTGCCTGTTTTTGCCTCCCTAGTGGTGGGATTGAAGGTGTGTACCACCACCTCACAGCCCAATTACATTTTTCAACAGCAATCTCTAGATTTTCTTCTTTGTCTTAGAGGATGCTGGTGAGCATGTAATTCATATAAATTTTTTATTCATGTAACATGTTTGCATACAAATAAATACATAACCTCCCATTTCTTTAGTGTAATGAAGTCTTTTTTGATTTTGGTGAAGTATATGTCATATCCCTCTACAAATATTACCTCTGCAATTTTCTCCCTGTCTTTTTTTTTTTTTTTCTTTCTTTCTTCTTCTTCTTAAACTGTTCACCATTTTCTTAAACAGGGGACCAAGGATTTAAATATATGAGCCTATGGGGGCATTCTCATTCAAAGTATCACATCAAACTTCTGGTTCTTATGATTTGTGTTTCAATATACAGCCTACAATGTCAACAACGTACCTCTAAAGGTTGCCACAACTTCCTTGCACTCTATATTCTCTATAGTTTATTTTTTACTTCCTAAAATGAGAAAGGAAAAGAATGAACACCACAAAGTTTTAATTGACCTTCCTTGTTAGAAAATTTGAATTATTTCTTAGTTATCATGGTATCTTCTCCCACAGGAGTGGTCAAATTAACCAAATACCAAAGGACCCCAGTTTAAGATCTGGAAGACTTAATGCAGAAGTGGTACAGTGTGTTTTGTCAACAAACACTGTTTTGTCTTTGTGGCTTAGTTTTTCAATTTACTTTTCTTACAGAGAACCAAACAGTGGGGGGCTGGAGTAGAGTTGGAATACAGGGTGGAGTAAGTCAGAAGAAGTGAGAGAAAAAACTGCCCTGTGCTATCACTGAAGTTCTTTACATCTTCACAAATCAAAATGGACCATAATTTTCTTGCTCCTGGTGATGTCATAGATGTCCGGAAAAATTTATTTGACTTAAGTGTGTTCATCATAGACTGAGCTGCTTTGATTTTGATGCTTTTGTCCTGACCTTCTGGCTCCAGAACAAGTTCTTAAGACTCACAGCATTATTTCCTAGCACTGTGCTCAACAACAACAAAAATGAAGCTTCCTTTGTCAACTTTAACTGTGTGTCACGGTTCAGGAAAAGTCATGAATTGTGGCATTATTATTTTGTAGAGTCATCTCTCTCAAAGAAGTAATGATTTCCCATTAAAGTCTTAAAAATTACTTTAGAGACTTGGGATATTAGAACTGAGTGAGAATTGAAAAGCTGGAAAAAACACTGGTTCTCTGGAGTTATAAAAAACCTTATATAGTCATTTAAAATAATTTAATGTGTTCTGATTCCATTTCCCTATGCTTTCTGATTCAGGGTGGTAAAACCAACAGAAGATATACTGGCCTTCCATACCAAAGCTGTAGGAATAGAAACAGTGAGATGAAGAGATCATATCCATTAGTGACAATTTCCATCAGATCTTCTCCATTCCAGATGCACAGTGTAAAATCTAGGCAGAATTGTGTGTGATACAGTCCCTTAAAATGAAGCAGGAATGAGTAAAGGGGCATTCTGATATGAAGGAGAACTATATAGTACATCTTTGGATGAGTTCATAAATAAGAGCCCAAGATAGAGGTTTTTGTGAAAAGTGTTTACAGGGTGTGATATTCCTTGGCAAAGAAGACTAAGATTGGGTGGGGAAAAACAGCTGTGTTATCAGTTAGATAGTGGCTTCTGTGTGGTTTATTAGAAAAACTGTGTCTTGGACTTTGTCCCATCATGAAACAATTGGCAGACATTTGACAACCAAATGTTAGTCATTGATCATTAGTTGCTTCTCTTTCTCTTGCCCAAAGAACAAGGAGTAGTGTCTTTTAGACAAGAGGGCTACAATTTGAACAATCACAATTCTTTTTTTTTTTTGATGGCATCCATGAGCCTGGTAGGAATTTTTATTTATTTATTTATTTTTTAATTTAATTTTATATAACAAAGTCCAATTAAATGAAAACAAACATTTATACACAATATTTGGGAATTTGGGTGTCCTTCTTTCCAAACTACTTCCTGCTGGTAAGGGGCGCTGTCTTGGGGGATTTGAAGAAGATTCAGATACAATTCTTATATCATCATGGGAACGTGTATTGTGGTCCAGCAAATGGTATCAAGTCATATCATTAATAATAAAACCCCTCAATGATATTGTTTCTGAGCCTACCATGACCCTAGGGATGGTGTTAAAACATAAGGAAAAGGTCAAACTAATTACATAGGTATGTAGTTTGTGCAGTTTGAGCTACACCATCCAATGTACTCTACCTCTTTGTTTTTTTTTTTTTTTTTTTTGGTTAAATTGAAGAAACTATCAAGGTGCAAAAATTATATTCCTTTTTAATAATTATTTTAATTAAAATATAATTATGCCATCTTTCTTCCTGCTAACCCCTCTCATCTTCCTCTCTACATACATGGTATTTTTTCTTTAATTATATTATTACTACATGCTTATACACATATTTATATTTACATGTAAATATATAAATACAAGCTGTTTCTTGTATTGATATGCTTTCAATACCAGTTGGTATTGGATAAGCAATTAGGGAGCTTATCCTGCAGAAGACTAATCCTCCCTCCCTTTACTGATGTTAATGTCCTATAGCTCTTCATCTTGGGGTATGGCCTCTTGAGATTTCTCTCATTCACAATGGCATATCAAATGCTGATTTTGTCTTCTAGATAATGACAACCCTTTAATGTCTTGATTTCAAGATGTTTTTCTGTCATTTTGACTTAGCACTTTTTTGGTTGCTTTTCTTTTACTGTGGTAAAATAAAGCATTTAATTGGGCATATGGTTTCAAACAGTTAATAGCCATTATAATGATCAAAGGCCTGGCAACAGTAAAAGCTTCCTCCTAATTCTTCCCAAACAGTTTCAACAACTAGGGAGAAAGTATTCAAGCATATGAGCCAATAGGGGGTCATTTTCATTTGAACTACCACAAGCTACTCAAAATTTTTAAGACTATTTTTATCAAATTTCCCTTTGAAAATTTTATATGTCTACATATAATGCTTTCTGATTTCTATCCCATTCCTCACTCCCTCTTAGATTCCCCCCATGCCCATTTATTCCCCCACCTCCCTCCAAATCCTTTGTTTTGTGAACAGCTAATATACTTTAATTGGAATAAAATTCATAAATAAATGATATCTTACATGCTGGGAAACTAACACATTTATCAACAATGAAAAGTAGCATATTTTGTTGCTTACTAAAGATAATACTAATTAATCCTAAGTAATCCCTTTGTTTAAAGTGACAGGCTCTAACAAGAGTGACTCTCCAAAGGGATAATCTGGAGGAGTAAAGCATGACTCATGCAAAGAGAAGCCCTACAGAGCAAACGAGGAAATCAGCTGTTTTCACCCAAAATGGCCACCAGTTCCCAAGATGCTTTGCAATTAATCACCCTACTTAAGGAGGTACTGCTGATTTAAAGTGCTGCCATTTGACTAAATCTCAGAGGTTACCTAAGGGATCAGTCAAGTCCTGTCACTGTGGTGATTTCTCTATTGCTGTCTTTCACCTTTCAGAGATGCCTCTACCATCTCTGACCTCATAACTCCCTATGCTATTTAGCCCCACTACTTCATCTATAATTGTTTCTCTTTCTTCATCCTATTAGTCTTTTGTTTTCTAAATCCATGTATTGATATATAATATGATGCAATAGCTACCCAGTATGTACTTTTGGAATGATAGAACAATCTGGACTCTTTAAAAAGTCAGGTGATTTGCCCAAGGTCATTATCAGTTTCCTATTTCAGTAGTAATTGCTGGAACAAGATGCTTCAAGTTTAATGGCTTAAATTAACACAAATTTTACACTTCTAAAATTCAGGAGTTTAAAAATAAAAGGTCTCATAGGAGATGCGGGTTTCTCTGGGGAGAATTTGTTTCCTTGTATTTTGAGCATCTAGAGACACCTGTATGGTTTGTATTGTTTGCTCTTCTGCCTTTGTCAAACCTAACTTCCTCTGTTCCTCCTCACATTTGCTTAAAAGCATCTTCCTGGACTCCGACTTTCATCATATGAGAAAGCCTCCATAGTAATCTAGAAAAACCTCCCCATTTCCATGGGGATGATACTTTGCCTGGGGAGTAAAAAAGATGAGCAATGGAGAAGAAGAGCATGAAAGGACAGGTAAATAACATGAAGAGGTTTTGAAAAGGTGACAGGAAAATATATTCTTTTAGGAGCTTAGTTATGTATATACCTCTCTCAGAGGCCTCTGCCTCTGTCTCTCTCTCTCTCTTACACACACACACACACACACACACACACACACACACACACACACATACACACATCTCATGGAATGATAATCCTTCCATAAGAGCCATTCATTATCTAACAAGAAAGCCAGTGTTGGGCAAAGGAAACCTTTCTGCCAGGTGTTGTTAGGGAGTTGTCTTGTGAACCAGGTGGGAATAACCATTGTCCTTGGCTGCATCTCAGAACTTGATGCTAAGATCCTGATACAGAAGATACTGTATACATTGGACAGAAGACTTGGAGGAACTGAACAGAAATTGACTCGGAAGCCACTTCCTAAGTACTGTCTTTCATGGTGTTTTCACGATCCATACAGACAATCTTCGGTAACCTCCTCATCTCAAAATTCAAAATCACATCTATAATATCTTATTTTTTCCCTACATAAGGGCACACACTCTTTATAGGTTCCAAGAACTAGTACCTGATGCCTTTGGGAGTTTAAGCCTACTCTAATTACAAGACTGGCAAAATTAAAATACATTGTACAATGATAGTAATCATGAAAGGCATTCAATCCTATTTAATGTGGTCAACAGTAAGCCATTCAGGCTCAGGACCGAATTACTGCTGTATCGTGTTTGACTTTGAGCAGATGATTTAATAGTTCCTGACCTAATCTGCAAAGTACAGTTAATTCAAGGACCCCCACAGACTTCAATTGAGGGGCAAATGAGTCAAAACAGAAAGTATTTAGCAAATAATTGTACTTAGTTATTTTCTATTATTAGCTACTGATAAGACGCATAAGAAAAGTGGGGGCAGAGCAGGACTCTGACATGTCACATATTATCCTCTTCATATTACATTCAAAATTAATTCCTTTTAAAGTAAGAAAAAGGTAGAAATTTTCTGAGAATTTGTTCTGACCATAGGGCATCTAAATAACCTTTGAAAACTAATGGACTAAGGGCAAGAAGTACAAGCAGCAGAAATCCTGAATAGGAACAGAGGGGAACTTTGTTCTAAATAGTTTCACTTGCATGCATAGAAATAGAGAGTTGATTTCTAAGAAAAAACACAAAAGTAAATAGCAGAAGTGCTTTTAAATGGATATTAATGTCTTAAAAGATGACTAAAGGGAAAAGGTTGATTTTTGGAGTCAAATGGGTATAATTGTTAATCTAAGTAATCCTTTTTAATGTCCACAGTTACATTCTTGGTTGATAAGGAAATGCTGCCATGATTGCAAAGGATCTTGTAGAATTCTGTTGGTTCTATAAAAAATGGTTGAATCAACTAGCAACAAAGGCCATCCTCCCAGCAAGCAGGATACAGAGTTTTATTTTGCTGAAGGTGATTTCTTGTCTATTTCTTGAGAATTGAGAATTGAAGAAAATTCCTAGGGGAAGATATTATGAGTTCCAATCTGCTTTGCATCAACTGTAAGCTTGATTAAGCAAAAGGGGGGTGTAGGCAAAAATTGGGAAAGCATAATATATAGGAAGAACAGTCTAGAATTACATAAAACAGATACTCAAAATGAGGACGTCTGCTAAAATGGCTTCTGAACAGTTTTCTACACAAATGGTCACTTAAAAATAAAAGTGCCCCCATCTTGTTTTCCCTAAACTTGCATGGGAGTTGTGATATTTTATTAGATAACAGCATATCTATGTGAAGCTTTATTTTTCCCTTGCTGATTTAGGTCTTGTCTCTGAAGTTCCTATCAATTTCCTTGTTATTTTGAGTCTACCTCAAACTACTTCTCTGGTGCCAAATCCTATTGGGATTCTTCTTATTGCTTCCCTATGATTGAATTGTAGAAAAGCTTCCTGTAGAAGCTATCGGCCTACCTTTTTATTACAGTCAGCATTATTCACTCTGAGGGTCCAGATTGTGAACAAACCTTAATAACTTCGCAGACTAGGAGAGTCAAATCCAGCAGGTTTCAGAATTCTTGGAATCTGTACTTCTTAAAATGTCATCATCAGCTCTGCTTACAAAATTGTAGTAATTCCTAGATTAAGTATGGTACAAGTTAGCATGAGAATGTCAATCGTAAGGGAGGCACAATTGTCCTGATTCTTATACACTTATTAAGTTAAAGTTCTTTTCTTCTGTAATACTGGGGATAATAGCCTAGGGATTGCACATGCTAGACAACTGCACTGTCTCTGAATGATACTTCAAGCACAGAATTTAAATTATTGGGACTAAGAAGAGCTTGAAGGAAAGAGTTTATTAAATTGTTATAGATGCTTGCCAAAGGCAGTAGGACCTTCCCTAATGCAAATTCCCTACACTATCAGCAATATGAGCAGACAGCAGTTGGAACAGGTTTTACTATTGTGCTGGGGTCAAACCCACAGCCTCATTCTTTATTCATAGCACCAGTAAATCCCTTTCAGCAAAACCTACACTGGCCATAGGTAAGAGAGGTAAGACAACTAAAGTGAGTAGAATAGAAGCATTGCATGTAAAATGCTTCTGCCTTTTGATGGAAAGTTCTAGAAGCAGAAAGTGAGAGGGCCTTGATGATGGATGCTTGGCACATGGATAAGTCATGAGAATATAACTCTTTTCATGTTGTTTAGATTGACCAAGGTTGTGAAAAAAAATCCTCTTGTCTATTCTGTATTGCTAGATATGTAATTAATTTAGGACATTTAGGACCTGTCAGAATTCCTCAGCCTGCAGTAGCCTGGTGTACGAATACTCAGCCCTTACGTGTGTGCATGAGTGCATGTGTGTGCTCATTTTATAGTGTATATTATAACATTGATTTATACCTAAACATGTTGGGAATGTTTCACTTCAGCCAAGAAATGAAAGAACAAATCAAAAATTCCTTAATAGCTTGAATTTTCAAAATGATTTGATAACGATTATCATAGTTATTCTAACAAAAATGATTATTATAGATACAATAAAAATAACTTCAGAGGGGTAATCTAGAGTGTTATAGCAGCAATACCTTTAATTATCTTTTTCCTTCCTTTCTAGTTGTGATATTTTATGACTTGCATGCATTTGTGAAGCTGCTTGTGCACTCTTACTCTATGTCTCCTGTCTTTCTTGACATCTGCTATTTTGTTTTGTTTGCTTGATTTGTTGTGCTTGTGATTTTTTTGTGTGTCAGGATCTTGCTGACCCAGAACTCACTATGTAGCCCAGACTGGCCTTGTATGCATTTTCTTTTTCCTTCAGATCCTGAGCACTCTAATTACAAATGTGTACCAGAAATGGCTTTGCCACCATTTGTAATATTTCTTCTTCTATTTATGTTTTTAGTAAAACTGACAAGAACTATATCAACAAAAATAAAACTCACAATGCTAGTGACAACCAGGTTTCAGGAAATACCCATTAAGCATTAGGCTCCTACATACAAATCAACTTTAATCCAGAATGGCTTTATAAGAAGAAAGTTATTATTACTTGGGCTTCAATGATGAGGAAAGGGTGGTGCCATATAATAAAATCACCAAGAACACACACAACTAAAAAGTGAATTTGGCTGAGACTACTCATAGAATTTCACTAAAATTTCCATGCCTCCATTAAAGATAAAGTTACAGTCTTTAACATAGTGACATTTTAGAGAACAGGTTATTTGACACCATTGCATGATGCTAGGGGACCAAATTCCCATTTCTTCATTCCTAAATATTTATTCTGTGCCCACTTCCCAAAGGAGCAATGACAATATAATATCTGGAAGCCACAATGGAAAGGTAGATAGATGAATGTTGGAAAATCTGGCTTAAAAGAGATAATGTGATTTAAAACAGCGTTATGACAACTAATTAATGGATAACATTATTTGCAGATCAACATTTATTTTCTGGGGAGAGAAAAGCAAGTTTTGATGTCATGTCTTGAAATTATTTTCTATTTGCCTTTGCAGTCATTCATTGTCAGGCTGAAGTACTCTGTGTCTCTGGGACATTGTGCAACTATCTGAGGATATTGTAGAAAATGTAAAAAGAAAAAAAACTATACAATGAAGTTGTTTTAATCCCCACCCACACTAAGCATTCAAAAATCAGTCTTGCAGAATTTTTTTCCATGGCAACAATTTAAAAATAAAGCATTGCATTCTATCTTTGGGGGATACCATGAGGACAACTTTCTAGAGGGTGGATATGCTGGGGTTGGAAGAGATCTCTTATTTAAGACAGAAGGTCTTGCCATGATGCAGGATGATAGAAGTTGAGCAAGGCTTTATTATCCTGCCCTGAAAACAAAGGAGCCATGTCCAATTTCGTACAAGTCTTTGGGGTAGAAATCTTCATGTGGAGTCAAAGAAGACTCAATCAACTCGTGGCTCAATCAACATGAGGATTCTTGATAAAGTTACTAGACATTTGCCCCATTAGAACATCTGACTCATAAGACATGGGAAGGTGGTCGTTGCTTGCAATGGAGAGGCGTTGTGTGGAGTAAAACACTTTTGCTTGAGAGCAAAGAGAATAAAGTGACATAGGAGAAATTTTGTGCTTCACTCTGATCCATACACATGCATATTAAAAGATACACAGACTGTTGCCACGGAAAAATACAACCATTTACAAATTTTCTCTCAAAGCCTCGCTTCCACAAATATTACAGAAAGTGAAAGAGAATTGATGGTTTTTTTTTTTTTTAAGAATGATGCAGAAGTACATTTCAGTATATCATTTTGAATTCCCCATTTGTGTACTGCAGTTCATTGGAGGCCTTTGTATAAAGACCTGATTCAGTACACTTCAGCTGTCTTTCCTTAGAGCCAACCACTTTAATAAAAAACTATTTCTTAAGGCAATAATTGTACCCCAGAACCTCCTGGAGAGCTTTTAAAATACCTGACTCATTGAATCACTTCTTAATTCAGTAGGATTGAGATGGAGCCTGAATTCTGGCATTTCTAAAAAGTTCCTGGAGGTTCCCTTTGCACTGGTTCAATAGTGTGAAGCATTTAGAAACTTGATTATTAATCATCACCTTGACGGTTTCCCAGAAATATTAGTGGCCTCATTAGGGTGGGCATTTTATTAGAGCTGACAATAAGCAAAGCCATGTAACCATGTCCTCTAGACCTGGTAACTTTTATAGGTGTATTTCATATAGAAAATTATTTGACACATTCTTCTTTCAAGTGACTGCTTTTACTAGTCTTGTTTTCAAAGCAGGAAGCACAGAGAAGTTGAATGAGTGGCTCAAGGTCATGCAGCTTGAAGATGACACTCGGTTATAGCTAGGATTTGAAATTAATGTTCATGATTGCTCTAATAGATGTCAAAACACTGAGTTCTCTGAGAAATGCTAAGACATAGATGTTCTCTGAATGTGCTGGTTGTATAGAATGTCAATGGCAACTTGATTCTTCCCTAGATAAACCATTGCAACAAGCGTGGAGGGAAAGAAGAGCCGGATGCATAGAACTTTGTAAAGCGAGAGAACCCTGGAGACTAAAACTTTCCCTGGGAAAAGTACATAATGCTACACCTAAGTCCCATGATCTCATGTCTGTGGTTGGTTTATATTTTTTTTCTACACCCAAGTTCCTCAACCTTACACCTATAGTTGGTTTTTTTCTCTTTGGTTCTTTTCTCTTGGTGGGGGGGGGGGCGGGTACCACCCAGCTCCAAAATATATAGAAGCTTATTCTTTCTCATGAATGCCTGGTATAGCTTGGTTTATTTCTATCCAGCTTTTCTTAACTTAAATTGTCCTGTCTGCATTTTGCCTCTGGACATTTATCTTTCTCTATTCTGTATTCCTTCCTTTACTTCTTACTCCATGACTTGCTGTGTAATTAGGTGGCTGCCTCTAGATTCCTCTTCTCCTTCTTTTCTTCCCTCCTCAGTTGTTCTTTTAAGATTTCTCCTTCTGTTTATTCTCTCTTCTTGCCAGTCCCACCTATCATTTCTCCTGCCTTGCTATTTGCCATTCATCTCTTTATTAGACCAATCAGGTGTTTCAGACTGGGAAAGTAACACAGATTCACAAGAGTTAAATGCAACATAAAAGAGTGCAACATATCTTTTCATCATTCAACAAATATTCTACAGCATAAACAAATTTAACACATCTTAAAATAATATTCTACAACACATGGGAACATTTTTAGGATTTCAGATATTCAAAGATTTCCCTTCAGTTCTTATTGTTAATGCAACTCTTCCAAGACCTGCAAGGCCTTTCAATACATCTTCCAGAAGGCCCCATAATTCTCTGACTCTTTTCCTGTTCCTCTTCAATTTCTGTACACTTACTCCTGTGTTAATAGCCTTATCGGTAGCCTTTCCATCCCAAGACTCTGGCAAGAAGTTAATAATACCTTCTTAGACTTCTCCACTTTCCCCCTCTGACCAGGTTCCTCCATGCCTTTTGATCTTATTGGACAAGTATACAATGGGCCATACTCTGTGTGGTAGCCTTGGTCGGGACTTGAGTAACCACATGGTCTATGGTCCCCCCAGCCCATGGTTACTGATAGCTTTTTGCTTCTTATCAGCTTTGATTTCATTACTATCACGTTTGATTTCATAGTCTTCTACTATCCACATAACTAATTTCATATTTTAATTTCCTTTATCTTAAATATAACTAGTTTTATTCCCTTATTGCCCCATGATAGATATGTATTTTGTTTTTGCACCAGGCTTACTGGTGGCCTTCTCTTTCTTACATGCAGATCAGTTACTCCTCAGGAATATTTGTGTTAGGTGCTGCAAGATAAAGTCATACAGCTTATCTCACAAGACCTTTTTTATTCCTTGCAATGTGAATTCCAATTTTTTATGAAGTCTTAGTTTTATTATCTTTCATTATATTTTCTTTTAATCTTAAATTATTTCCTTCTTTTTTTAATATGTATACTTCTCATTTCTTTCTATTTCCATTTTTAAAATGTCATGTGTGGTACAAATTGATAAAGGAGCAAAAAATTTAAATATTTAGATTTTCTTTTCATGTTATTTATTAGCTCACTTTTCCAACAAAATGATTTCATTCTAATACCCAAATAACACAAACATTTCTATCACTATCCTTACATTTTCTAATTTCAGATATTAAATAATAATTCTAGAATATTTGAAAATGTGCTTAAACTGTGTCATGGGAGTTACGCAACTCATTTGTGAAAAATAAACAAGGAGCCATTAATTTCCAAATCATATTTTAACAAAATTTTTGAAAATTATATATTATAATAAAGTTTAGACAAACATAAAATGCTAGGGTTAAAAGTAAACTCCACATTTAAATAGTCTGGAGGATATGTTCATGTATGTAATGGATGGTTAAAATCAAATAGGAAAAAAGTAATCTTCCATCCTAAATTACTACGAAATTAAATCCTGTGATTAAAATATCCCCAATTTCTGTCCTTCAGTTGAATGGGATACTAAATTATTTTAAAGAACGGATGGATATGATGGGCATTTCTCTCATTTCATTATTCATTCTTGGTCCTTTTTCAACAACTATGGAAATTATTTTTGTCATAATAGTGACACTCTAAATTTGAGTACAGGCTTCACAATGGACTAATGAAAGTTCAGACATAAGAACGGCAGTACCCAAGCACCAACAAAAATCTCACAGCCATCATTATCATTTGTTCAGCTGGAGACCCACTATCTTACCTCAAAATATATGGTCTTAATAATTAAGGTCAGCACATTGGAAGTATGTGGATTTTCCTTTGTAACAATGTAATAGAAGTGTGTAATAGAAAAAAGAAACAGGTGTAAGGAATTTGAAGACAGAACACAAAATAAAAATATTCACCATGGAGTCACTACATAAATAAAAATAAAGGACATCTAAGTGGAAATGCATGGTATGCTGGGAATTCCATAATAAGACAAAAATGTACTCAATGGTGTTATCTAATCTAACAGACTGCATATTTAAAGAAAAGTATAGTTTTGAGACTGACATTCAAAATGTAGGAGAGGTCACATCTTATCCTGGGTTTTTGTTTTGACTTTTGGGAACTTTTGCAGACTTTTTATAATTGTTTTGCTCCTTGTTTTCAGTCATTTCTATTACTCATGTAAACATCCATTTTACACTTAACTTCTTCAGGAACCAGACCATAAGTTTTACCCTGGGTGAAACTGGGCCTGTAATACTATTATTTTTATACATTAAATGTTTTACTCATAACTTTAACCAGTAAGATACTGGTTGTATCTTTTGGGTCCTACATATCAATTTCTGGACAAAAAAGATCTTCTGATCTGAGTTAATCCACTAGGCAGAGTGTGAATAGAAGAGTTGGAAAGGAGGTGAAACATACATGATATTAAAATTGTTGCCATCAACCATATAAATGAGATAATAAGAGAATAGAGAAATGGGTAATTTGCATGAAATAGACTCCAGAATTCAGAAAGAATGCTTTTATCACTCCAAATTTTTAATATACCTAATTACTTTCTTTTTATTCCTCATCTCCTGAGGCAAATGTCGTCCTGACTCTTAAAATAATGAATGTCCAGAGGGGTTTTCCACAATATATACCCCCATTTAATAGGATGAATTATTTTTATTTTCACTGTGACTTAGTCTCGTAGTAGTCTCAGCTTGTAGACTCTTTGTAGTAACAATTTACAAGTCTTCACCTTTAGTCATACTCTGAAAATCATACCCAATACTGCAGGTATGTTCTGACCAGGGTACTGTCATCACAATTGTTATTAAGTAGTATATCTCTATGGTTACACAAATCACAAAGTAATTACCTACACAAACCTAGTATTCCATGGCTCTCTCAAATGCTTGCTGTTTATTTGACAGATTTTTAGTACTTCTTACTCTTTTTTATTCAGTTTAGTATATAATTCCAGTAATTACGATATTTATTAACAAAAATATTAGCTTTCTCTTGGTTTTCTTAGTTAATTTGTTCATCTATCTTGATGTTAATCATCACTGTGGAGAAGAACCATCTAAATCAGGATTTTGGAAAGTGTAGCAGAATGTTTCCCTAGGATTAACTTCTATCCAATATCACCTGTCAGGCAGTCAATACACAGCAAACGATCCCAACTACATTACTACGTTAAAGATTCTCTTTATTCAACTAACTCATTAAATTTTGGTAACTATATTCGTTTGTTCATATAACATAGTGATACTTTCTGTGTGTGTGTGTGTGTGTGTGTGTGTGTGTGTGTGAGAGAGAGAGAGAGAGAGAGAGAGAGAGAGAGAAAGAGAGAGTATACATACACATGTGCATTTGTGCGTATATATGAAGTGACTACACGTTGAATTTGAGATTCCAGTCATCCTGAGTTTTTGAACATCCCAGTCTGGACATGTGTCTTGTTTTACCTCAAAGAAAGCTATTTAATATTTGAACTCACCTGATGATGCATGTGTAATCAGCACACTGATAAATAACGTTGGCCCTCCATTTCCTCACTTGCAATCATGTATAGAATTCGAGTAATAAGAGCTTCCCCACTGTCTGGAATTGTCTTTCCAGCACTTCACCCATACTCATCTCATAAGGTCATAACTGAATTTTAACACGGAAGAGTATATGTACATATATATTGTCATTATCTGTGAGGTTAATGTATCTTAGGCTCTCATTTATTCTCTGTCACCACAGTGTTCCATATGGGCAGGACCAACTTTATGAGCATGGGGTTATTCACTTACTCCAGGGCTCACACTTTTGTACTTTAAAAATGGTTTTCTACAGTTACATTGAAGTTTTTCATAATATTTAAATAGTTGGCTGAAAATTGTGTGCTGAAAAGTTTTAGTTAATCCTGGTACTAATTTACATTCAAAATATATTATTCAGTTTATTGAAAATCATTATATGTTGCTGTTGTTGACTATGAGGCAATTTAGGACATAATCCGATTTTTTTCAACATACAAAATTTCATAAAATAATGATTTAACAACTACTTCATATAAGCAAAACTCTTATAGCCAGAGCCTTTTATATTAAAGTCCATTTACAAAAGGCATCTTTATTTTTCTTATTTTACATATCCATCCAAGTTCCCTCTCCCTCCCTCTCTTCCTCCCTCCCTCCTATGCCCCCCTGACCACCCTCTCATCACATCCCCCCCCCACACTCCACAGGGAGGGTGATGCCTCCCAGGAGTGGAAAAAGGGCACTTAAGGAGATCAGGTTCAGCTTCATTTAGGTTTATTGTTGTGTTTCTTTCTACTAAGCAGTTACTATAAACATCACTGATCAAACATTAAGTTCTTATTTTTTGAGATTCAATATTAATGATGCTTTAATAGATGGTGATACATGTCTGGCATATATATATATATATATATATATATATATATATACATACATATATATTTTTTATATAATTATAGAGTTAAATATTAGGGTATAAGACATATATATAGCATTACTTATATAAAACACTTGATAGAATTTTATATATATCATGTTTTATATATATATTTATATATATATAAAATTAACATTAAAAAATTCTTATTTACTCTGCTTTCCAGTGTTCCAGGAAATTTTTCCATTTCCAAATCAAAAAGCATCAGTGATTATTTCCCAGATGGATAGTATGCTGTATTGTCAAATAAGTCAGTTTTCCTCTGGTCCCAACTTTTGATGTTCTTTTTGTTATTGTTTTTGATTTTTATTTGGTTGGGTTTTTTTTTTTTTTTTTTTTGGCTTCATTGTGGTATTTTTTTTCTTATTTTACATATCCATCCCAGGTCTCTCTCCCTCCCTCCCCCTTTCCTCCCTCCCTCCCTCCTTCCTTCCTATTACCCCCCTGCCCACCCTCCCATCCCATCCACCCCCTACTCCACAGGGAGAGTAATGCCTTCCAGGAGGGATCAACAAAATCTGTCAAGTCATTTGTAGTAGGGACTAGGCCCTCCCTCCTGCCTCTAGGTTAAGGCATCATTTTTAAAACAAAACAAAACAAAACAAAAATATATAGCACAGCTATCAAAGTAGAAAATAACAGAAAGACAAACATTGTATATAGTTTTCAATATTTAATGATGTAGCTTTTAGCATAATTATGATTATGCATCACTCATCAAATCGTGCATGTTTGGTAATATTTTAAATATTAACATTGAATTATATATGTTCTCTATCTATGGATGGGAAGAATATTTAGTCAATATTTTCTGATATGTGGGCATGAAGAACTAAATTCAGTCACCTAAGACCTGTGTAAGAAGTTTAGCATTGAGGTATGCATCTGTAACTCCCAGTGTGGAGGGTGGAGTTGGGCATATTCTGGAGGTCATTGACCATCCAGTATAGCTGAATTGATGAACCTAGGCTCTATAAAAGACCCTGTCTCAAAATATACGGTGGAGATCAATAAAGGAATATAGCTCACATTGACCTACATACATGCATACACAGGTGTACACACATGAATGCACTTACATTATATATGCACACACACATACACACACACATCTCATATAATTCATTTAGAAAAACTGAATCTAGTGAAATGTAAAAAAAGATATTAACACTTCAAAAAGTTCTTAAGAATACTGTGCTCAGAAGAAAAAAGACTACTAGTTTCAAAAATTTGTTCTTTAGATTTTTATCTCTATGGATAGTTAATAGATAAAATTATACTGCTTAACTGGTTCCAAGAAATTTCTCTCATATAATAATTCAAAACTAATAGGAAAGTAGCTTCATAGTAGATTGAATTCCTCCAGGGAAATCCTGGCCTTCATTATCCACTTTCTATTGACTTTTTTCTCATACACAGGGTGACCACATCTTGTTGCTACAAGCAATAGGTGACCCTATATAGTCTATAACACATGGCAACTCTACTCTTAACCGACATCCCAAACAATCAATCTAACAATGTCACCAGAGATTAAAACAAAACCCTGGTTCAATATTATTTTGGATGTGCTACTTTGTACAGTCAGAAAGGAGTAAGACAGTATATGCTTGTTGGAAAGCAGACACACTTATTCTATACTAGTCAACAAAAGGAATTATCTAAAGTCTAGTATTCTGTCTCTGTTGTAAAAGAAGCTTTACCTTTATCAATGGCACCGCAGGGATGCTATGCTGGAACCCAAGTTCCATCACAAGGTGTCAAGCTTAGCTTATCTCCATGAGCCCTTGAATCCTGCTTCATCTATGACTTCCAAATTCTCATGGGGGAAGATTTTCTAGTTTTAAGTAAGCCATCATCTAAAAAGCTGAAAAATTAACAAATGTATTTTTAAAAATTGTTCTTTAAATGATCTAACTTCCACTTTCCCTGAATATCAATAAACTTGTCAAGTGAAACTAGTTTTGAGAGATGTTCTTTGTAGTTGCTTTCTCTCATATTCTGCTATTCTGTGTAGAAGGTGGTATTTGTGGTAGAACATTATTTTCAGGTGTGTAACTTTTGTTTGTTTTGCATTTGTTTAACTCTGTGAAGCTGTGTTACTGTGCCTGTCTAGAACATCTGGTTGCTCTAATAAAGAGCTAAACAGCCAATATTGAAGCAGAAGCAAGGATAGGTGGGTCTGACAGGCAGAGCATTAATAGGAGAAAAAAGGAGAAGGCACAATAAGAGGAAATCAGGGACAAGCAACCCAGCCATTCAGCTATATAGCAATCCACCAAGTAAAAGTAAGATTTACAGAAGAAAACAGGGAAAGCCCAGAGACAAAAGGTAGATGTGATAATTTAAGTGAGAAAAGCTGACAAGAAACAAGCCAAGCTAAGTCTGGGCACTCATAACTAAGAATAAGCCTCTGTGTATGATTTACTTGGGAGCTGTGGGGGGAGGGGGGAGCTCAAAAAGCCAAAAACATCAGAAAGACAAAAGAGTAAAAGAGTAAAACATTACAAAAAATGTATATTTTTCTCATCACTGACCAATGAAGAAAGACATGAAGAAGGACAATTTCACCATATACATGATTCCACTATACCGTGATGGAATGCTTAAATGTATCTACCTACTGAGTGTATAGTTTAACTGCTTATAAGCTGTGACTAATGTCTGATTGCCAGAAAGGCATCCCTTGGACACAACCATTCTGTTTAAAATACCCCCCATAAGATTTCTTCATTTCTCCCTACTTCAAAAAATATTTTACATATCCATTTTTACTTTTTCCTGTTATTTATTGTTTTTAATTTTAAGCTAGCACTGCTTCACAGTACTTTTGATTTTCATTCCTGTAGGTTTGTAGTCTTAGGTAAGGACACTAGATGATACTGATGTGTTAGTGCCATTATTCAGCTATCAATAAGCACAAAAGTTCTGCATCTGTTCTCAGTTCTTTGTTCAGTGTTGTCAAGTTGATCACTCAACTTGACTCTCAATTCTCAAACACTGACAAATGCTGCAAATAAGAGTCATATATGTCATATAGCACTGGGTCAAGGATGCCAATTCCAACACTGGTTGGTGATAGTTTTAATACTGGTGAATGACAGCTCCCTTGTGAACAAGGTAGAAAAAAATCACAATACACTCTGCTGCCACTTAAAGATGTCACCAAGAGGAAAACAGTGGATTTAACCTTGATAGTCCCTTTTGACCTATGAATCATTTCAATCTCTTTTTATTTTTTTAGTTAGGTCTTTGAAGACTCATATAGTAATTCTGTTTCTAGTTAACCCAATCACTTCCCAGATCAAAGGCTCTCCACTGTCTACCCAACTTTGTGTTCTCTAAAAAAAATAAATTCAGTCCAATTTGTCCTGCTTATATGTTCTTTGGTGTGGTTATTTACTGGAGCTTGGTTGACTTAACAGGGTCTATACGCTTCAAGAATATTGACTCTCAAACTTCCAGCAGCTCTCTATAGTCACTAGCTCCTCAGCTAGAGGTGGGATTCATGACTACCTTCCATCTCTTGTCTGGGATTAGTCTGGCTTGAGCTTTCTCGGGTCTTTTTATAGTATCATAACCACTGTAAGTTCATTTGTACAGCTGCCCTGCTGTGTTTGAAAAATAGTGTTCTTGTAGTTATATGCCTTCACTGGCTCTTACATTTTATCCATTCTTATTCCATGATTCCTGAGCATTGGGAGGGGAATGTGATTTCATTTTCTCATTCAGGGCTGAGCACTACTCAGTCACCTGTTCTGTGTACCATGACTAACTGTAGATCTTTGTATTAATTGCCATCTAATGAAGAAAAGAAGTTTTTTTCTGATGAGGGTTGACACAGGCATTAATCTATGACCATAAGAACTCAGTAAGAGATAGTTTAGTAAATGCTATGTCTATTTAGTAGAATAATCAAGGTTAGCTCTCTTCTAGGGCCTGATAACCAGTCTAGATGTAGGTTCTTGGCTTCAATAACAGTGTCGGGTATGGGTTTTCTTACAGAGCAGGAGTTGAGTTCAATCAGAGTGATTGGTTACTCATGTGACATTTGTGCCTTCTCTGCCAGTCTAGCTGTTATGATAGCCCACAAGGTTCACAACTGGGTAAGACTGATGAGTACGTTTCCTCTTGGGTATTGTGCAATGCACTTTTCAGCACTATGAACTCTAACTAGTAGGGAATGAAATTTCCAGATGAGTGCCAGCTTAATTTCTGCATTATGGATTAAGTATCTTGTATCATCAGCAATAGGGTTTTATCAAGCTCTGGAGAGTGCATTTGTAATAATTTTGGTGTTTGGGGGTCTATTGGTACTATTGAAAGCTTATGTTTATTAGTTAGCAATTATTTTTGACAAATCGAATTACAAAAGAACAGTTTTTATTTGGATAAAGTAACTAAAAAATGGTGGTTAAAACTTTATGCAAGGTATCTTAATAAACTAATCTCCATCAAGAATATGTCATACTTTAGTCAAAGTTTATGTAAATGCTATTTATGTAAGAAATGTGGGTGTTATATTTCTCAGAAAAAAATTAAGAAGTAGGCACTCATTTATTGAAAGTGGTTTCTACCACTTAAAGGAATGGAATTTAGGGGAGAATGAAGAGAATTTTTATAATCTATATATTTGTATCACTTGAATGATTTATGAATATTCATTATTTTATAGAGTTCAAAATTTATCTCAAAATATAAGCCACGCACTCATTAACTTTAATTCAGTATTTCTCTTTACTGTATTATATCTGTTCTTCTTTTTTTTTTTTTATTTTTTTGTGCTTCACTTAAATTCCAGATAGAGGGAGAGCTGCATATGCCTTGCATTTTGCAAACATGTTCATATAAGTTGCATACCTGAAATGTAAAAGCTTTGCAGTAGCTCCCAGTATTTGTCTCTGACAACAAAGGAATTATCTGAGTGGGAGCTAATCTCAATTTGTGAGATGTTGGATAAAGAATATATAAATAACTGATCAGGAAACACCTGTCCTATGCTTCAGTTCTTCTACTGCCTCTTGGTGATCTCGAGTAAATATTTTCTTTTAATTCTTGAAGTTTCGTATGGGGAAGACCTTGATGAATCTTCCAGGAGATCAAGTTCCTTGATTTTTTTTTTTTCCTACAAGCTAGTGTGCAGTTTCTTGAAACTCTCCATCTAGGTTTCCTCCAGTTGGGATTGGGTTTATAATCTGTACCAATGTCACTAGAGGTGTGTCCATTGGCTGCAACACTGTATATGCAGGCCAAGATGGTAAGGGGCTAAACAGCATTGATTCCCTGTCACCAGATAAGTGTTACAGATGAGGGCACCCTAAGGGCATAGTGGTTTCTAATTCATACAAATCTACTATGTAGGTTACTTATGGAGCTGATAGAGCCATTTTTCCAGAAACTAGAACCACACCTTTTAAACAGCTGATGGAATATGCTTCAAAATAAAATGCAATTGAGTTTATTACTTGTTATATGAGTAGATTAAGTTCATCTGTAAGTATGACATTTCTAGCATCTAAAACTTTGGTTACTTAATTTAGCATATGGTAAAACCACTTGAAAGATCTAGAAACATTCTTCCTTGTTTCGGTACTGTTAATTAGTAAAGGTTTCCCCAGGATTGCATTGCATTTTGTCTTTGACATCTGTGCTGTCAACAAGAGAATATATATATATAATGTTTCCCCTTTAAGGTAAATAAATATTGAATGTATTTTTATTAAGCCAGGGCTAGAAGTTTAAAGTTTTCATTTCATTCTGCCAACCATCCATGAGTTGAAGCTTAGGGAAAATCATTACTCTGCAAAGTCTAAATAATGCATGCCTACCCTATGGCTAAGGGAACTTTCTGCCTGCCACCCTCTCCTGTAGTTAATCTATGGAGAGTCTATCACAGACTTCCTGTCCACTGGTTTTTCCAGTTTCTCTGCTGGGGCATGTGACTGGAAAATGTCATAAACTGAGAAACCGTGCAGATTTCTCCTTAGGAGCAGCAGATGACTCAGTTATGAAATTACAAAGCAAAATGTTAACCCTTAAAATATCCTATATTTCTAGATTCTTGAATCAGAGGAAAATCCTTTACAGGTTTGAAAGTTTCAGAAAATATATTTTATTTCTACTGAACAGGTAGGACAGTAAAAGCATGACCACTCCTTTCACATCTTGGTTCTTCTATCGTATTCCATCTGTCGCAAAAGAGTTTGGATTTGGGAAGATAGGTCTTCCAATTCTTATTTGTTTTTCATGTGTGATACAAGAAAAAAATTTATTTCAGCTCACCATTGTGTCTCAAAAATTGTGCATCCTGCAAAGAAGATATGAGAGACTGCATTCCCTTGCCCCTGCCCCTGCTGCTGTATCTCTTTTCCTGGGGCTCCCACTTTCTTCACATGGGTAGGGGATTGGGAATTGGGGGAGCCTAAGAAATGCAATCAATGTTCATGGGGTGGAAGGAAAGCTTTGACCACAGCTGCTTTCCTCTCACTACCTGCAGGCTGGTGTAGACTCAACCTCTCAGATGGAGGAGAGTTCTAAACACTCTAGGTTATTTTGGGCTATTCCTTCTTCTTCTTTTTACTCTAGGAAGACTTTCTTTGGCTTTCTAGTTATACAATAGACACTTTCAGTTTGTTAACCCAGCAAAATGAGTCTCTAGCTCACAAAATCACTCCTGAAAATTAGCCTGTGCCACTCTCATTTCACAACAACCACTGAGAGTCAATTGTGCCATGTGCAGTTCTTTGAAATTTTCACTGGAATATCATTAGTTCCAAACTTGAGATATTCAAACTGAAGATTTCATATTCAATAACACTAATGCTTTAATGAAACTCAACAAAAACATGAATTATGTTTTTTTTGCTTCTATATTTCTTTTTGCTTCTTTATTTTGTTAAAAGACTCCATTCCATAAAGATAATAAGAATGTGCTTTCACTTCCTACACTTTCCCTTACACAGTTCTACTCTGAGTGAAAGTCAAGATTTTTACACTTACCTTGACATTTTTAATCAACTGGTATCCACAAAAGGAGACCATTACAGAAATCCACAATCCAAACTGTATCTACAGCAAGACTTTCAGACTTAAAGATCAAAGGAAATCATGGGGGGTGGGGTGGGCAGAATGATTCTAAGAACTTGAGGACCAGGCCATCTACTACTAGTGTCTTTTGTACTTTACAGTAAAGTGTAATCCATGAAGTTTCAACAATATGGTCACCTAAACAAGACTTGCATAATGATAGCACCAATTGACATCCAGATCTCACAAGAAACCACCATAACCACCATAGGAAGAAAGAGGGAGACTCAAACTTCTTTAGGAAGGAGTCCCCGATAAGTTTTCAAATCCCAAATGGTCAATTCTAAATACAGAAGGTTGTAGGTTGTATATACATGTGTGTATATGCATACCCAACAATATATAAGAGTGTGTGGGTGTAACAACAATAATTACAGAAGAGGTTATGAATTTGATAGGGAGTAGTGGAAGATATGGGGAAGATAGCAACAGGTAGCAACAATGTAAATACAGTACTCAAGGTATTTGAAAACATTTTTATATTTTATAATATAAAACTTTAAAAAAATTATAAAAGAATAAATTATGAGACTGACACACCATTTACTGTACTGAGGTACCTCAAAGTATAAATTAATTAAAAAAAAAAGATTTTGACAGGAAGCAAAGCATGTAAAAGCATTGTAACTTCAAAATTATTTTATTTTAATTTATTTAGCATTTCTGGAGTGTGTGGTGAAATCACTGTTACTAAACTAAATATTTAGTTTTATAATTATATCCATATTGTCTATAGAGTTGGATCTTGAAAATTTTCACTTATTTCAATGTACATATGTCATTATGAGAATGTTTTATTCAAGTTTAATAGTTTTGTCTGTTTATTTTGTAATTTTCACTAAGTGTAGCAAATTGTTCCAGGTTTTCTGTGTGTGTGTTCTTTATTACCCTTCTACAATATTGCTATATTGATTATTACCCTCAGAACATCATTTTCCTATCTTAAGCATCATATTAAACACTTATATTTTAATTTATAATATAAAAAATAAGACCAGAAAAAATGCATACAAGTGATCAAACTTGACAGTGAAGATTTGCAGTAATTTGCACATAGGCTGGGGCTTTGGGTTGGGGTGGTTTGAGTATATTGCCTCAATAATGGAATAATTAATCTTCATTTCCTTAGGCCAGTCAGTTTTTCTGGGAGATGAGTCCATCAGGTGATTAGCATGCTTAGTTGGGTTATCTATTTTTTTTATAATATTATTTTATTTAAATTTGAAACAAGCTTGTTTTACATGTCAATCCAAATCCCCTTCCCTGCCCCCTCCTCTGTCCCCTTCCCTACCCCTCAGTAACCCCATCCCATCTCCTTTCTGCTCCCCTGCAAGGGTGAGGCCTTCCATGGGGAATCTTCAAAGTCTGTCATATCACTTGGAGCAGGGCCCAGGCCCTCCCCAATATGTCTAGTCTGAGAAAGTCTCAGACTTCTGGGAAGGTCTCCCAAAGTCTATTCATATACTAGGGATAAATACAGATCCACTACCAGAGGCCCCATAGACTGCCCACTCCTTCTAACTAAAAACTTAGGTTAAATTTTAAGATTTATTTTGTTTTTAAATTATGTGTTTATGTATTTATAGGTATACGGATATGTAGAAATAAGTGAGCATGTCCTCAAGGCCAGAAGAGAAGGTCTGGGAGCCCTCTGCATGAGGGCTCACTCATAACCACTGAGCCATCTCTTCAGACCCTGGATTGCCTCTTAAAGAAAGAGGCAGAAGCTTATTAACTTTTGAGATATACCACCCAGGGTAGGTTTCAGAATCTATTCTAACCAAGAGGAAGTAGTTGCTCTTTAATGATCTTAAAAAGGCTCTGATTAATTCCAACCTAATCGCCTTGAAATATTTTGTATGATAATATTTTTTATTTAAATTTGAAGCAAGCTTGTTCTACATGTCAGTCCCAGTTCCCACATCCTCCCCGTCTCCCCTGCCCCCTCCCTCCCCTATCTCATTCCTTTTCTGCTTCCCAGGGAGAGTGAGGCCTTCCATGGGGGAATCTTCAAAGTCTGTCATATCATGTGGAGCAGAGCCTAGGCCCTCCCCCATGTGTCTAGACTGAGAGAGTATCCCTTTATGTGGAATGGGCTTCCAAAGTCCATTTATATGCTAACTAATACTCACTTTCAGGGGGTCTGGGTCAATCCTATGCTGGGTTCCCAGCTACCAACCTGTGATCCATGAGCTCCCCTTTGTTCATGGCAGCTGTTTCTGTGGGTTTCTCCAGCCTGGTCTTGACCCTTTTGCTCATCACATCTCCCTCTCTGTAACTAGATTCTAGGAGTTCAGCTCAGTGTTTAGCTATGGGTATCTGTTTCTGCTTCCATCATCTACTGGATGAAGGCATTAGGATGGCATATTAAGTAATCAGTCTCATTATTGGGGAAGGGCATTTAGGTAGCCTCTCCACTATTGCTTAGATTGTTAGTTTGTGTAATCCTTGTATATGTCTTGACATTTCCCTTGTGCCAGATTTCTCTTAAAACCCATAACAGCTCCCTTTATTTTGATATCTCTTTTCTTGCACTTCTCTGTTCTGCCCCTGACTCAATCTTCCTGCTCCCTCATGTCCTCCTCACTCCTCCTGTTCTCCCCTTCTCTTTTTCCTAACTCCCTCTCACCTTGAAATATTAAGGAGGAGAAAAGCTGATTATGGGTGAGGAGATTCATCTTCAATGGGCACTAAGTTGGCGAATGCCTGCTTGGCTACCTAACCTCAGAAGTCTTCTGGCATCCCTTCATCATAATTTGTTAGATAACACAGACACATATATATGTATCAAAAATCCAATTAAAAGAAACACAGACACCATCTCTGGAAGGGAAGGCTGCTAAAGGATTTGTGTCCTTTGTGCTAAAAGGCTTGGAGTCATTTATGATTAAATCATACCAAGATCTGTTCAGGTTTACAAAAGCTTTCTATTATTTTCCTATGGCCTGGTTTGAATCTTTATCATGTAGCCACTTGAAAATACATAGCTTCTCTGTAAAGTAATTATTGATTTACTAATTATACTTAGGATGGTGAACTTGTTACATGGTCATGGAGTTACGTAGGGACTATAAAATTTGAGAAATCATTGACAGGTCTGACTGTCAGACAGGTCTGTGAACAAATGTCAAACCAATTTTTCAACAAGCGATGTGGAAAGCATAAACGGATAAATTATTGATGGCTAAGTGCTCCAATCCTACTAACAATAAAAAACTCTGCTAACAGCCTAATCTGATACAAATACTTGACTCCCCAGAGAAACAGTCACTGTGTTTAAATTTATATATCTATTCTTGTGGTAGATTATCATTTTTGCTCCATATATAAATATATGTGTGTATGTATGTGTGTTTGTATGTGTGTGTGTGAGAGAGAGAGAAAGATGTACATACACATATATCTGTACATGTTAAAATGTGAATATATGCAGATGGAGGAGGGAGGAAGAGAGAAACAGAGTCAAAGTATATGTGTGCATGTAGGCCACACACTTATGACAGTCTCATTGTATTATTTAAATAAATACTTAAATTATGAAGAGCTTTTGTCCATGCTCCTTATGAGACATACTTCACTTCATGTGTTTTAAGAATATAAAAGCACTAAGTAAATTCAGTGGGTTTTAAAAAACATAAACAAAGTGGGGAGGAAAATTGATGTCAGAATATGGGAAGGGTCGAAGGAGAGGGAGTGGGAATTGGATTGGATGGAAACATATTAAATGCATATAAGAAAGTCTTAAACAAAAATAAAATTTTACCATATTAATGATTGAACCATGTGATATAATAGAGTTAACTAAATACCTTTAGTTGATCTCTGCAAACTTTCTGTCTTAAAAATGAAAGGTCTACATGTCTCTGAAAATCCCCCTTTCCCTGTCCCCTTATACCCTGTCTGGCAGCCAACATTCCATTTTCTGATATTTTAAAATTCTTGAATACCCCACATAAATGTGATTATACAGTTTGATGAACAGTGCAGCTTTCTTTTTAATTACTAAAATATATCTTTGAAAATTTCAGATATGTACGGAATGGATATTAACCACTTTTGTTCCCTACCTGTTTTAATATACCTGCTAATCATGTCTACCATTCTTCACCCCCCCCCATTCAAATCTTTTTCTCATTCACTTTGTTTTGTGGCCCAGTGGGTTTAACCATATCCATTGGAGTCAGATATCACAGCAGCAGAAGACACACAATTGATGACAATGACTCCCACTCCAAGAATTCATTAAGCCAATAGTTGAGCATGCTTTTTCCCTTCTTCGCCTCCTCCCAGATCATTTCCAACTAGATACCCATACAATTTATGTTTTCCCTCTCAAGAAAAACTAATACAAACAACAAAAAATAGAAAACCAAAACAAACAAGATCCGGTAATATGAAAAAATAACACTAAATATAATAATAAAACATAACAAAACAAAGCAAAACAGCATGGAGTTCAATTTGTTGGCCAGCTATTCCTGAGCATGGGGCCTGCCCTGGAGTGTGGTTGATATGCCCTGTGATATTCCATTGTGGATAATGGATTTTCCCTTTTCTGGGAGGTATTAATTGCAAGTAGCTTTTTGGCTAAGAGTGGGAGTTTATGTCCTCTTTTCATTGTTGAGATTTTGTCTGGCTTAGACTTACGCAAGTCTAAGTATGGTACCACAACTTGGTGAATCCATATGTACATCAGTCTTGTTGTGTTGGAAACATATTGTTTCCTTGAACTCATCCACAAACTCTGGCTCTTATAATCTTTCTGTTTCCTCTTTCACACAGATCCTTGAGTGTTAAAGGGAGGACTTTGATGAAGACATCCATTTAGGTCTGAGTGCTCCGAAGTCTCTCACTCTGCACACTGTCCCATTGTGGGTCTCTGTGATAATTCTCATCTACTACAAGAAGCAATTCCTCTGATTCATATTGGTATAGCACTGTGTTGTTAAGAAAGGTTATGTGCTGAGAAAGGTGGCGTATACCTTTAATCCCAGCACTTGGGTGGCAGAGGCAGGTGGATCTCTGTGAGTTCAAGGCCAGCCTGGTCTACAGAACTAGTTCCAGGACAGACTCCAAAACAATACAGGGAAACTTTGTCTCACCTGTCTCAAAAAACAAAAACAAAAAAAAAAGAAAAAAAGAAAAAAGAAAGAAAGAAAGAAAAAGGAAAAAGAAAAAAGAAGAAAGAAATGTATCAAGAGGAAGGAGAGGTTTCCCGAGGAAGAAGAAACATAATATAGTATTGGGAAGAGATAATAGTGAAACCACAATAGGTGTATTAAATAGGATGAGGGATGGGAGATGAGGGTAAAGGAGGGAATATGGAGAGGAACAACTAACACTAAAGGCCATTTGAAACACCATATGTAAACCCATTGCTGCAGGAAAACACGTACACATTATAAAAAGAATTTAAAGTAGAGTCATATTATTCTTAAGATTTATGTTGTCACATAAAATAAGATTATATTTAGGCTCATATGTTCATATATATGTGTGTATACATATATATTTATATATGCACATATTCAATTTATTTGTTATGCATGTGTTGTTGGATCTTTAAATTTTTATTGTTGATGCAGTTGTATTTCTTGTTTTGTTTTTAAGTCATATAACATTATGTCTTGATACATTATACCTATAAATGCATGTATGTATCATATTTGTGCATATATAGCCACAGCTTCTTTAATCACTAGCTTTCCCCATAACTTGGCTATTATTAGTAACAATTTTATGGAGGTACTAATTTCATTTCCTCCAGCCACATACTCCTCTAAATGCTGGGTCATATTGTAGTTTTATCTGTTATTTGTTCAGAACCCTTCACATTCTACATGAGAATGGCTGCACCAATTAACATCCCCATCAACGGTGTGGGAGGGTTTCCTTTTTCCCTCATAGTCACCAAAATGTACATGTGGTTTGGGTGATTGATAATCACCCCCAAATAGTAAGGTACTACTCTTCTGACTTTTACTTATGCTTCCATAACAATTAGTGATATTAAATATTATTGCATATTCCTGGTGCCTTTGTGTATTCCTGTTGACAAGTTACTCTGCATGTCCCAGGATTTTATTCTTTCTTCTATCTGATGATATGTTTTGAGACTTTCTACTATAATGTCAGTTCCACAGTCCTTGCTTTTTTCTTTTTATTATACTTTTTCTTTATTGATATTTTATTTTTGTTAAGTATAGGTTTTTTATTCATTTGATTATCTATTTGTCTTCTTTTAAACCATTTGGGATGTATTTAATTCATGAGAGAAAGAGAAGGGTGGTACCTGTGCTGTGACTTCCATGCCAAAAGACTGAACTTCCATTAAGGAGAACTGAAATTGTACAGCCCAAAGACAAACCACCTTAGGGTAGTTTTGGTTCCTTTGAAAGGTTTCCACTGCTCACCCCCAAGTATGAACTAATCCTTCTACCTATCAAAACATTTAAAAGGAACTCTTAGCTGGTTACTACTTTCCTCATATCTTAAAGCTAAGAATGGAATCTGAAACATCTTGATCAGTTTCCCTGCTTTGCTATAGCCTAGCTACATGCCTTGATTTATTACTTCCTTTAGCCTATTACCAACCAACCAAGCAAGCAAACAACCAACCAAACAAACAAACAAAACACTCCCGTAACCACTTCCACACTAGAATATACCATTGGGAGCAATATGAATCTTTGTTACAAGACCATGGTTACTCATATTTTGCTTAAGATTAAATTGTTTCCTGCTCTTACTGAGATGAGAGTTATGTGTTTGGGTGACAACAAATTTCCGTTCATCGCTGACATATTTGGGCCCATTTGTTTCTTATATTAGGCCATATTTTTCCATTGTGTGTGTGCATGCCTAACAAGTTTTGCTATAATTTGTGAATTTGAAAAACTGGAGCCATATCTCCCAGTATTGTGTACTAGTTTCATCTAGTTAACCTCACTAGAAATCTGGGGACGTCTCGAACCTTTCGTGATGACAATTTGCACATGCCATTTTCCATTTTCTCAATTTCTTTTTAGGTAGTTGCAACATCTTGCTCTAGCTTCTCTGGGGCTGCAATAAACAAAGAAATCTTTGTCCTCCGAGGCCCCCAGGCATCTAAAACATGGCACTTCTATTAGTATTCCATGCCAGGTGAAAGAGAAACTGGTCCTGCACACGGCCTTCTGAGAAGACACAACACTCACTGTAAGGTCCACCTTCTGTGGTAACTACACCAGTTCTCCTGGTGCTGTGTCTGACATGGAGGAGGGGCTGCTTCTGTGCATGTGGAGCAGCTTCCTTTACCATTACCTTCCTTTACTGTCATTGGCTTTCTTTCAAGCTTAAACCTTCTGGGCTACAGGGAGCTTCAGCTAGTGTGGGGTTCTCATGAATGCTCTCTGGTAGATTTCTGTTGCTCTGGAGGAGGGACAGGATCTGCAGCTCCCTTCATCTCTAATCTTACTTTTTCCCTTATAAAAGCAATTTTCATTGCATGCATTTATTATCTAAGTTTTATTATTTCCTGCAATTTTCAATGGTACTTTTATAGATTTATAAAAACATTTTTTGTTGCATGCATTTATTACCTAATTTTATCATTTCCTGCTGACTTTCAATGGTGCTTTTATAAGTTCCCATAAATGCACTGGCATTTTCAGGACAATTAATTCCTGTCCTTTTATTCATCTGTCTCTTCCTCAAGCAACACCACACTGTTTTAATTTCTAAAGTAGACTACTGAGTCATGATTTTTGCTGCACTTCATGCCCCCAGCTTACAGCTTCCTAATCATTATCATTGCCTTACATTAACTTACAATACTGGGTATGTTTCTTTAAAATCCCTGAAAATATACATATAAGAAACATTACACAGACTGAACAGGCTGTTGTAGTTTGTTGTTTTCACTCTCTTTTATTCTTTGCTCTTTGGGAGCCCATCCCCAGCTCCCAAATAAGTCACATGGAGGCCTTTTCTTTCTTCTTTTTTTCTTTTTCTTTTTTTTATTATGTAATATTTTTTCTTACTTTACATATCAATCCCAGTTCCCTCTCCCTCCTATCCTCCCATGTCCCCCACTAACCCACCCATTTCATTCCCCCATTCGCTTCCCATGGAGAGCAAGGCCTTCCATGAGGGAACATGGGAAATCTGTCAAGTCATTTGGGGTAGGACCTAGGTATGCCCCCCACCGATGCCCCCTCCCATTCCCCCATTCACTCCCCAGGGAGGGTGAGGCCTTCTATAGGGGATCATCAAAGTCGGTCACATCATTTGGGGAAGGACCTAGGCCTTCCCCTGTGTCTCTAGGCTAAGAGACTAACCCTTCATGGGGAATGGGCTCCCAAAATCTGTTCATGTACTAGGGATATATCCTGGTTCCACTGTCAGAAGTTCCATAGACTGCCCAGGCCTCCTAACTGAGAACCATATTCAGGGGGTCTGAGTTGGTCCTATGCTGGCTTCCCAGCTATCAGTTTGGGGTCCATAAGCTCCCCCTTATTCAGGTCAGCTGTTTCTGTGGGTTTCTCTAGCCTGGTCTTGACCCCCTTTGCTCATCACTCCTCCCCTTTTGTAATTGGATTCCAGGAATTCGTCTCAGTATTTAGCTGTGGGTGTCTGCTTCTGATTCCATCAGCAGGCACATAAGAATAGCAGATAAGGTAGTCATCAATCTCATTATTGGGGAAGGGCATTTAAGGTAGCCTCTCCACTATTGCTTACATTATTAGTTGGGGGTCATCCTTTTAGATATCGGGACATTTTCCTGGTGCCAGATTATTCTTTAAACCTATAATGGCTCTCTCTATTATGATTTCTCTTTTCTTGCTCTCCTCCAGTCTTCCTCTGACTGAATCTTCCTTCTCCCTCATATTCTCCTCTCCCCTCCTCTTCTCCCCTTCTTTTTCTCCTAACTCCCTCTCCACTCACTCCCCACTCACCCACTGCTCCCAATATTCTCAGAAGATCTTGTCCCTTTCTCCTTCTGTGGAGGATGATGTATTTCTCTCTTACGGTTTTCCTTGTATTGTAGCTTCTCTGGTGGTGTGAATTGTAGGCTGGTGAACCTTTGGTCTATGTCTAAAATCCCTATACGAGTGAGTACATACCATCTCACTCCCATCAGAATGGCTAAAATCTGAAACGCCATGACAGTTTATGCTAGAAAGGGTGTGGAGAGAGGGGAACACTCCTCCACTGCTGGTGGGAGTGCAAACTTGTACAGCCATTTTGGAGATCAGTATGGCAGTTCCTCAGGAAAACAGGAATCAATCTGCCACAGGACCTGGCAGTTCCACTCTTAGACATATACCCAAAAGATACATACCAATGCAACAAAGACATCTGTTCAACTATATTCATAGCAGCATTATTTGCAATAGCTAGAACCTGGAAACAACCTAGATGCCCCACAACTGAAGAATGGATAAAAAAAATATGGTACATTTACCAATGGAATATTACTCAGTGTGTGTGTGTGTGTGTGTGTGTGTGTGTGTGTGTGTGTGTGGTGGGGTTTGTTGGTGGGGGGGGGAACAATGGAATCTTGAAATTTGCAGGCAAATGGATGGAACTAGAAGAAACCATCCTGAGTGAGGTAATCCAGTCACAAAAAGATAAACATGGTATATATTCATCCTCCTCCTTTTCTTGTTCCTAGATATTTTCTTCCCAGTTTTCTCCTCCTGTTTATACTCTGCCTCCCAGCCATTCAACTCTTCATTAGACCAATCAGGTGTTTTAGACAGGTAAAGTAACACAGCTTCACAGATTTAAAACAAATGCAACATAAAAGAATGCAACACATCTTTGCACCATTAAACAAGTGTTCCAGCATAAACAAATATAACACATCTTAAATTAATTTTCTACAGAAGATTATATTTAGGAATATATCTATATCTATATCTATACATATATACATATATATATATATATATATATATATATATATATATATTATCAACAATTAATGAAAAAAGGCCATGAATTTGAAAGACAGCCAGGAGGGGCATGGCTTGTACAGAGGAAAGGGATTGGAGAAATTTTATAATTATAATCTCATAAAGTAAAAGAATAATAAAAAGCTAAAATGACAATGAAATAAATTAATGCTTCAATTAATTCAGATTTTAAAAAATACCTTAAAATAATGATTGAAATTTTACTAAGTTGAATGATTATTTTGGGCAGCTTTTATAATTTTTATAATATTTCCTGTTTCACTACTGGCCAGGGCAGGAAATTTCAGTGTGACATGCAGAATCTTGAATGTAGGTTCTGTGAAGATTTAGTACCTGGTATGCTGTATGTCCTATGAGCCTTTGCCACAAGTTAGCAATGATTGTCTTTTAAGATAAAAAAACTCAACAAATTGGGGAAAGGTTTTCTATTGTGTCCCCTTGTCTTCAGGTTTCCTTCTTATCCTCAGTGCTAGCAGTCACAGTCAATGTATTTTAGAGCCTCTTCAGGTTCTTGCTAAAATATTTTATTGAGAGCTAGTTGTAGCAATAATAATAGTCCTTAGCAAGAAAATGAAGCTAGGACATTTATAGTGTCAGCTTTGCTCTTCATGGTGTATAAAAATCGCATGTATGGTATATGGTAAGTTAAAATACAAAGAAACAAAAGAAGCAGAGATAATATACATACATACATATACACACACAAACATCCATACAGACAGACAGAGGGAGAGGTACATATTAATATACATCAAAATCAATGTGAGAATATAATACATATATATTATGTACTTTTAAAGCTATATATATGGGTTTATGCATATATACATACATTTTACATGTATATCTTTCTATGGATTTTCAAATTGATTTTTAAAAATCACTTTGGAGCTCTCTTAAAATAGATTCAGTGAAATATACAGTCTTGTGTAAAATCTCTGACCTAAATGCCTCTCCTCAAGGTGCTGAAACTGAGTGGTGGAATCAGCCTCACTTGGCAGTGAACAAAGGAGCATGACTTGGGTGTTAACCAATCTTTGCTCTGTAATTGAATCCTTAGGCTCTCTCCTACAAGTGATTCATTCCCGGTATCTATCAGCACTTGGGTCATCTCCTCTTGTTAAACTTTAGAAAAAACAAGGCAAGGAAAATAAACCTTATGTTAGTTCCTACAGGATGCTAGACTTTATAGTAGGCATAATTCTTTACAGTTTTCTGACTTAATCCTCATAAAGCCCTGAGGAAATGAGACATCATAATTCCCATGTGGAGAGTAATAATTGGGTATTTACACTAATAGGTCTATAGGAACTATAGTAAGTGATTTAGCCACAGGTTGAATAGAAGTCCGTATCACTTAAGGCAGCCATTGCTCAAGGGATGCACTACAGTGTTCATTTCAATGTGCTGTTTTTTATAACTGTTGTAGAGAATAGTGGGCCTCATTGTTGTAACATGCTTTATGTGTATAGCATCCAGAAACAACCTAGATTAGTGAATATCTATTGAGAAAATTGACCCCAAAACACAATTCTCTCCATGTAAAAAGAACTCTGATTTTAAAAGTGGATATATTGCTTGTATTCTTGTATATTGCAGTGGGGTGGAGGTGAGGATTGGGGAAGTTGTCTTATAAACTTACCAAAATTAGCTAATTACTTTCTAGCATTGGAAATTCTGTGTAAATGTCTGTGAGAAGCACCATACTAAATTAACCAGTCTAATAAAATGCAAATACCTTAAGCAAGTATAGCAAGATCTCAGAGGAAATCACTAAAGTAGTTTTTTCCCCTCCTGGAGAACCTTGGAATGCAGATTAATCATTTAAATAATTGTATTAGAACTGGCTTATGTAATTTCTTCTCTAATTATATGTGTACTTTGATTTGAATGGAGTTAGAGAAAGATTGTTGGCATTTGGTGAAATTTACTGTCAGCTATAAAGTTAAAGAGCAGCTTCCAGTTGTGACCATGCACTGAGCTGAAAAATTCATAACTATGAATATTTTATCAATTGGATGAAGTTCAGTGATTTCTTAGTCTTTAGGATTTGAATTCTTTATCAAATTCTCCACATTATTTAGTAAGAAAACTTGACAATGATAAAAGAGTAGCCATATGCCTGAATAGTCTGACCTACAATTCTTTAAAGTTTCCTGATATTAACTGTAAATTGTAGCCTGGTATTAGCCCTAGAGAAGCTAAGTAACAAGGCAGGCCCAAAGAGGGACTTAGGAATTTCCCTGGGAATGGGAAGTAGAAGAGATCCCCTAGGTAAAATTGGGGCAGAGAGGGATGGTGGATGGTGGGATGGGAACCTGAGGGATCAAGTTGGGTGGGTTGGGGCAGGATGGAGGGAGACAGTAATGAAAAAGATATCTTGATGAGGGAGGCAGAAATATGGTGCCAGGGAAACTCCCAGGAATCCACAAGAACGCAAGAATGACCCCAGTTGAGACTCCTAGTAATAGTGGAGAGGGTACCTGAACTGGTCTTCTCCTGTAATCTGATTGGTAATCACTCTGCTATCATAGAGCCTTCATCCAGTAACTGATGGAAGCAAATGCAGAGATCCACAGCCAAGCACTAGGCAGGGCTCCACCAGTCCTATTGAAGAGAGGGATGAAGGATTATATGGAAAGGAGGATCATATCATGTTCATGACAAGGAATCCACAGGGACAGCTGACCTCATCTCCTGGGAGCTCATGGACTCTGGTCCAACAGTTAGGAAATCTGTATGGGACCAACCTAGGCCCTCTGCATGTGTGTGACAGTTGTATAGCTTGGTCTGATTGTGAGGCTCCTAGCAATGGAATCAGGACATGTCCCTGGGACTTGAGCTGGCTTTTGGAAATCTATTTACTCCAGGCTGGTTTGCCTTACCTAGCCTTGATGCAGGGGAAGGAACTTAGTCCTGCCTCAAGTTGATGTGCCATGCTTTGTTGACTTCCATGGGAGGTCTGCTCCTTTCTGAACAAAGAAGAGGAAGAATGGGTTAGATGGGTAGATGAGAGGTGGGGGAAGGGGACCAAGGATGGGAGGGAAGGGAAACTGTGATTGATATTCAGAATAAGAAAATTTATTTAAAAATCTGATAATTATAATCTGGAACTTCTACTCCAAAGGACTGACTCATCATAAATATCTCAGGTTTTAGGTTTTACTAAAAGTGATCAGAATGCAACACACCTATATTTTCTCATACAACTCTTTTGTTCAATAAGTAGATTATATTTTTGAAGTATAAAAGAACTTGTAACATTGTAATATTTTTATAAAATATTCTAAAACATCAAGTAAGGAGCAATACAAGAGATAGGAATGCTAAACAATCAAAGAGATCAACGAAACATTAAGAAAAAATAGACCAGAAAACTCATACTACTTTGTTAATAATTAAGTTTTCTTTGTTTGTTTGGTGCTTTTGTTTTTCTAGGAGAATTGATGTAATTTGTATCATTTTATTATTTAAAAGGAAATTATAAATTAATATTAGAGGACCACTTCACCATTCCTCTGTTTAATTTGTCACTCCATGTAAGTTAATCATAAAGAAAACAAAAGGCAATATCCATTTCATTATGTTGATATCTTCAAATACTTTTGAGCTGGAGAACCCCTCAAGTAGCATCATGGATTTTTTTTTCTTTTCTTTTTTTCTTGTAGTAGAATAGAATTAAGGCAAGTTTTTTTTTTTTTTTTAATTTTATATGTTCATCCCAGTTCCCTCTCCCTCCCTCCCTTTCTCACTCTTATCATCTCCCCCCACACATGCACCCTGACCACCATCCCCTGCCATCTCCCACCTCTATTCCACATGTAGGGCTATGCCATTGAGGTGGGGTCACGTAAATCTGTAAAGTCATTTGAAGTAGGGACTAGGACTTCTCTCCTGTCTCGAGGTTAAGGGAGATTCCCTCCATGGGGGATGTGTTCACAAAGTCCTTTTGTACTCCAGAAATACATCCAGGTTCCACTGTCTGAGGTCCCTTAGACTGCTCAGGCCTTCTAGCTGAGACCCCTATTCAGGGGGTCTGAGTCAGTCCCATGCTATTTCCTAGCTATCAGTCTGGGGGGCCGATTAGCTCCTCCTTGTTCAGGTCAACTATCTCTATGTGTTTCTGCAACCTGGTCTTGTCCTCTCCTTCTGCATCTGGATTCTAGTTCGAATCAGTGTTTAATTATGGGTGTTTGCTTTTGTTTCCAACAGGTACTGAATGAGGGCTCCATGATGGTGGATAAGTTAGTTGTTGATCTCACTATCCAGGAAGGGCATTTATGGTAGCCTTTCCACGGTTACTCAAATTGTTAGTTGGCGGCAGTCTTGTAGGTCTCTGGACCTTTCTTTACGTTCAGCTTTCTCTTCAAACCAATTCTTTCACTTAGTTTTACTCATTAAATATTAGCTCTTTGAGAATTCACACATAGTGTTTTGATCATAGTCACCTCCTTGTTCAACTGCTCCAAGACCCATCCCATTCCTTTTAATGACTTCTTTGTATCTGTACCACACTCTCTTCTTTGTATATGTGCCACATCTTCTTTAGCTATCTATTGATGGGTGCCATGGGTACCTATGGCATGGGTGTTATGACTTGATCATGAATAGACATACAATGAACATGAGTACAAATGGACTTATGTTCTATGATATTCATATATATATATATATATATATATATATATATATATAGTTCTATTTTTAAGGTTTAAAAAACACTTCTGTTCTGATTTTCAGCATAGCTAATTTACTAATTTAGTACTAATTTGTATTTATTCCAATAGTACATAAGGATCTCTTTCCCACCTACCAATAGTAAGATATTATTTTTCCTTGATAGTAGTCAGGTAAAGCATTAATGTAGTTTTTATTTACAATTCCCTCATGGTTAATGAGGTTAATGATGTTGAACATTTTCCATGTATTTATTGGCCCATTGTGATTTGTCATTTGAAAAATTACTTTAAATTTATTTATTGACTGATTAATTGATATCTTCAAATTAGAAGACAGAAACTATAGGCTTCCCACATACATTGCTACTTTGGAAAACTTTGAAAGCCTAAGCACCTGAAAATGATGAAACAGGTTTAGAAAAAGTACAGCTAAATATTACCCCTACATTTTAGAAAATGAAATGTATGTGTTTGTGGCTAAACCCCTAAGAGATTCAGCTCTTTTGGGAAAAGATAAAGAAAAAAGTAGATAGTTATTACTAGTAAACACAATTTGCTAATATGCTTGCATAAGTACACAAAAGTTCTTGGAAGCAAAACCACAAAAATGAATTCAAATTATGTTTGTTTCTTTACGAGTTCAAAATTAATTTGCCAGTAATAACCCTGGAAATAGTTAGATGAATTTAGTGAATGTGTGATATGGGCTCTGAGGGACTCATCATAACCCATGTTGCAGTGTCCCTAAACTAATATATTTAGAATCTGTGACTTCAGAAGTCTTTGTTTTAATACCAATAATGAACAGAAGCAGATCATGAGACAAATGTTACTCATAGACAAGTTGATTTCTAATTTAGATGAACTAAATTTGAGAAAAAAAAACAAGTCACATATTTAAGAATATATAATAAAAATTTGGAAAGAAGACAGAGGGGTCAATTGAACAGGCTAAGTTCAAGTATGAGTAATGATAAGGTATGGAGATGCAGTGAAGAAAGCTAAGGATATGTAAGTGATGCAGTGAGTTGAGTAAGAAGACTACTACAATAGCTCTGCCTACACACAAAGAGTGACAAAACCATCCATCCATCAAGTCCTGGTTTAAAGATGTATATGGAGGGATACAGTAAAGTTCCCACTCAGACTTGGTAAATTTTTCACAATTCATGAAGTATCAGAAGCAAACTACAGAATGTGTAAGTACCGAAGGTCTTGGTACACAAACACATAAACACAACATCTACAGTTACATGTATTTGCATACGCACAGATAAATTCTATAACTAACATTAATTTTTGTTCATGTGGTCAATATGATTTTGCTGACAACCAGCACTGTGCTTATGTATATGTTGAGAAGCCAGTGGTGAACAAGAGTGACAGAATCATTGTTCTAGACTACTCTGTAGCATCTACACTCTAGAGGAAGAACTAGCAAGTAGAGGAGCAGGTTCTAATGTCTTACCAGGTGTTGTACTAAGTGCTTCTTATTCACTATACACTTCTCAAATTGTAAAAGTTAATATAGTAGTTTCAATTTGTTCACAAAGGACCTGAGGCTCAGATTGGCAAAGGAGTTTATGCCTCTGTGATTTTAGCAGCACAGCTTCTATATCAACATAATAGAATCAGGCACTTTGAAAAGGCCAATCATTTCTCATTTCTGGAAGCCACATTTACATTATTTTGTGCCAAGATAATAAATACAAATGGCAAGTCAATAAAATATGAAAAGCTTTCTATCTCATTAATAATCATTAAAATGATATTTTATAGTCTAATAAACTAGTATTTCACACCCAGTGGGTTAAAAAAATGTTTAAACAATAGATCCCAGTGTTGTTAAGTAATATAACAATGTGTGCTCTCAAATACTGCTAGTGAAAGGGGTACAAATTGGCATATCTCCTTGAAAAACAGCTGGTCAAGAATGGGAAATCTGGAAATGAAGACATAGCAGGATTCCTGTTCTTAGGCACAAATCTCAGAGGCATTTGTACATCTGATGAACAGAAAATGAACTACACTCTTCACCACAGCACTGTAAAAGAATTGGAAATTATAGTTACTTAAATTAGTGCATTTTTTAATTATAAAAAGGGAAGAAACTGAAGGTATTAAGTGGAGCCATGTAGCTATTCATTATACAACAAAAATCTTTATTTTGTTTGAAATATTTATTATAAATTTAAAATATGTTATCTTTGGAGAAAAATATATCAGGTATTTATAACTCTGGAATCAAACAAAGCCATTTCCATCTCAACCTGGAGTGAATTTCCTAGATTCAGTAAGTTCTAACTGTGAAGATTCTATTAACAATTTATCCTGTTCAAAAACAAGTACTTTCCTCTATATAGTAGCATACAGTGAACATACCACAAGATCAAGCATTTGGATTCTCTTTAAGAAAATGGAGTCTGTTGTTAACGGTGACTTGCAGTTATTAGAAAATTTCTAGTTAATCTCACTTATGAGTTCATAAATAGGAATGAAGATGGAACATGCTGATTTGATTTTTATAGTATTTATTATTTGAGAAATCAGTACAGTGTATTTTGATCATATTCGCCTCTCCCCAGCTCCTCCTATACCAGCCCTCTCTGCCCTCATATCTCTATTCTTCCAATGTGGGTCTTCTCCCTACTCCTCCCATTGTTCCCATTTTGTGTTACCCAACTTCTCTCAGGAGTTGTGCCTGAGCTGGAGTGTGGTTTTAACTATGGTGATTATGCCATTTAAAAAAGATGACTGTCCCTCTCCTAGTAGCTATCAAAAGTCTAATGTCAATATTTCCTCAGATAGTAGTCAGAAATTTGTGGCCACCCTCTCTGCTAACCCCAATGCTGGAATTTTGTGTTTTGAGCTTGTACAAGTCTTGTGCATGTTATCACAATTTGCTGAGAATTCATATATACAACTGCTCTGTTGTGTCTGGATAAAAACTTCTTCTTAAAGATCATACTCCACAGTCTCTAGTTTTTGAACATTGACTTGTTGAAAGTCTCTGTGTTGTCATCTACTGCATAAAGAAGTTTCTCTGACGAGGGCAGAGTGATTCTACTGGTATAGTACTAAGTCATTAGTGCAGTTTTAATACCTTGTCCATTTAGGAGAGTAATAGAAGTAGTCTCTCTAGAGCATATGAGTGTGTTCTTGGCTCCATTAAAAGTATTAGAAAATGGCTTCATCTCATGGAGTGGGTTATAGATACAACCAGAAAGGAAAGTGCTTAGTTACCCATAACATACATTCTGGCCTATTTTGCATGAATGGGCATATCTAATAAGGTCAATTATTATTATAGATTCCAATGTTCACATTGGAGTTATATTGATCATTGACCCCCCCCTTCCAGTATAATGGCCCATCTACTTATTTGATAGTGAATGAATAAAGAGAAATTTTCTGTTTGAGAAACAACAAAGTAATACAGGAATGAATGTTATAAAGATATTAAAGATGAAATGCATATGGGAAGATAATTATATTACTACCAAATGTGTGATAGTATACATTTTTGAATGTGTCCCACTCACTTAAGGAGAAAGTGACTATGTCCATTGTATTTATCAATTCCTGCTAAAAGATGGAAACTGAATAAATTCCAGTTCCACTTTAATGAACAACTGAAAAGTAGATAAATTATAGCAAATACAATGTATCAACAACGAGGATACTTGTTTCTTCTAAAACTACCCAGGCCCAGAACCAGGGTTACATGTTGGCCCACCCCAACATCCATTCTATCTGTGATCTGCTGGAGCATGGGGAGGTGGATTGTTCAGTCTTGTGGACCCAGGGTTGCAAGTTCTCCAAAACATAGGGCAGCAACAGCATATCCACAAAGAGTCCCAGTGAGGGATCAGAGTTGATGGTGCAGCAGAGATCAGGGGCCTTGCACCAGACCAATGATTCTTTGAGATAAATGTCTGCATGTCAAAATATATGGATAAAGGGTCTTCCTGTGTGACTCATGGTTGCACTGCAGCTGCCACAATGAGATTGTCCCCTTCTTCTTTTTTTTTTCTTCTTTATTCTTTTGTTCATTTCCCCCTCTTTTTCTCTTAAATTTTATTTTGTTTTATTTTGGAGAGGAAAGGGAGGTGGGTGTGGTTGGGGGGCATGATGTGAAGGACATAAAGATTAAATGAAAAACTTTTAAAAGACTACATGTTTAGTAAAATTTTAAAAAAAGAAAATACTTGTCTCTTTCCATAGCTGAGGAGCAAAGGAATGGGCATGTGCTTCTAGAGCCTCTATGGTACTTGTGCTTCAGTGGGAATCAAGCTCTTTTTGTCAGTGTCTTTACTACTCAGAGGAAGTCACAGTATAGAGAACTCAGTCTCCAAGTGCTTGTTTATAAAAAATTATTAAAATTAAAGGGTGACATGGCTTTTCTGTGGTTTCAATGCTCTTCGCCAAAACTTAAAATAGAAATTCAATCTTTATTGTGCGGCATCAGAATGTAGAGGCAAGTGAAAATGTGAAGGGGTATTTGGGTCATGGGGACTTTGTCCTCCTCAGGAGTGGGCTGTGTCTCTATATATAGAGAACGTGGTTTTTAAAACAAGCTTGGTGATGGAAACAGAAGCAGATACCCACAGCTAAACACTGAGCTAAACTCCTGGAATCCAGATGCAGAGAGGAAGGACAAGACCAGGCTACATAAACACATAGAGACAATGGGCCCCCCAGACTGATAGCTGGGAATCCAGCATGAGACTCACTCAGACCCCCCTGAACATGGGTCTCAGTTAGAAGGCCTGGGCAGTCTAAGGGACCTCTGGCAGTGGAACAAGGATGTATCCTGGTGCATGAAAGGACTTTGGGAGTGTATTCCCCATGGAGGGATGCTCTCTTAACCTAGAGGCAGGAGGGAGGATCTGGTCCCTACTACAAATGGCTTGACATATTTAGGTGACCCCTCCAGGAAAGCATCAGCCTACATATGGAGTGGGGGGGGGTCAATGGGAGGGTGGAAGAGAGTGAGTGAGGGAGGGAGGGAGAGGTAACTGGGATTGATATGTAAAATAAGAAAGAAAAAAAAAAACCAACAAGTCTCTTTCTTTGGTTTTACTCACTCCCCACACATGTTGGCTGATATTGTGACACGAGACATTTTAATTAGTTACAGAAGAATTTTATCTGAGGTTCTGACATTGCTGGATAGTTTCATGGGTTCATGTGCTCTCTCTGGGACTTCAAATCATATTTTGATTATTTACCATCAGTTGTTCACTATAACGGTTTGGTTTACCCAATTTGTGATTTTAAACAGTCATATATACATTTGAGTGTGTGTGTATCTCCCCTCTTTCCCTATGTTGCATGTGGTTTAGTATCTTTGTTTTAATCCATCACTTCACAACATGACTACAATATTCACAATTTATTTCACAATTCATTTGCTTATGCTTCATTTGGTAGTGGCCAACATTCTACTATCTTCTCATATATCATATTGTGTTATGAAAGGACTGGGACACTGAAGCTGTGTTTTTATCCAGATTGTATAGTTTGCCAATTCTATGGTTTAGGATTGTTTAAATCGAGTTTACCTTGGTTTCTTTATTCCTCCAACAATGCTTGCCAAATAATCTAAAATAGGCTGGTAGGTAATGTGTTCTGGAAAGCATATCCACCTTCTTCATCTTAAAGCCACTGCTGTCAAGCACATCTTCCCATGGAGGTTTCTATGACCACTGGCTTAATTCCATAAGCCCTGAAGAGGCTGATATCAAGGAAATGCAAAGACATGATTTTTTGATAAAGTCGAGGTATGTAGTGATTCTTTAATATAATGCTAAAAACTTACTATGTGTCTGACATATTTAAAGGAATTATGAATACAGTGGCTAGTTTCCCACATAATGATGTCTCATCATTGTCATTATTTAGCATAAAATTATAGGACACAGGAACAGTAGTATACACACAGAGTCCCAGCTATTGCTCAGGAGGATGAGATTACAAACAAACAAACAAATAAAAAAGAATTATTTGAGCTCAGAAATTCCAGGCTACTCTGGAAAACATAGAAAGACCATATCTCAAAAAATTAATAATAATTATAGGAAAAGGATACTGCAAATATACAGACAAAAGTATACTTATATTTTATACAAGGGAAGTTCTAGCATATTTTTAATTCTTAAAATTATACATACATAAGTTCTAAAAATCTCCTGCCCATTCTTTTTTTTTTATTTTACATGTCCATCCCAGTTCCTTCTCTATCCCTCCCTCCCTTCCATCCTTCCTCCCTCTCTCACTATTACCCTCTCTTCCCCCTCACATGCACCCTGACCACCTTCCCCACCATCCCCACACCCTCATACCACATGTAGTGCTATGCCATTGAGGTGGGGTCATGTAAATCTGTAAAGTCATTTGAAGTAGGGACTAGGACTTCTCTCCTGTCTCGAGGTTAAGGGAGATTCCCTCCATGGGGAATGTGTCCTCAAAGTCCTTTTGTGCACCAGGAATACATCCTGGTTCCTCTGTCTGATACCCCTTAGATTTCTCACTCCTTCTAGCTGTGACCCCTATTCAGGGGGTCTGAGTCAGTCCCATGCTATTTCCCAGCTATCAGTCGGGGGGGGGGGGCATTAGCTCCTCCTTGTTCAGGTAAGTGGTCTCTATGTGTTTCTGCAACCTGGTCTTGTCCTCTCCCACTGCATCTGGATTCTAGTTCGGCTCAGTGTTTGGTTATGCTTTTGTTTCCAACAGATACTAGATGAGGGCTCCATGATGGTGGATAAGTTAGTTGTTGATCTCACTATCCAGGAAGGGCATTTATGGTAGCCTTTCCACGGTTGCTCAAATTGTTAGTTGGCAGCAGTCTTGTAGGTCTCTAGACCTTTCTTTAGGTTCAGTTTTCTATTCAAACCAAAATGGCTTCCTCTTTTATGTTTTCACTCCTCTCTCTCTCTCTCTCTCTCTCTCTCTCTCTCTCTCTCTCTCTCTCCCTCCCTCCCTTCCTCCCTCCCTTCCTTTCTTTTCTGTCTTATATTCCTGACTCAATCTTCCTAGTCATACATGCTTTCCTCTCCACCCCTTCTCTTTCTCCTAGTTCTCTCTCCATTCACTGCCCCTCACTTCCCCTGTGCTCTGTGGGACTTGTCCCTTCCTCCTTCTGTGAGGGACCTTATATGAATCTCTTAGAATACACATTGTATCCTAGTTCCTCTGATGATGTGAATTATAGGCTGGTGAGCCTTTGATCTAAGTCTAAAATCCATATATGAGCGAGTACATACCATGTTCCTCTTTTTGTGACTGGGTTACCTCATTCAGGATGGTTTCTTCAAGTGCCATCCACTTGCCTGTGAATTTCAAGATTCCATTATTTTTTTCTGCAGAGTAGTATTCCATTGTGTAGTTGTGCCACATCTTCTTTATCCATTCTTCTGTTGAGGGGCATCTAGATTGTTTGCAGGTTCTTGCTATTACAAATAATGCTACTATGAACATAGTTGAGCAGATGTCTTTGTTGCATGGATGTGGATTATTTGGGTATATGCCTAGAGGGGGATTGCTGGGTCCTGTGGTAAACTAATTCCCATTTTCCTGAGTAATCGCCATACTGATCTCCAAAATGGCTGTATGAGTTTGCACTCCCACCAGCAGTGGAGGAGTGTTGCCCTTTCTCCACATCCTCTTCAGCATAAGTTGTCCTCTGTGTTTCTAATTTTAGCCATTCTGCCAGGAGTAATGTGGTATCTCAAAGTTGTTTTGATGTGCATTTCCCTGATACCTAAGGATGTTGAACACTTTCTTAAGTGTTTACAGCCTTTTTTATTTCCTCTATTGAGAATTCTTTCTTCAGTACTGTAACCCCCCTTTTTTTAATAGGGTAATGTGATGTTTTGTTGACTAGTTTCTTGAGTTCTTCGTATATTTTGGAGATCAGCCCTTTGTCAGATATAGGATTGGTGAAAATCTTTTCCCAGTTTGTGAGCTGCTGTTTGGTCTTGTCCACTGTGTCCTTTGCCTTATAGAAGCTTCTAACTTTGTAATTGTTGATTTCAGTGTCTGTGCTCCTAGAATTATGTTCAGGAAGTGGTCTCCTTATTTGTTCAAGGGTATCTCCTGCTTTCTCTTCTAAGAGGTTCAGTGTGGCTGGATGTATGTTGAGGTCCTTGATCCATTTGAACTTAAGTTTTGTGCATGATGATAGGCATGGGTCTATCTGCAGTCTTGTACACACCCTCATCCAATTGTGCCAGCACCATTTGTTGAAGATGCTTTCTTCTCCACATTGTATTCTTTTAGCTTTTTTTTCGAAAATCAGGTGCTCATAGGTGTGTGGGTTAATATCAGGATTTTCAATTCAATACCATTGGTCTATCTGTCTATTTTTGTGCCAATACCAGGCTGTTTTCAGAACTATAACTCTGTAGTGGAGCTTAAAGTCAGGGATGGTGATGCCTCCTGAAGTTCTTTTATTGTACAAGGTTGTTTTGGCTATCCTGGGTCTTTTGTTTTTCCATATAAAGTTGATTATTATCATTTCAATGTCAGTGAAGAATTGTGGTGGGATTTTAGTGGGGATTGCAATGAATCTGTAGATTGCTTTTGGCAAGATTGTCATTTTTACTATATTTATCCTACCTATGCAAGAGCATGGGAGATCTTTCCATTTTCTGGTATCTTTGTAAATTTCTTTCTTAAAAGACACAAAGTTCTTATTATATAGGACTTTCACTTGTTTGGTAAGCGTTACACCAAGATATTTTATGTTGTTTGTGGCTATTATAAAGGGTGATGCTTCTCTGATTTCTTTCTCAGCCTCTTTGTCATCTGAATACAGTAGGGCTACTGATATTTTGAGTGTATCTTGTATCCTGCTAGTTTGCTGAAGGTGTTTATCAGCTGTAGGAGTTCCCTGGTAGAGTTTTTTTGGTCTCTTATGTAAACTATCATATCATTTGCAAATAGAGACAGTTTGACTTCTTCCTTTCCAATTTTGATCCCTTCGATCTCCTTTTGTTGTCTTATCGCTTTAGCTAGAACTTCAAGTACAATATTGAAGAGCTATGGAGAGAGAGGGCAGCCTTGTCTTGTTCCTGATTGTAGAGGAATCACCTTAAGCTTCTCTCCATTCAGTTTGATGTCGACTGTTGGTTTGTTGTATATTGCTCTTATTATGTTTAAGTATGTTCCTGTTATCCCTGATTTTTCCAACATCTTTATCATGAAAGTGTGTTGAATTTTCTTGAAGGCTTCTTCAGCATCTAAGGAGAAGATCATATGGTTTTTCTTTTTCTGTTTGTTTATATGGTGGATCACGCTGATAGATTTTCATATGTTAAACCATCCCTGAAACCCAGGGATGAAGCCTACTTGGTCATGGTGGATGATTTCTTTGTTGTAGTCTTGGATTCGGTTTGCCAGTATTTTACTGAGTATTTTTGCATCGATGTTCATCAGGGATATTGGTCTGTAGTTTTCTTTCTTAGTTGTGTCTTTGTGATGTGTGGATACCAAGGTGATTGTGGCCTCATTTTCTGTTTCTGTTGTGTGGAACAATTTGAGGAGTAATGGTATTAGTTCTTCCTTAAATTTCTGGTAAAATTCTGCACTGAAGCCATCTGTCCTTGGGCTTTTTTTGTTTTGTTTTGTTTTTGGTTGGGAGGCTTTCGATGACTGCTTCTATTTCATTGGGGGTCATAGGTCTATTTAAGTTGTTTGTCCTTGATTTAATTTTGGTAAGTGATAGTTATCCAGAAATTTGTTCATTTCCTTTGAATTTTAAATTTTTGTGGAGTACAGGTTTTCAAAATATGACCTAAAAGTTGTCTGGATTTCCTCTGTGTCCATGTTATGTCCCTCTTTTTGTGTCTGATTTTGTTAATTTGCATGTTCTCTCTCTGCTTTTTCATTAGTTTGGATAAAGGTTTGTCTATCTTGTTGATTTTCTCAAAAAACCAATTCTTTGTTGCATTGATTTTTTGTATTGTTTTCCTGGTTTCTATTTTATTGATTTCACCCCTCAAATTGATTATTTCCTGGCATCTACTCATCTGAGGTGAGTTTGCTTCTTTTTGTTCTAAGGCTTTCAGTTTTGCTGTTAATTCTCTAATGTGACTATCCTCTGTTTTCTTCATATGGTCACTTTTTCCAATGAACATCCCTCGTAACACTGCTTTCAAGGTGTCCCATAAGTTCAGGTATGTTGTGTCCTCATTCTCGTTCAATTTTAGGAAGTCCTTAATTTCTTTATTTCTTTTTTGACCCTGGTATGGTGTAATTGCATATTGTTCAGTTTCCATGAATTTGTAGGTTTTCTGCAATTTGTGTTGTTGAATTCCAACTTTAAAGCATGGTAGTCTGATAAGATACAGGGGACTATTCTAATTCTTTTGTATATGTTGAGTTTTGTTATGCCACCTACTATGTGGTCGATTTTAGAGAAGGTTCCATGTAGAGCAGTTAAGAAGGTATATTCTTTTGTGTTTGGATGGAATGTCCTGTAGATGTCTGTTAATCCCAGTTGAGACATAACTTCTGTTAGTTCTTTTGTTTCTTTGTTGAGTTTCTGATTGGTGGTCCTGCCTAGTGGTGAGAGTGGTGTGTTGAAGTGTGGCACTATAAGTGTGTGAGGTTTTATGTGAGTTTTGAGTTTTAGTAGCATTTCTTTTACAAATGTGGGTGCCTTTGTATTTGGGGCATAGGTATTCAGAATTGAGACTTTGTGCTGATGGATTTCTCCTGCCATCAATATGAAATGACCGTCTTCATCTCTTTTGATTAATTTTGGTTTGAAGTCTGATTTGTTAGACATTAGGATAGCCACACCTGCTTGCTTCTTGGTTCCATTTGATTGGAAGATCTTTTCCCAGCCCTTTATCCTGAGGTAATATCTATCTTTGAAGCTTAGATGTGTTTCTTGTATGCAGCAGAAGCATGGATTCTGTTAGCGTCTGTCTTTTTATAGGCGAGTTAAGACCATTGATGTTGAGGGAGAGTAAGGACCATTGATTGTTAATGCTTGTTTGTTTTAGATTTGTTGTTGGCAGTGGTATTTGTCCTGCTTTACACTTGGTTTCTGGTGAAGTGGGATTATCTGTTGTCCATGTCTTTGTGAACTTAGTTAACTTCCTTATATTTGGAGTGTTCTTTTCATAACTTACTTAGGGCTCGATTTGTAGATATGTATTGTGAAAATCTGGCTTTGTCATTAAACATCTTGTTTTCTCCTTCTAGAGTGATTGAGAGTTTTGCTGAGTATAGTAGCCTGGGCTAGCGTCCATGGACTCTTAGTACTTGTAGAACATCTATCCAGGACCTTCTGGCCTTGAGGGTTTCCATGGAGAAGTCAGGTGTAATTTTCATAGGTCTGCCTTTATATGTTACCTGTCCTTTTATTTTGCTGCTCTTAATATTCTTTCTTTATTCTGTATGTTAAGTGTTTTGATTATTCTATGTCGAGGGGTATTTTTTCTTTGGTCCAGTCTATTTGGTATTCGGTTTGCTTCTTGTACTTTCATGGGCATGTCCTTCTTCAGACTGGGAAAGTTTTCCTCAACCGTTTTGTTGAATATGCTTTTGGCACATTTGAGCTGGGCTTCCTCACCTTCCTCTATGCCTATTATTCTTAGGTTTGGCCTTTTCACAGTGCCCCACATTTCCTGGATGTTTTGTGTTAAGGATTTGTTGGATTTACAATTTTCTTTGGTCGATGAATCTCTTTCCTCTAGTTTATTTTCCGTGCCTGAAATTCTCTCTTCCATCTCTTGAATTCTGTTGGTTATGCTTGTACCTGTCGTTTGTGATCATTTGCCCACTTTTTATATTTCCAGCATTCCTTTGGTTTGTGTTTTCTTTATTGTCTTTATTTCAGTTTTCAAGTCTTGAACTGTTTCCTTCACCTGTTTAGTTGTTTTTTCTTCCCTTGGCTTTCTATACTTTCTTTAAGAAATTTGTTCATTTCTTCCACTTTTTTGATTGTTTTTTTTTTTTTTCCTTCCATTTCTTTAAGGGATTTTCTCACATCTTCTTTGAGGGCCTCTATCATTTTTATGACAATAATTTTTAAGTCATTCTCTTCTGATTCATCTGCTTTGTTGTGTTCTTTTCTAGTTGCTGTAGATTCCCTAGATTCTGGAGGTGTTATGCTTGTCTTTCTGTTGTTAGGTGTTTTCTTGTATTGCCATCTTCCCATAGCTTCTTCCAGTAGGTGTTGGTGGGGTCTCTCCTTCTCTCTGTGGTACTTCCCCAGTGAGCTTAGGTGGGTCAGAGGTTAGATGTCTATAGCTCTGGGTGGTCCACACTCTCTAGGAGGTCTCTCCACAGGCAGGGGCCCAGCTATGGTGGTCAAAGATCAGGCTACAGCAGAAGAATGGTGATGGGAGTCAAAGACTTGAAATGCTGGGACTCAGGATTCCTTAAGCTGATAGGCAGATCTAGCTTTGGCCTGGCACTCTCCAGCTGAGGCCTCTTTGGCAGAGGCCTGTGATGGGGTCAAGGATCCAGCCTGCAGGAACTCAGTGATGTCCAGTGGAGATAGGCAGATCTCTGGGAGGGGCCTGGAACTCCAGTAGAGGACTGGCGGTGGGGGTCAGAGACCAGGCAGGTGGAAATTAGGGGTGGTCCCATGGATAGGCAGGTCTAGTGTGCTCAGAGCAGCTCCAGGAAGTTCCTCAAAGGTGGCTGGATTGTTGGCTTCACCCTCTGTCCCAGTGCTCAACCAGAGCGGTGAGACAGTGGGCAGGGTAGGGCACAGGGTATGGGGAGGGCAGGCTCTAGGTATGTGTGTGTGTGTGTGTGTGTGTGTGAGAGAGAGAGAGAGAGAGAGAGAGAGAGAGCTCCATGTGCTCTTGATGGGGACAAGACAAGGGTAGCAAGATTTGGGGCCAACCCAGAAAGTTCCCTGGGAAGGGTGTAGGAGAGAATCTACCCGAATTGGTTCCAGACTCACCTCTTGCCAAGGCCTGGAGATGGGGGACAAAGACTGGGCTGATACTCTGTTTATTTTTACTTTTAATGACAAAAGGCTGTTTTATGATTGAGTTAGTGGTGGTTGGTTTCTTATGACTTTCGGTGGACTAGACTTTGTGATGATGTTTAATGCTGTGGGCCCATCACTAAAGTGCAGCCCCTTTAATAATCCCATCTTCAAATATGTGCAAATAATGATACTTTTCATCAGGAGTTTTTCACCAAATAACAATCCAGTATCATTTGCATAAACCTGAGTGATGAAACACATATCAAACCTCAGGATTCTGGAGCAGTTGGAGGAGAAGCAGCGTGGAGAGGGATGACAGTGACAAAAGAGGGATCAAAGAGCTTCATTCTTGCCCCACTTCTGTGAAATATGGCTTTTCCCTGAGAGCCTAATTTCCCAAATGCGATAACTAGAATATTGGCTGCAGAACTTGCAAATCATAGCAGCAAGAGGTGTGCTTCCATCATATTCAGTGCCCTCTGTAAGCCAGGCCAGACTGCCAGAAGATCAGCCAAGAGATCTGGGCTAAGCATTTGTTGACATTTCAGACCTAGAACCAAGATGGCCAATATTGTTCCTCTGAAGTGGCCAGAAACAGGAAGAGCTAGAGGTGGGATGGAGCCAAGTCTTTTGCTGTTGGCCAGAGGTCAACTAGAGGTCAAGCTGGGTTAAAACTAGATTAGAAAATGAAAATGAAGCCGGCATGGAAGAGTACTTAAAGGCTTGGGAGCATGGTATGTGACTGGTCCAAACATCTGGAATGTCTACAACTGATTTGCAGGTCTATCTGCCATCTGATACACTCTTTAAACTAGTTCAGGAAGCCTGATGGAAATTAACCTGATCGCATACAGATTCTTCCACAGAGAAGATCTTACCTAGTCACTCACACAGGCGTTCTTACCCTCTCCAGGACCCTGACATAGCCCTGGTGCTTAGACTTTCCAGCTTCTGATTACCTTAGCCCTGACTCCTCTCATGTGTTCTCTGGCATCTACAATATACAAACACTCTAGTTTCTGATGAATGTTTGGTTGCTTCTGCTGTCCAAGTGTAGCAGGGCAGTTTCTGAGTATGGACTTCTTTCGGGGGCTGGAGGGTGTTTATAGTCATAGGTTTCCACTAATGCTAATACAAGTAACAATGGATTTCCTTTTACTTAAGTGATGTCCCTTAATTGTTTTATTTGAGGATGGTCCTTTTCTTTTCTTTTTTTTTTATGCATATAGAGTATTTTTTATTTAATTTTATATAACAAAGTCCAATTAAATGAAAACAAACATTTATACACAATATTTGGGAATTTGGGCGTCGTTCTTTCCAAACTACTTCCTGCTGGTAAGGGGCGCTGTCTTGGGGGATTCGAAGAAGATTCAGATATCCTAGCTGTAGTCTGTAGGGCTGTTTTGTCCAGCTGTTTTGAATGTAGGATCAGCTTGTACTCTGTTTCAGGCGGTCTGGTGTGATCAAACCACATTAGTCTGGAAGGAATCCACATCTTTTCATTTTCTGTGGAAACAAAAATAGAAATACTTTTCCCCAGTAACTTGTTCTTCAACTTAAATTTTGGAGTCAAAGCGTTTTTTTTTTTTTTTTTTTTTTTTTTATTATTTTACATGTCGATCCCAGTTCCCTCTCCCTCCCTCCCTCCCTCCCCCCAAGCCCTCCCTCCCTCCTTCCCTCCCTTTTGCCCTCTCTACCCTCTCCCATGCACTCTAAACACCCTCCCCTCCCAACCCCCCACCACAATACGAGGATGGTCCTTTTCAAAATTAAAACCTTTTATCTATCATCTTTCTGAGGGAAAAAAAAAGCCAAAATTTTCTTATTCACTTTTATACTTGAAAATGGTTTTATCTTTTTCTCCTTATTGCACCTATTGTGGTTTAAGATGGCACATATTTATAAATTATTTCCCATTTTATTATAAAAATGCTTTTTTCCCTGTCATTTGGAAGCAATTCCTTAGCATAATGGAAATTATTTCTTAAAACCATGATCTATTTATTGTTTTTTTTACAAAAAGTAAAACTTTATTAATACAGTACAGAAAACAGGACATTCCAAGATCAAGTTGCAGGCAGATTTGATCTCTTGCCCATTGTTAAAGTTTGTGTGCATGACACAGAGACAGGAAAAAGATAACAAAACGGTGTTTCAGGAAGTCTAGCATAGCAAGCATCTTTGAGAATAAAATAGCAACAACAAGCAAGCAAGCAACAATAAAAACCTCTGAAAGCAATTGCTTTTCTCTGTGGTCTTTATCACTCAGCCAAGGTGAACCCTCATGTTATCATGCTACACCCCTGCCTCAGCATCAGAACTGGAGTTAGTACATGTCTTCTCCAGGTTTGTTTAATCCCTCTTACAGAAAGCTAAACACACTGGTAAAAGATATTTGTGTAGGAGGTTTACATCCTAAGATGTGTATCTTACCTGAAAAATCTGGGGCAACTGGAAGTTTGTCCTGTGTTTTGTTTCATCCATTTGAAACAAGAGATGATAACACTACTTATCTTACTTGTGTGGTTGGAGGGAATTTAAACAATGCATGGCACATTTGGGCCAGTACAGATACTTACATAATCATTGTTACATAATGTTAGTTTTGATCCCACTTTCCCATAATCGCCTAATGCATTTGGATGTTAAATATCCTCCAGAGGCTCCTGTACAGAATGCTTGGTCCCCACCTACTATGTGCTGGGAAGAGGTAGGTACAATGAAGGAAGTAGGTCATTGAGGATATATCACTGAAGGGTATATGACACTTCAGCCTTGCCCTCACACACACCACCTCTCTCTTCCTTCTTCCCTCTCTCTACATATTTTACTGGAAGGCAGGGTGAACAGTAATTCCCTGCTATGGACATTGTCTTATAATAGGACTAAAAGACACATTTGGCCAAGTGACCATGGAATGAAACCTCTGAAAATGAGAGGCAAAATAAACTTTTTGTTTTTTTCAGATATTTGCCACAATCCTGGGAAGCTGGCAAACACAGTGAATAAAGGTTATAGGTACTATGAAAGGAGATTAGAGCATTATTGCATAATGTTAAAATTGGAAAACCTATGACAGAGGGAATGTTCTAGGCTGTGGAAAATCTACTTAACTTCTTTTGCTGATCAATACATGGAGGATTAACTTCAGCTCACTTTAATGAAAGAAAAGACACTATAATGAGGTTTTAAAAAAATGTATTCAGGGAAAACATGGGCTAAGGATTAAATGGGAGAGGTTTGTAAAGTTCATGTAGAATACAAGAACAGAGAAGAGCAGTTACTGAGTCATACAACTTGATAAAGCTAATGATCCGCTATTATTAAAAAGAAAAAGAAAGGGTATTTGGGATAGCTTCAGGGTCATGGGGACCACGAAAGCTAGAACAACTGCTCCAAGCTTCCATTTCCTTGATTGTGGAGTGAAAGTGTTTTCATGATGTAAAGTCATTTTACTGATAAACAAACATGCTCCTTCAGTCACACAACCTTGCCATTGATATAACTATACTTTATAGAAGTCCAACCAGTGTTTGTTGGTTATGATTGATTTAAAATAACGGGAGTGTGTGTGTGTGTGTGTGTGTGTGTATGTGTGTGTGTGTATGTGAGTGTGTGTGTGTGTATACATATATATGTGAAGCTTCAACTACATTAGTTTTCCATTTGATCCTTTAAATGGCCATTAGTTTTAGCGGTCCTTTCCCATATCCCCTCCCTCACATTGCCTTTCTTTCCCCTGCCTCAGATGATTCCCTTTTCAGTCCCCACTCTCATTCATCCATGAGTAATAGATTTCCCCTTCCTAGGGTGACCAATAAGTCTCTTAAAAAAGACTCTTGTTTAGGAATGCATACCCATGTTCTTGGATATGTCTTGTTCTTTCCCGGAGTGACTTGCTATTTTTAATAAACTGCATGCAGCTCTGCTTTAAAAAAATCCTCTCATGCTACTTCTCGTAAAGATTTATTTTATTTTATGAGTATCAGTGTCTTACCTGTGTTTTTACATGCATGATGTGTGTGTCTGTTGCCCACAGAGACAATAAGATGGAGTAGATATCTGCAGCTGGAGTTACAGATGGTTGCATACCTGGTTTTTCTGGAGAAGGAATGTCAGTTCTCCAGGTAATGCTCACATTACTTTTCAGCAGAAGTGTTGACCTTCGTTCTTGCTACAGGATTAGTTTGTATTGTAAGGTACTATGTGACTGTTCTTTACTGCAGTTTCCTTCAGTGTACTTAGAAACAAGATGGACTTACACCTATAGTAAGTCTTCACAATGGTGGAAAGTAGGAGCTGAAGGGGTGATGCATCTAATGCCGCAGGACGGTCTGACGCCTCGGGAGTTAGGAAGAACTTCTTTCATGCAACTTTGTATTCCTTGAAAAACAAATAACAATAAAAGTCTGAATTACTCACTCAATTGCCTGTTAGTTGTCCTATTTTCATCTAATCTTCATGGACTCACAGACCACTTTTTGTCTCAGTGAGAAGAAAAGCTAGGACTGCAATAGTGAGATAGTCTGGAGTTGGGAGGGGACTGAGAAGAGGATAGAGCAAGAGTACAGCTGCTGTGAGAATGTGAATTCAAGCCGTCATCTCCACCCTTTGACAATACACATCTGGACCTGGACCGGCCTCAGCTGGGCCTTTCCCTCACGGCTATGCCTCATGATGCATATCAAGAGGTTATCTGGCTCTTGTCTTATGGACATTTTTCTTGTGTTTATACATTCTTTCTTTTTAACTTTAAACTTCTAGTCACGTAGCCTCTGTTCCTTTGTAACCTGCTAAAATTCCACTTCTGCCTTCGTCAGGGAAACAGATTGAGTTCCCTGAACTCATATTGAAATTGCAATTCTTAGCAGTCTCTCAAATAAAATTCTTCCTAACGCCATAATTTCTGAGTTCATTTTGGTATGTGTTCTAAATCAAGGTTGTGTACATGTGGAAGAAAATAGAAACAACATAGAATATTCTCGTAAGTTCTATGTCACCTGGGGGTCAACGAAACCACAAGGCCATGTGACAACTCCCGATTTCAAGGAACAATACAAATAGGTGAGAAGCCTAGTGAAGAGCACTAAGGTTTTTTTCTTTTTTAAATGAAAATATCTTTTTTTTTCCTTAATTAAGTTTCCTTCATTTAATTTACATACTGACTACAGTTTTCCCTCCCTTCTCTCCCCCTGTCCCTTCCCCCACATCATTCTCCCTCACTCAACCCTCATATACCTCTCTTTCCATCCACTCCTCCTCATCCACACTCTCCATTCAGAAAGGGGCAGTCAACAAAGCATGGCACATCAAGTTGAGGCAGGACCAAGCTCCTCCCCCTGCATCAACATTGGGCAAGGTAATCCAGCATGGGGACCAGGTTCTCAAAAGCCAGCTAAGCACCAAGGACAGGTCATGATCTCACTGCTAGGAGCCACAGAGACAGACCAAGCCACAGAACTGTCACACACACAGAGGGCCTAGGGCAGTCCCATGCAGGCTCTCTAACTGTTGATCCAGAGTCCCTGAGTTTCCACAAGCTCAGATCAGCTGCATCTGGGGGTTTCCTGTCATGATCTTGAGATCTTGACCTGCCTGACTCATTTAATCCCTCCTCAATTTCTTCAGCAGGACCTGACTGTGGATCTCTGCCTCTGCTTAGATCGGTCACAGGATAAGGACTCTCTGAGGACAATTAGTGTAGTCACCAATCTTGTAGTAGATGGTCAATTCAGGCACCCTCTCCACTATTGCTAGGAATCTTAGCTATCCTTGTGGATTCCTGGGAGTTTCTCTGGCAGCAGGTTTCTCCCTAATCCTGAAACACCCCATATCAAGACCTCTCTTTCATTACCCCCTCTGTCCCACCCATAATCTGCCTCCTATGCAGTCAGCCCAACCCTATCCCCCATGTTCCAAACCCCCATCCTGCCCTTCAACCCAGCCTCTAGTTCAGTGAGGAGATCTCTTCTATTTCTTCTTCCTAGGGCAACCCATGCATCCTCTTTGGGTCCTCCTTGTTATCTAGCCTTTCTGGGGCTGTGGATTTTAGGTTGATTACCTATTTACCCTTAATGTCCACTCATGAGTGAGTATTTACCGTGTTTGTCTTTCTGGTTCTGAGTTAATTTGTATGATGTATTTTTTTTTCTGCTGAGTAATATTCCATTGTGTAGATGTACCACATTTTCCTTATCCATTCTTTTGTTGAAGTACATCTAGATTATTTCCAGATCCTAGCTATCACAAATAAAGATGCCATAAACATAGTTGTGGTATGATTGAGCATACTTTGGGTATATGTCCAAGAGTGGTAATGTTGTCATTCTCAATTTTCTGAGAAACTACCATATTGATTTCCAAAGTGGCTGTGCAAGTTTGCACTCCCACCAGCAGAAGAGGAGTGTTCCCCTCACTTAATGGCCCATCCAGCTGTTATTAGTGTTTTTGACCATAGTCACTCTCTTCAGTCATTTTTATTTTCAGTCACCTGATGACAAAGGATGTTGACCAATTCTTTAAGTGTTTTTCAGCCATTTGAGATTCTTCTGTTGAGAATTCTTTGTTTAGATCCATACTCCAGTTTTTTTGAAAAGGATCATCTGGTATTTTGATGTCTAGTTTCTTGAGTTATTTCCAAAATTTAGAAACCAGCCTTCTGTCAGATATGTGGTTGGTGAAGATCTTTTCCCATTTTTACGCTGACATTTTTCCTTATAGACAGTATCCTTTGCTTTATACAAGTTTTTCAGTTTCAGGCGGTCCCATTTAATTGTCACTCTTAGTGTCTGTGCTACTGGTGTTATATTGAGGAAGTGGTCTCCTGTGCCAATGCATTCAAGGATATATCCAACTTTCTGTTCTATGAGTTTCAGTGTGACTGGATTTATATTGAGGTCTGTGATCCACTTGGACTTGAGTTTTGAAGAGCACTAACTTTCAACTGATATATCTGTGGAAATCACCTTCCCATATCCCACTACTGTTATTCACACAGTAGTGTTGTCCTTCTTACACTGTATTGGCCTTGGTTTTTGTGAACAAAATTATAGGACAGAAGTAATGGGATATCAGCTGTGAGATTAGGCTAAGCTAGGGTAAGGGGCCTGTGGCTTCACCGTCCCTAACACACATACATCTTTCCCCCACTCACTACTTCCTTCTTGGAAGACAGCCTATCAAGAATGCTCAGAAGAGCAAACAGCCAGACCATCCCTTACAAGGGATAGAAAACTTAGCTATACAAATGAACTTGATAAAATCACCACAGACCAGGTAAACTTTCAAAGGGCCTCATTTCAAGACACACTTTAGACTACCATGCCTAATTATTCTGACTCACAACATCCAGCCCTCAAAGGTGTGATAATTGTTTTAAGGTTGGAGTTTGCATATATACACAGCAATATAGTATGTAACAGACAGCAGATGAAAAAGAGGCAAAGACAGAGATTGATTATGAGGAATTGAGTCATGGAGTTATGGAGTCTGAGAAGCTCCATTCTCTGATATTTGCAAGGTGAAAAAGAAGAAAAATCTTGTGGGAGTGAGATTTGCAGAGCCTTTGGGCCTGTGAATTAGGAAATATGTTGAAATAAATCCCAATTTGATGCTTGAAGATGATGAAATTACAGTTTTTGGCTCAAGCAATATTGCAGATAAAAACAATAAGGAGTAATGGGTCAATCCCTCCCTCTTCCAACATTTGTTCAATAGATTAGATGATGTCTCCCCAAAATTGGGGGTGGTGATGTACTTTGTGGTAAGGCCACAATTCAACACTCATTTTATGGGGAAACATTTCCAAGGATACATTCATACATAACACCTAATCTGGACACCCACAACTTATAAAGTTGATATATGAAATTATCCACAGGGATTGATAAATTAATATTGCTTGATGATGGTCATTGATTGATAAAAGCTTTTCCTGTTGTCTTCAGGCACAGTTAAGGTTGAGAATTACTGCTGTAATTCCATTGACAAGTGCTGCTATGATACAAAGGTGGTCTATGGTAGATATACATTTGAATACACCACACTGAAACTACAGAAATCTGTAGTCCTTCTTTGGCTGGAAGCTCTACACACTGTTCTAGAAAAAAGCATTTATATGTAAATTCTATCATTTAACAGAAAATGAAGATTCCTGTCTCTGTTGTTACTTATGTGTTCTTTATTAGGCTAGAGTCTGTGGCTTGTAATGAAGTCCATTGGAAATCTGTTCCAAATATCCTAATTGTAAGAATAACCTGAAATTGCATTGCCTGTAGAGTAATGGCTCCAAAAGCAGTCATATCTCAATTCCCAATACTGGGATAGAGTAAACATACAAAAGGGACTATTGCTTCCAGAAGAGAGTGTAAGACCATTGAAAGTGTAGTTACAGGTAATTGTGACCCACCTGATGTGGATTCTGGGTACTGACCCTGGTCTTCCATAAATGTAGTAGGTACTCTTAACCTGTGAGCTATCTGTCTAACCTTCTTCACTCAATATAGATATATATATATATATAATGAATTGAATAATCACTTTTCTGAGCATTATGGATAGGGTAAAATGATGAGCAAGATGTTCGGAGATGTCTGAAGGATAGAAGAAAGAATGTAATCAGAAAACACCAAAACTGTGTAAATAACTTATTTACCCAACAATTGCTTATTTGGGATACCCATACAGATCTGATGCTAAGAATAGGAAAGGGAGAACCAGAACTCCAGCTGGTATTTTTCAAAAGCATAAGTCAAATTTAACTTGAATATAATAGTGTTCATCAAATAATGATATAATAGAGTTGATTGTCGTGACTCATTGAACACTGTTGTAGAGTGACTTAGAGCTGTGTATCAGGCCCTTCTTTGAGAGTAATCAGTAAGATCCACTTAGTACTTCAACTTTATTATATGGGATTTACTTTCTAATTATGAATTTGGGCATCCAACTTGGAAAATTTTTTGTGCTAGCTAGCTTTATGTCAACTTGATAAAAGCTAGAATCATCAGAGTAGATGGATTTTTTTTCAATTGAAAAATACTCCTATAAAATCAGGCTATAGGCAAGCCTGTATGTATTTTCTTAAGTAATGATTAGTGGGGGAGTTCCCAGTCCCTCTGGGAAGTGCCATCCTTGGACTGCTAATCCTGGGTTCTATAAGAAAGCTTGTGAAGCAAGCAACGGGGAGCTTGGCCTCTGCATCAGCTCCTGCCTCTAGGTTCCTGTCCCATTTGAGTTCCTGTCCTGTTTTCCTGCCTGAGAAAGTCCCCAGAGGCTTCCCTTTAATCAGTCCTGACCTCTTAAGGTCTCATGGATGTTTTTGATTATATTGTTAGTGGGGTTCTCACAAACATTTTGAATAAGGCTATCACCTTAAACAAGAAACTCCATGAATGATGTATGAGACTGCATTTGGAAAAGTTTCTCTATATATGTCTTATCTAGTAAATGGTCAGGTTCATCCATCTAAAGTGAAACGAATACACAGAAAGCCACCTTTAAATGTTAGAGCCATCAAAAATTCATTGAGTCTGTTTCATTTCAAGTTTGTTATGCTTGTGTTTGACCAGTACTTTCAAGGATACAGAATAAAAGAAACTATGTCATCAATTTTCTCTGGTTACTAAGTGTCATGTGTCAGAACTGTGTCTATGTTCCTAAAAGTCTGCTGGTTAGATACAGACTATAACCTCCCTCTTCATTCCATTTACAAGAGTTTGAAAGGCTCTGTGATGACATTGGTACCTGCTGTGTAAAGAGAAGATGCATTGAACTCAGGGACACATTGTCAATAAAACCCTGCAAAGCACGTTACAAAATAGCTTATAGGTTTGTTGTAAAATGCATTCCAACCACTTTGGAAGCAGTACTTGTATGATATACATCAATATGACTGAAGTGGAAAGAGAAAACATATTCTAAGTGATTATCCTGAGTTTCTTAAAGCCAAAAATTTCCTAAAGCAGTAATTGTCTTAAACAGCTGTTTGAGATTTACAATTTAGGTAGCTCTTACTTCTTCACACTTCTGTTTTACAAACAACTGTAAAACATTCAGGAAAACATGATCTACTGCATAGGTAACCCTACAATATCTGTGTGTAGCTACCTTATGCAGTTTCATTGAAATTAATTGCCAAGGTCAAGACAAGACAACTTAAGATTCTAATGAGATCAGGGACTTACAGTTCAGAAGAAAGCTTCAGATACAACAAATGTGTCTCCCTTAGATGTAAGATGGTAACTTCCTATATTGAGAACAGCAAAAATACAGAACATAAAATTTATTAAGAGCTGACCTTGTGTTATCCACAATCTTTGGATGCTAGAACATGAAACACAGTGTGTTCTAATCCAGGTAACTTATTTTAACAACAGTTCTTAACAAAAAAATTATAACTATATTTCTACTGTCCAAATGAAGACTACCAGCCCTCTCCAGGAAACTCAGCCTTATCACAAAGCAGTGGTTCATTTCATAATTGTGTGTGTGTGGTGGGGGGAGAAATAAGCAAGGTAAATCAAAGTAATTACAGGGTTTTAGCTTGCTTGTTTGTTTGGTTGGTTGCTTGGGTTTGGTTTGATTTTGATTTCTTGAGACAGAGTTTCTCTGTGTATCACTAGCTGTCCTGGAACTCTCTCTGTAGACCAGGTTGGCCTCAAACTCACAGAGATCTGCCTGCCTCTGCCTCCAGAGTGCTAGGATTAAAGGCATACACCACCACAGGAGTTTCAATTATTGGAAAGGTATACTATAACTAACACCCATATCTAAATGACAGGGGTAAAGAATCAGAGCAGGCACAGAAAGTATATAATATGAACCTGGTGCATCCTTTCCTCCCACACAATAAAGAAGTATTCAATAAATCCTAACCCCTACTTGTAGGAATTGGATAAAGCCGCACTTCTACATCACAGCCAAAGCATTAAAGTATGGGTGGAAAGGCTTCTGGAATGACCCATGGGCATCAATTACATCTAGAACTTTGCAACCAAGCTGTCCACAGTTTGTCTTTTACATCCCAATTCTAGGCCTCCAGGGGTGTTCTCTAACAGAGTGTCCAATCATCCTACAGGACAAATGCAGAGATGAACCCAAGGTCAGTTACTGTAAGACCACCCACAGACATTTCTTTGACATTTCTGTTATGTAACAGATTCCATTTTCATCAAAAGACTAGACTCTTGAAGGAAATTGTCAACTTATGAATGTATAAGGTTTATGCATCACAAATTTGGCAAAGGAGTGTGTTCAGGATGGAAAATTCCTCACAGGCAAACAAGGATATAAAATAATTTTGGTAATATCTGCTCAAAACTTTCAATAGTCTTTGGGTAAAGAACTTGCTATTTAAATAAGTGTAGGATTTTTTTTTTCCTACTAATTGTCAAAATGGTGGTAAGATACAGCTTATTTAAAGCACCAGGCTCTGAAAGCAGCATTTGGGGGAAGTTTTCTTTTCTGGCTCATTTTCTAGTTACCATGGGCAAAAAAGAACATCTTGATGTTCTAAGATCATGTATCATAAAATGAGGGACATTAAAATATATTAAAACAGTATTTCTATACTGTTGGATTACTATGAGGATTAAGTATATTAACTACACATAGGTATATAATATTGTTTCCTGTATTCTAGAAAGCTTATTTTGTGTGGCGTATATATGTATTTATATTTTAGTTTTATAATATATAATATGAATTTATTTTATGTATGTATACATATATATTCTAACAGATCTAGCCTGTAGTTATTATTAAAATTATATTTGCTTTTTGTGTTTTGGGTTTTTGTTTTGTTTTGTTATATTTTTGTAGCTTCAGTCCTCTGTAGTTCTTAGATTTGAACACCAATACTGAGATAAAAAGCGAGACATAGTAGGGAAACACAATTTTCCATGTTTCATTTTATTCTCTAGCATTCTGATTAAGGAGGAACTGAATATCTTTCTGTTACAGGAGTAAAACAGCAACAGAACGCAAAAACAAGCCCATAATATCTGAAAACAAAGTCATCGTTATCACAATACACCAATGAGCTTTTCTTTGCTTGTTTGATGGGTTGATCTAAAGTTTAGAGGGACAGAAAATGAAAAAAAAAAAAAAAGAGTCGGCAGCTGTTCACCATAATAGGGTGAGAAAACCTTTTCACACCTGAAAATGAATATTCCCCCTGCTGCAGTCCTTGGAGAGAAGGAGGAATTGAGATGCACTGGGCTAAAACCTCCTTGCAGACCTGGCCCTTTCTCTTCTACAGCTGAATTCCTGATGGGCTTACTCACTCAGTGGTGAGTTGTGTCCTTGGTGCACACTGATTCCAGGAACTTCCCGTGGTCACTAAAAAGGGAGCAAATTACCTGCAGCAGGTGGTGATTGACTCCATCGTGACACTGGAGTCCACCATTAAGGCGTATTTCCTTTTTATCACCACACTCAGCTCATCCAGCCCGCACTGGCTCTCATCACTCTGCGAACCAAACCTTGTCTGGGCTGAGAGGCATGCTTTTGAGCCCAGCAAGGAGAATTCTGTGCTGCTGGCTTGCTGACAGACCTCTGGTTCCTGGAATTGTTTGGCAGGTGAATTTGCAGAAGCACTAAATTGCCATAACTTGAAAACAAGATGAGGAGAGAAGTGAGGAACCTGGAGGCTGAGCCTTCCCCACTTCCTCTGCTCCTCCTCTTATCACCGAAGGGCCTTCCTTCTTCAAGTAGCAATAGCAACCACCGGGGTTGATTTATTTGCATAGCACAGTAGGCAGTTCGATCAAATATTCCTAAGAACGGACAAGGTTTCAGCTAAAACCTGTTAGTTTTAGTCCCTTGCATTTCCTCAGTTCCCACACTCATTGTAATCTTCTGAGTTTATTAGGAGTATAGGTCTTACATGCAAAAGTTCTAGGGATTGCTATTCACATTGCTTACCAGCATCCAAACTACCCTCCTTGGCTCAGGAGTAGAGTGCGTTGGAGAGAACTGGGGAGCTGTAAGGAAAGTCAGTGTGCAATGAAGACTTCCTGTGTCCTTTGATAATGATTTGTGATAAAAATGAACATGTTACAGTCTAGCACCAGAAAGTGCTTTGGAGGCTGTGGCTTCATGGAATATTATACATAAATAGTAAGTATATACAACTAAAAGCCACCCACTGACTAAATAGATAAAGAGCTGCAGGAAAACAGACTTAGCAGTACCTATTTACTACTGGACTAAACCAGAACAGGTTTACCTTCTATGAGATCTGATTAATGTTTCTATTTCAGATAATTTACATTATCTTTTCTTCCTTGGTCTTAAATCAATCTAAAAAATACAGAAACTAATTGAAATATACAATTTTAAGTAGCTTTTAAATTGCTAGTTTTTATGTAAACATACAGGACATGGAGTTTCTAATGGATAATACATGGATATGCCCATACATGAGTTGATGAGTGAATGAGTGGAGGAAGGAGGAATGAATGAATTTGAACAAGACATCAAGTATTGCTAATTCTACACATCTTAATTGAGCATCTCCTTGGATCCAATTCTTGCTAAACAGTGAAAGTAAAGTGATAACCCAGATTCTGCCTTCAAATTGTTTTCATCTGCTAGAAGATATAGAAGCATATTTAAAGGTAGAAATTCAGTATTATAAATGTGATCGTGATACTGTGGCTCTCAGGGAAATTGTAATGGCTGAGCTTTAGTTACCTTTCACAGGAAGCAGCAGCTAAGTCAGTGAAGGAGTGGGATGACTCTGGGCATTGGAAACACTATGAATATAGCCAGGTCTTTCATCACTTTGGTTACAACATGAATGGTGATCCTTATACTTTACCAGTGTATCGACAACACTACAGGATGTAGCAACATCTCACTATAGAAAAAAAGATAGGAAAGCATGTGAAAAATAGGAAGCTTTGATCTGTTATCCTGCCTGCCATGGCATCTCCTATAGGAGATGAGGTTGGAGAGGCACTCAGGAATGATATGCTCCTTCTTGTAAATTTACCTGTTATGGCACATGGAGAAGAAAATTATCCCATACGTTAACATTTCTGTCTCAGTGTGTGCATTAGGATCTACTGGGGTGGGGCTGGAGAGATGTCTCAATGGGTAAGATGCTGGTCATGATAGCATGAAGACCTAAGTAGTTCAGATACCCAGTTTCCATTAAAAAAAAAAGTTTCCCTTATGGCAGCACAGATCTGAAATGCCAACACCAGAAGAGTGCAAAGAGGCAGATCCTAGGAGTTCAGTTGAGTCAAGATGAAACAATGAGTTCTATGTTTAATGAGAGATCCTGTCTCAAAATCACATGGAGAGCAATAGAGAAAGACATTCAAAATTGGCTTCTGACCTCCACACACATGCATTTTTATAGTCCAGAACTGCAGGTCCAATACTAAAATGGGAGCATAGACCCCTGTCTTTAACTAGATCATCAGCTGATTGTTCTATTTCCTAAAGTAGAAATAAACTCTGGCATGGGTGCTGCAGTGGCACTGAAGAGGTCCATGCTATGGTCAGGTGTGTTAAAGGAAAAATAAAAAACATTGTGCCTATTAGTGAGGAGTGGCTCTGGAGCTAGCCCACTGCAGGTAGGTAGGAAGGTTTATGGTAATTTCGACTATTGAGCAGAGATGGAGAGAAGGCAATAGATGCCCAAACTCCTTAGCAGCTGAGAAAGCTTCTGAGCTAGAGAAAAAAAAATGTATCCTTCTCATGTGGGAAGAGTTTTGTTTGGGAGCTTCATGAATGAACAGAGAATACCAGAGTCCTGAGTGATGTCTCTGGAGATTCCAACACCAGTTTCAGGATAACTGTGAAAGACATATCATTCTTAGAATTAAGCTTCTACACATAAAGCAATGCTTCTCAACCTTCCTGATATTGTGACCCTTTAAGACAGTTTCTCCTGTTGTGGTGAGCCACAACCATAAAATTACATTTTGTTGCTATGTAGCTTTGATGGATACATTTTGTTACATACAAAAAAAGAAAATCCAAGGGGAGGTAGTTTGTCTAGCTCCTTGGGATAAAGGACATCTGTGCCACTGATAGGGAAGCATTCCTTAGATCTAGATTCCCCCCCCCAAAAAAATGTAGTCTTTAAAAATTCACAGGCTATGCAATAATATTTCTGAGAATTTACCGAGACCTAAGGAGAAAGTTCCTTAAACATAAATCCAGGACAGCCACTGCACAAGCTGCTCAGTTGATTTACTACACTAAAGATTGTGAACAAGCTAATGAATCAGCAAAGGAAATGAGCTCTGACAGCCCTGCATTGAATATTAAAGAAGGTCATTAAGAAGGACTAAAGTGTTACAAATAAGGATAATCTCAAGAAGAAGGAGCCCACTATCTAAGATGGTGCTGCATATTTAGATTGACTAAATTTTACTAAAGAGAAAGCATATAGGGCATGGTTTAATTATTAGAAAATGAATTGATGGTTAGAGATGGGTAATTAGAGGACTGAACCACATGATCTTTGAAGATGACCCCTTAATGTTCTTTGGGGATTTTGACAAAAAGCACTGATGATCATACTTGATATTTTGAAGCTCTATCAAATGTAATGGTTTATTCTAAATCACCCTTGAATCTATATGTCCCTTAAGAACAGTCAAGAATAAAACTTACTTATCCTGTTCTGGGGAATAACACACTTTTTAAAAAAATAATAAACAATGGTAGACCTGAGCAAATATTAAGCATATATACGGTCACTAAGTTTTTGAATAAATGAACCAGAAGGATGAAATGATTTGTAAGAAAAGGTCACTATGACAGAGAATCCCCAATAGTAAGGTATGAGAACAAATTTACAAAAGCACACACATTGTTGTTACTCAATTGACCCTTGACATTTCACTAAAATGACTTCCAATGTCACATTTTTCCATTAAACTGCAACAGTATAATATGCAATTTTATTTTCAAAGTTTTTATTTTTATAACTGTGTCTATTGTGTCTTTGGTCACGTCCCTCTAGACTACCAAACTAATTAGTCATTTAGTAATACCTACATTAAAATTTCACAACACCAAACTCTGTTTTATAGAATATACTTCAAATAAACTTCTTCCTCTTGATTGATCTTCAGAGTCATTGTGTAATTAATTTTAAATGCTTCTTCCTTTAAAATACTTCTCTAAAATCCTGTTGCTGAACCTACCACACATAGCAGTCACAAAACATGGGAAAAAATTCAAGTTGATTCTGACCAAGAAGTTTCTTCCATTCTGGCTAGTTTTTATGAAACTGAGAGTTTCTATTCAGTGTGCTGGTATGGGGAGGGAGTCATCAACAATCTTACAAAGTTGTGGCCTTTAATAATGACTGTCTTGGCAAGATGTACCAATGGGTGCAATACTGGCATGAATGCTCTAAGTGTAATCAACTGTCTTCTGGTTGGATTTAAGGCCTATTCCATAGGAGGAAACACATGATTGGTACTGGAAATCTGGCCCCAAGCCGTGATTGGGGAGCTCACAGGCCTACTGCTATTATTTTTTATTAAGTTTATCAAACTTCCCTCTAAATTCATAAGTCGAGGCTGCTATGCTGCCACTTTCTGCCATGCTTCCCCTTTATGTAAGATACTTGTCCTTCTGGAAGTGTAAGCCAACACAAACTTCTCTCCATAAGTCAGTTTCTTGTGACAGCAACAGAAAAGTAATTAATAAAAAAAATGGTTAATGAGCCCCACCCATAATTAAGGAACTATTGACAATTGGTAGCTTGTGGGGAAAGGAGAGCCTGTTTTGCTTGTTTGTTTTGTTTTGTTTTGTTTTTAAGCATATGATTCCTGATAGACATGCTCAGAGGTGCTCCCACACCCAGAGATCTACAGGTAGCACAAATAAAAGCTAATGGGTTATTTACATTAAAAGAAAAGATTACACAACACTGGAGGGGCTAAGGAGGCTGAGGAAGATCTAGAAAGAGTTAAGAGGAGACATTGGAGTGAAGATGATAAAAATTCCCTGAATGAAACTCTCAAAGAGTTAATAAAATATTTTATAGGTATGAAGAGTATCTTTGAATATTTAGCATTTCAGAATGTGAAAACCACATCAGAGTAATGGAATAACTTAGATTAATTACATAGGCAGACTCATAAGTCACATTTGAACCCAAACAAGGAGCATGTGCTGTGGACTCGAGGATGTGAAGATTCATAGCTGCTGTTTACCATCTGCGTGACCTGTGGTGAAGAATTGCTTTGACCCTTGAATTTCTCATGCTGCCTCCTGGGAATGAAAGAGCTCAAAGCAGCACAGCCTGGGAATCTACACTAAGAAGCATCAATGTGGCCCTTGTGCAGACTTAGTGTCACTGTTCCATTAGGCAGGTGTGTGTTCTACTAGTTAAATCTAGTTATATCACAGCTATGATAGCACTGTTATTTTATGTCTGCATGGCTCTGATGTTATTTTATAGATGCCCCCATCAAATTCCTTTTTCTTTTGTGCCAATATTTTTAATAGCTGTTTCTTCTGGATGAAGCATTCCCTCTCAGGAGACTCATGAGATACAAGAAACTCACAGGACTCAGGAAGCTCACTAAACTTACAGGACTTACCAGACCTCTCCCCCAAGGTATGCAAGTTGTAAACAACTGCTATGGAGAAAACAGTTTTTAATGATTCATCTGACTTCAAGTGGTGCAGGAACTCTAGTAATAAGGCACTGAGAGGTCATCATGTTTACTGGGATGGGACTCTGCATTGATGGAACTATTTACCATTGAGTCACTCATCTCCTAGGAAGTAGTCCCTCACTATGCTCATATATGTAACTACAATTAACTCATTGGCTCACGAATTGGTCTTGGGTGTGATTGTTTACTTTTCTTGTTGCTGTGGTAAAATACCCAACAAAGGCAACTTAAGGGGTAAAGGTTTGTTTGGACTCCCGATTTGAGGTGGTAGTCAACCATGATGGGAAAGTCACAGCAACAGGAGTTTAAGGCCGTTGATCCTATTGGATCCTACAGTTAAGAATAAGGAGGCAGTGAATGTACTTAGCTCACTTTCTCTTATATAGTCCAGAGTCCCAGCCAGGAGAATAGTGGCACCCATAGTGGGTAAGTGGGTCATTATACCTCATTTCATACAATCAAGTTAAGCTTCCAGACATCTCACAGAACAGTCACATGAGCACTCATGTACATGAACATGTATACACAGGAAGAGATATGTATGAATTATTATAGACTTGGTAACATCACTTCAGAAACATCTTAGAGGACAGAGATAACTACTGGATAGAAAATGGATACCATAATTTTGTAAATAAAGCAATTTCTCTCCTGACTCAATTCTCAATCTAATCTTAGGTCACATACCTATGCCTGAGCTTTTTCAAATACTGTATTTTCTTTGTGTTGACTGAGGTACCTTTATTATCATCATTAGCACATATAGAACTACATTTATGTTTTACTCTAGCTCATATTTCCTGGTATTATTACTATTATTTCCAACAACCTATGCACTCATTTTAGATATATACCTTGATTTAGCCCCTGACTTCACCCTGTCTGCTGTGGCTAGACATCTCTATCCTTCTCTACAAAGTTCTACTGCCTTTCATTGTTTTATTATTATTATTATATTTTTTATTTAAATAACTTATTTTCATTTATTTTACATCATACTGACTGTAGTTCCCTGCCCCCATTTCAGTCCTTCTCCATCTCCACTCAGGCCTCCTATGGCACATCAAGTTGAGGCAGGCTCCTCTCGCTGGTCAAGGTAATCCAGTATGGGGAACAGGTTCCCAAAAGCCAGCTAAGCACCAGGTATAGGTCTTGATCTCAACACTAGGAGACTTGCAAAGAGACCAAGCTACACAACTGTCACACACACGCAGAGGGCATAGGTGGCTCCCATGCAGGTTCTCTGTTGGTCTAGGGTCAATGGGCTGCCTTTCTTAAAATGATGTAGATATGTAGAGCTAAAAATTAATCATCTCAAAGTATGCAAGTCTATTGCATTTATATTCATAATATTCTTCAACAACTGTTTTTTTTATTTTCTTTCTTTCTTTTTTCTTTCTTTCTTTTCTTTTTTTTTTTATTATTATTATTATCAGGTTCTGGGAATCCAAGTCTCTGAGAAGCACTCGGTCATTGTCCCCAACAACAAGCTCAAGTTCTTGCCCATTTATTTTTGGTCTTTCATATGGATTTTTGGGTTGTATACCTTTTGGCTTTTGTTAATAGTAGTACTTTTAGCATCACCTATCTATACCATTTTTAGTGATCATGCCTTCAATTTCTTTAGCACAAACTATCTCAACCGAAATTTACATAGCTTAGTATTTCTCAATAGTCTTATCTTTTTCTGATGTAACTGGTGGAGGAACTTGAAGAGAAACCATAGGTGAGGGTTAAATTCTTCTGTTGCCTTTTTCTGAAGTGGTATTTGCCTGCAAGGACTCAGTCATACCTCTGTTTCTCCAGAGATGGGCACCATCTCTACAGGTAGGAATGTCTCACAAGCACCAAGTTTATATGTAAGGATTCCAAATCTTGGGATTTGGTCTAAGGAATACTGGATGCTTTTCAGACTTTCTGCTATTCATTTATTATTAATTTATTTTCATTTTACAAACCCATCCCAGTTTTCCTTCCCTGCTTTCTCTTGCCCCCTTATCTACTCCTCAGAGGAGGTAAGGCATCCCTTGGGAAGTCAACAAAATCTGGCATACCAAGTTGAGTAAGCACAAAACCCCTCCTCCCTGTATCAAGGCTGAGCAAAGTATCCTACAATGGTGGGGTGGGGCTGTCTCAAAAAGCCATTTCATGAACCTTGGATAAGTCCTGGCCCCACTGTCAGGGACACCGCTTCCACCCATGACCAATCAAGCCACAGAACTGTCACCTGCATTCAGAGGGCCTAGTTCAGTCCCATGCAGTTTCCCAGGCTGTCAGTCCGTAGTTCATGAGCTCCCACTAGTGCAGGTCACCTGTTCTGTGGTTTTCTCAATCATGATCTTGCCCCTCCCCTCATTCATATGATTCCCCCTCTGTCTCTACAACTGAAATGTAGGAGCTCAGCCAAGTGCTTGGCTGTGGATCACACCATCTGATCCTATTAGTTACTAGATATAGGTTCTATGGTGACAACTAGGGTAGTCACTAATCTGATTAGAAGGGAAGGCCTGTTCAGATACCCTCTCCACTATTGCTAGGAGACTTAGCTGGGGTCATCCTTGTGTATTCCTAGGAATATACCTAGCATCAGGTTTCTTTCTTACCCCACAATGGTTCTATCAAGATATCTCTTTCATTGCTCTCCCTCTCTATTCCTCCCATAACTTGGTCATCTTGAACTCTCATGTTCCCACCCTGAATTCCCTCCCTTCTCCCCCCACTCCCAGTTTACCCAGAAGATCTCAACTTTTTCTCCTCTCTGGGGCCTTCCATGTATTTCCCTCTTAGGGACCTCCTTGTTTCTTAGCATCTCTGGGGTTGTGGATTATAGCATGGTTACTCTATGTTTACATATAATATCTACTTATGAGTGGATACTGTGTTTGTCTTTCTGGGTCTGGATTACTCTAGTCGGGATAGTTTTTTCTAGTTCCTTCCATTTGCCCAAAAATTTCAAGATGCCAATTTTTTTTACAGCTGAGTAAAACTCCATTGTGTAAATTCACCACATTTTTTTTTACCCATTCTTCAGCTTTATTATGAACAAAGCTTCTATGAACATAGCTGAGCAAGTGTCTTTGTAGTATGATTGAACATCCTTTGGGTATATGCCACAAGAGTGGTATTGCTGGGTCTTGAGGTAGATTGATTCCTAATTTTCTGAGAAACTGCCATTCTGATTTCCAAATGAATATTTTCATCTGAGAAGAGTTATTCATTTTTCTGTGTTGATTTTTTGTATCTTATTTCTATAATTTTAGAACTTGAGTTAAGGAACTCTTTCTTGTATTTATTACTGGAAAGATACAACAAATATAATTCATACCATTTTATTAATTTCTATTAACATGATCAATATGAGCGTCCTGAAATATAAATGCATATATTAGTTGGATATGTTTTATGTATATGAGAGTCCACATGAAGGTTGATCATTACCTAAGTAATTAGGCAAGTTGATTGACACACTTTAATATCATATGTTATTAAAAGATGAATTGGTCTTTTAAAAAAGTTTAATCTCTTGTAGGTCGCTGGTCTAGTATGAATATTGTTTTCTTCTAAAATAAACATGACTGTTTCGTGAAACAAAATAATAATCTTAAATAACAATGGAGAGAGGAAATTACAAGATTACAAGAAAGAAAATGTACAAGGATTGAAAATGTGCAAGATATGTGGAGAGGCAAAAGAAACATTCAAAGGAGACATGGACATGATTAAGTAAGTCTTTGGTTTGTTCAGTTTTAAATCATCCTTCATGATGTTAATTTTCAAAGCTATTGTAATTTTATGAAATACTTGTTTCACTCATTGTGTCATATCATTCCTTTCTCAATTATCTTTAATTATGATTCTCTAGCCCTTTTATGATGTTTCCAAGTTGATGAATAAGTATAGTTCTTTTCCTGTTGGCAGTTTTCCACTGTGACAAGGGTTTTACTTAGCTAACATAATTTGTTCTCTAGACACATTATTAATGATGTATGATGGCTCTATGTGTTTCAGAATGCCCACATGGTCATATATTCCACTGCTAATTTTCTTGCAACATCTCATTTAGGTTTCCAAACAGATAAACATTTCCCAGAGACAGTCTGCATATTCATACTCCGTGTAGATATAACCGTCATGCTTTTACACTTTGTACCTCAAAGCCATTTTAATATTTTTACACTGGAGCACAATTTTGTTCTAGGGACACTGTCAGTTTTGGAATTAATTAGAGGCAAATTAAAACAACAATAAAAACCCTTAATTTAGTGATGTATCAAGTAACCCTACACGTATTATGTCCTAATCATTTTTAAAAGAAAATCTCAAGTGTTGTAGTGATGGCCTGGTTGTTAAGAAGGATACACCACAGAACTTTAGCATCTCTATATAACCTACAACAACAACAAAGTACAAGCCAACCCCAATATGAATATCATGTAAAGGAAACAAAATGCCAAACCAGAATCCAAACAGTCTTTAAAGGATTAAGGGTAATAGGCTGCTCCCTCAGAGAAAGCAATATACAGTCTTTCCATGAACATGTCTCCTTATTTCACATTTCTCCTTCTTTAAATGTTTTTCCTTACCAATATAGGCTGTCATATAACCCCTTCTTTATATAGAAGAGGGGGGAGGGAGAGGGAGAGAGAGAAAGATTCTGTATCTCTTATTTAAGTGTTAAGAATTAATCCCATCATACAGACCCACTCTCATATCTATATCTAAACTAATTTACTTGCTCAAATCTCTCTCTCTCTCTCTCTCTCTCTCTCTCTCTCTCTCACACACACACACACACACACACACACACCTTGAGACCTTGAGCACATAAAAGCTCCTGCCTTGGCCGTTCTCCGATGCTGAAATCACTGACATGTACCAGTATACTTGATTAAACTAAGTTTGTGTATATGTGAAAAAAGAGCCCAGCTGAGTCATTGTAAGATTTAAGCAACTATTCTCTTTTGGTGTTTCATGTTGTCTCATGAGTACTACTCCATATAAAATATGCATTGCTTTTGCTATAGGAAAAAGTAGTAAAGTGCAAACCTCTTTGAGGAAAAGAGGGATCTTCTATTCTTACAAGCTTTTATTTATTTCAGTGTTTGGGCCTGATTTTTTTTTCTTGATCTAACCATTGCTATATTCAGCTTCTACTGTATATTTTAATTTCCAGCCAAACTGAATCTGTCACATTCTAAACTTACATGGTATATCTTCCTTAAACATGCATTTTAGTCACAAAATTGGCAAATGTGAATTCTCCCTTTTCTATCAAATTTTTCAAAATCTGTCTCTAAAAGTAATGTCTCCCTTAGCAGAACGTGATAGCACAGGACAGTAATCTCAGTATTTGGGGTCAGAAACAAGAGGATTGTCAGAAATTTAAATCTAGCCTACAGTACAAGTTTCAGGCAGTCTGACAGATAGATTGATAATAGATAGCTATATAGATGATGATAAATACATAGATGATAAGTGATATATATGTATATGGTAAGTAACTAGGAAGATAAATGATAGATAACTAGATAGATGATATAATGATAGATAAATAGATTGATAAGTCATAGAAAACTAAATAGATAGATGATAGATAGGTGATGATAGATGGATAGATAATAGATATCAAGAAGAACTTTTTCCACTTGATAGGCTAAATTCTCTCTGCACATTTTTTTTTCTTTGCTGCTCAAAAACCTTGGATTTCATGTAACCCATTATTCATCTCTTGGGATTATTCACAGTTACTAGAAATATTTTCAGGAAATACTTGTCAATTTCTGTCTTGATGTATTCCCAGTGGTTTTTATCTAACTCTGGTATTACATTTAAGTATTATTCCTATTTTGAATTTGTAAAGAGTTGGAAATGTGGATCTAAATTCATTATTTCATTTGTGAACATCCAGTTTTCAAAAATCATGCACTAAAAGGCTGTATTTTCTTCAGTGTATGGTTTTGAGATGTATGGTGGTTAATTTTGATGGTCAACTTGAGGGAAGTTAGGACCACTGAAAGAACAAATCTCTTAGCATATTGGTGAGAGATTATCTAGAGTAGGTTCACTGAGATCAGAAACCCAAATAGGATGGTACCTGCCTATGAGGTGGGTTACACACTGAATAAAAATGAAGAAGTTGGCTGAGCACAAGCAATTATCTATGGATGTGATATAAGTAGCTACCTCAGGTTCCTGTTGCCATGACTTCTTCCCCATGAGGCACTATACTCTTAAACTGTGAACCTTACTAAACCTTTTCTTCCTCCAGCAGCTTTTGTCAGTCATATTATCATAGTAACTAATACAAAGCATTGCTACCAACAAGTGGTGCTGTTGCTGTGATAAATCAACCATGCAGTTTTTAAAGTCTTGGGAAATGAATTTTGGAAAGAATAGGAGGAACGTTTGAAAAACATTGGTCAGAAATAGACTCCAAATGCTCTAAGTAGTGCTCACTGGGCCATTCCAATTGGAGCATATATGATGAAAATTCTGAGAGAAATGTCCACAGAGAGTAATAATGACTCTATTGGGAACTAAGGCAGACAGGGTGAAGTCAGGGACAAGACAACCCCACCCAATGTGAAAACTCACTCACTTGAAAGGGGTCTGAACTGAAAAGGCAGCCCAGGAGGTTCTCTGCCTAGCGATGTGTCTGTACAGATAGCCAGAAAGGCACTGAGATGTTACTATATCCTTGGTCCAAAGGAGCCAGCTTCATCCTGAGCTGGAAGAAGAGTGTGGCAAACTTTTATATAGCATTACTGAGTAGGCACAAAAGGTGTAAGACTGTGGAGCACACAGAGGCTTGCTCCATGGTGTCAGAGTCACTGAGGGAAAGGAATAAATAGGAGAAAAAATGCAGCTCATGAAAGAAAGGAAGAGGAGGACAATGGGGAAGAATCCTGTGAAGGGAAAGGCAGAGTGGGATATTAGTTAAAAGATCTCCCAGAATTCTTAAAAAATCACACAAGCTTAGGAAAGGAAATAGAAGTATAAAAGCTTTAAAAAGTAAACAGCAAAATAAGGTCTAAATATTACTGAAACTATAGTGGGAAGAAAATAGAGAAAACACACAGAGAATAAAAAAAGTTGCCCCAAAACAGCCCTACAGACTACAGCTAAGATATCTGAATCTTCTTCGAATCCCCCAACACAGCGCCCCTTACCAGCAGGAAGTAGTTTGGAAAGAACGACGTCCAAATTCCCAATTATTGTGTATAAATGTTTGTTTTCATTTAATTGGACTTTGTTATATAAAATTAAATAAAAAATTTATAAAAAAAAGTTGCCCAATAATAAAAAGTACAAACATGAGATTAGAGAAATGCATGAAGGAGAACAGAGACAGAACCAACATATCTTTTAAATAATAGAATAAAGCAAAAATACTGCAGAAAGGATGGTGAATAGAATAAAAATCAGAAAGAAAATGGGAAAAAACAAGAAATGTTGGAGCAATTTATTTATGGGTCTTGAACAGAGTCTGCCAGAAGATGCATGGGGACAGAAGGCCAGCTATACTTGTGTTAAACACGACTCATGTCTTTCCTATTATTTTCCTACTGGTGCAAGTATCAATGTCTACTAGAGTTGTTTTCTCTCTAGTGGCTTCTCTTAATTGTACACACGTCTCCCCTGGCACACTGAACCTTACAATCTGTAGGCACATTCTCCCACCCTCCCTAAACTCCTCAGTTTATACCATCTTGACAGGATAATGTTCTGGCCAGAGAGTGTCTCCATATTGTATTGAGATGGGATAAACAACTACAGCACTAACATGTGTAGGTGGACCTGTCTGTACTTTCAAACACCACTAAGCATTCATCAGTGGGCTGGAGGAAGGTCTCTGTGGATGTTCAATCCATTAGTCCTTTAGAATTCTTCAGTGGTAAAACAATGAATCTTTCGAAGGTCAGTAGTGGAAGAGGATGATTTATCCACTGTTCTCAAGCTTAGGACTATCAGTTGGGCTACCAGAGCTAGTCTCAATTGGTAGGATCTGCATCTAGCCTGAAGGCTACATTTTCCTATGTATTTCATTCCTGAATAACCCTCATGCCAACTGCACTTTTGAGGCTATCAGTGTCTGCCCCTTTTATTCTCCATCACCATCTTCCATTGCTCTTATTGATGTTGAGCAGATCCCCTGACTTAAACCTGATCTCAGGATTCAGCACAACTCCATTTTAAATACTAGGCTTCCTCTCCAGATGGCATTTGGATGCAGGCTTTGGTGCCAAGGAAAGTGACAAAAGCCAAGTTCTCTATTTCTGAACCTTCTCTCTGAAGGAATTACTTTCTCAGCAAGACTTGTAACTGTGTTTGAAGTTTCTGAGAGTTGTGAGACTGCCCTTTGGGGAGAGCTGCCCACCTCTTTACCAGGATCACCGTTCAGACCAGGCTCCTGTTTCCTACCCATGCCAATGAGCTGAACAGCTGTGCTTGTGGCTCACTGGGTCAATTTCTTTCACTGCCTTCTGTTTCTCTTTAATTTTCATCTGCCCTACCACCCACTTGGTGATTGTCTAAAGTTCTTTCTCATTTTGGTGTAGAGTTCACTTTTTCTTACCCTGATTGTTCTCCTCCACATCACACAGAAGCAGCACCTAGGCTGTCATCTTATCTGGAAATCTTGGAAGTTAAGTGTTAATTAAATAAATATATAGAGGATTGTTACTTGGCAACAGTTCCTTAGCTTAGGTTGCTATGCTGGGCATATCAAATACAATTATAATTGTCACTTTGTTTAAGAGTTTTAACACAAAAATAAAAGGAAGCATGCAAGTAGGGATGGAACAGGACTCATGAGGATACTGGAAGGACAGGACTGGAAGAGGAATAAAGTGGCAAAATCATATAAATGCACAAAACCACCAATTTTAAATAACTAGAAAAATATAAAAATTAAACAAACTACTCTCTACAAAATAATTCCATAATCATTATCTCATTTGATATTGTTGGCCCCGTGAAGTAGGGTAAGAGGACAATTTGTATAGTAGCTATGAAACAAAACTTTGAGTTTGAAAGGACTCATCCAAAGTCACAGTTAACACAAACCAGTACTAAATCCTATAACTTCTGCCTTTCTTACACAAGTGCCACCCACTGTACGGCATACCTTAGAAAGAAGTCAATAATCTGTTTATCTTAAACAAGTGTCACCCACTACACAGCATGCCTTAAAACCAAGTCCATACCCTGTCTTTCTTAAATAAGTGTCACTCACTACATAATATGTTTAAAAAAAACATAATCTATACTTCTTAATAATCAAACAGGTGTCTTCTCATACACTATCCTCCTCCTTTAACCGTAATGTGGGGTTATGCCATGCTCTGAGATTTTATTTGATTAAGTCTTCAGAGGAACAGGTTTTATGTGAGAGAAAAAAAACCTGGAAAAAAAATCTAATATGATTGGACCAATCCTTATTTCCCTCTGTGGTTTGCTGTCACTTCTATGAAATGCTGTTCTACATTTATCTAGGACTACAATTACAAAAACCCATAATTTTCCTTCTACCTCTCTATTTAAAAACGAACTTCAAGCTGGGGAAAGTCTCAGTTGATAAAATGCCTTCTGTCTAAGCATGAGGACCTGAGTTCTGATCCATAAACACCACAAGAATGCCAATGGTGTTGAAACACATCTGTAACCTTAGTGCTAGAGTTTATAGGGGCGGGGAATACAGAAGGATCCTCAGAGCTCACTGACCAGTCCACCCAAAGCTCCAGACTCAGCGAAAGATCCTTCTCCAAGAAAGGTGGAGAGTGATAGAGAAAATCCCAAAAGTTGACTTCTGTCCCTCAGATTCATGTGAACACAAATATACACACATGTACACATATGCAAATCAGACATACAATACACATAATTTAAAATCCACCTAAATAGTTTTAATTTTACAAAAATAATCCTGACAGTTTCACTGAAGACATAATTTAAACATCTTAGAATATGATTTTTCTTATTATAATTTTGAAATGTTTACCAAAGTGTTTAGACATCATAGACCATACACATTTCTCACAGATTTGTTAAGTCTGTCTATTTACATTGTGTGCATTCTGAAGATTCCCACACCCCTATCCCAGCCTCCTGTACCGTCTCTTATCTCCCTCCCTCCCATTCAATCCTTCCTCTAACCCACCAGTCCATATTCCAGATTCATTACTTTGGGGTTTGTTTTGTGACCCATATAGTTTAATTAGTGCCATCTGTGTGACCAGTGGATAGGCACTATGCACTATAGCCTGGTGGGATCACCAGTGGATTCACTACCAAAAGTAACATCTCCCTCTTTTCCTGAATCTATCAGTAGCAACCTATTAAGCAGTGAAGAATATGGCCCTCAGGGTACCCTCTCATTCCATCTCAGGCATGTCTTCCTTGCTCTGAATTATCTTCCCTTATGAAATGTTCTCCAAATTTTTATCCAAAGTTACTGCTTGGGTAGGATGTAATATTAATTATAATCCTCACAGAGTTGTAACTTTTATATTTTTCCAAGAAAACAAGACTTTTTTTTAAATCTTTATATCATATCAATTAAATATATGCACATAGAACTGATTATGTTCTTTCCTTATGTTGAGGTTTGAATGACAAGATGGTTAGGAGGTGATTGGGTCACAGGTCTCATCCCTCATGAATGACTAATAGGATATCTTAGAAGAAAAGACTTTGTTATAAAAGCAAGCATTCCCAAAAAGCTTGCTATATCTTTCCACTGATGCCTTCTGACATGTTGTCATGTAGGAAAATTGTTTCCATGAGATATGGATAGACACAGGTGTCATGTTCTGGGACTTCCTTGCCTTAACATCTCTGTATCTCATCAGGATGACCTCAAACTACTGATGGGAGATGTCATTCTGTAAATATGTTTCTCTTATTGGTTAATGAATAAAGCACTGTTGGCCAATAGGAAAGCAAGATAGGCAGGACTAGGAGACAAGGAATATTCCGGAAGGAGTAGGGGGGAGATCCATGATGGAGGATGGAGAGAGAATGCCAGCCCCTCTCTCTGGTAAGATGAGACCCCATGGAAATACTTAAGAGTAATAGAAATGGGTTAATATTTAAGACAGAGCTAGCTGATAAGAAATTAGTAACTGGCCAACAGTGCTTTATTCATTAACCAATAAGAAGAACATATTTACAGAATGACATCTCCCATCAAACTACTAAATAATGATGGCTGCTTCCAAACTGAAGGTCTGCATGCCTTGGCTTCTGTAGCACTGTGACAACAGGATTGCACCATGCCTGGGTAAAAACCTTTATTATTTATAAACCATCCAGCCTGTCATATTCAGCTATAGTAATAGAAACACACACAGCACAGGAGAATAAAGTTCAATAAATATGCATTGGCTTTGTAACAAGTACTATAGTTGGTTTAATTCCACATGACTTTTGGTTTCTGTGAATTACAACCCTCTTTGTTTGGAAGTCTGTGCTAACTTCCTAGGCTTGCACTAATTTCCACAGGTTCATTCTAGACATTGCTAAGTACCTTGATTCAGGAGTCTTGGCCTGATTTTATACCATTGTCAGTTAATGTTGACTTATTCAGTATTTGCTTCATGTCAGGTACCAGTTTATGACAGAGAATGAAAAATCTTTAGATTACAAATGCTTCCTCATTAGGAGGTGTTCTTCTAGCTTACTGCATCCTGTGAACTTGCATCTGCTATGTTGCATAGCCAAACTCAGAGAGAGAGTTTAAAGACATGTTTTGCAAAAATGGTATGGTGATCTTTTATGTGAGAAATGAGAAGAGATATAGAAAACATCAGAATATTCTAAATATTTTGTTGTGGCTAAGGTACTTCAAATATATTACATCAGCATGTTGCAAAAGAAGTAAGCAAAAGCATGGGGAATTAAGTTGTTATGATGTTGACTACTCTGACTATCAGGAAATCAAGTGACAGACCTGTTGGCCTAGCAACAAGATGTCAACATGACACTGAGATGAAGATGCTGAATATAACCAGCATATTAATCTGCAGCTAAAAATTCCGTGAAGGGGCTGGAGAGATGAGTTAGCACTGACTCTTCTTCCAGATGACCCAAGTTCAATTCCCAGGAGCTCACAGATATCTGCAACTCCAGTTCAAGGGGGAGGGAAGAGGGCTAACATCTTCACCTGGCTCCTGTGGGCACTGCATGCAAGTAGTGCATGGACATATTGGATAAACACTCCTATACATAAAATAATTTTAAGTGAAAATTTAAATCTCTCTAACATCTTCTTTACTCAGCTCATTGATCCAAAAGCTGTACCTGAACCACACCCATTTAAGGCCTGCTGTTCTCAGTGTGCTGTTTCAATGGATTATGGAAGAGGACTTGACAAAGCCAATGTACTTGGATCATTCTGTGTTTTAAAAACCTTGTATTTAATTAGATAAATTCTCTGAGAGAAAAATGAATGCATGTTTTTTTTTTAAAAAATATGACTTCACTTAATTTCAAATCTGACAGCAAAATACAAAAATTAAACTGTCAAATGTTGCACATAATATGCTATTCTATGTTTTGAGTCATGTAAAAGGAAATAAAACTGATAACAGCAAGTTAACAAGAATATTGACAAAATAACCCCTACTATTAAAGTTGCTTCTTAGACTAGCAATCTATATCAATTTTTAAAAGCTTTTTGAAAGGGAAAAATATTCTCAGTCTTTGAGGATATTAGAGATGTAAATTTAAGGCTAAGCCATAAACACAGGTTGTTTTTACAATTTACTATTACTGAAACATGGCTACTCTAGAAATAATTATCTTAATGACAAAAAAGAAATCTCAGATAAAGTATGAGATTTGATTAAATATCTGAATACTCTCACAACTGTGTGGAATATAATAGTGAAAATTAAAACAATAAGCATGCCTAGATATTCCTGCATGACTGTCACCACAAAGATCTTGGTTTATGAATCATATATACATCTTATTGATAATGCAGTATCAAATACAGGGTCGAATTGGCATAGCTATATTGATGGAGGATCCAAAATGTTCCATAATGAACTCCAGTGAACTTTGCCCATTGGTACTTACATATATTGCAGAAATGAAAGTCTGGTTTGCTTCTGAAAGTGACCAATAATGACAGTGAAGTATCGTCTTGTCCCTGCAACACTGCATAGGAAACCAGATGCCATGTTGTGAGGATGTCCATACAACCTTGTAAGTGGTCCAACAGGAAAGGAACTGAGTCTGTTTATTAAGAACCAGTGTTCTGGCTAACCATGCAAGTCAGCTCCTCTGCATAGACCCTCCAGTTTCTGATATGTCTTTAATTGACAATTCCTGGATGACCTCTTGACAATAGCCTTGGGAGAAAGCTTACACCTAACCCACTTTACAACTCCCAGAAATCATATGAGTTTGTACACGTTTTGTTTTAAGATGGTATTTTGAACTATTTGGCACTAATTCAAGATGTATGCTCAAACAAATAATGGGACAAATATTCCTCATAATTCTAAATTTGTGTTGACTAAGACTCTCCCAGATAATTTGTGGAATGATGAGGTATAGAGAACTGAAAAGAATTGAAGGAAAAAGTGAGGTAAGGAAACATCAGTTCCCACTGTACCATACTATCTTGATTCCAATGACTGTAGAAGCAGAGCATCCTAAGGGGCACTATGACTTTCTCATACTTTGTAGTTATGAATGGAATTCTTGATAACACTTGAACCACAACAAAGCATGGTTTTTCTGTTCTGAAATGTAATAAGCATAAAGTGCATCAAACATTTTTTCCAATCTGTGAATTACTACTGTGCCATTAAGTTATTAGGATATTAAAGGACCACTGAGCTGCTGAATATGTAATAATATTGCATTGCAAATGGTTGAGCAGAGCAAAGTAAGAGACAGTGGGTTAGGACCTAATATTTAAGAAATCTTACCCATATGGAGATCATCTCATCCCAAAGCCCTTGCTTGTCACCTTGAATGAAGGCAGAATACTTGCAGAGTTATAAGATGATGCAGACACTGGGAAATGCCATAGCCATGCACATAACATGCTTTGAGGAGTCACAGGGATTATGCAGTGGAGAATCAAACAGAAGATGCCATAAAGGGAATCTTGAAAGTTGATACAGATTTCATTTTAGAGTTATATGTCAAAGAGGCATGAGCTAGGGGTGGATCTTTAAGGAAATTCAAGAGTATAGCTATGGCTTAGAATGTTTCATTGGAACATGAGTAGTTGATTTTAAAAAAATCTTTCTGATATATAGAAAGTGCAGGTCAGACCCTATGCAAAGGCATTGTGTTGGCACAAAACAGATTCTATACAAATATGACAAATTTTGCAAACACCTTCTGTGAACAGATCACCTGTGTGGTGGTTAGAGGGGACAACAGAGCATTCAAATATTCGTAATATGAAACAGACATCAGCTCTGTGGATAAGAGCTAGTTTTGTTGTGTCTTAAATGGATTAACATTGAAAAGCAACTTTTCAACAGTAAAGCATGTTAAGTTGATTAAGCATATCAATAAAACAAACAACTATGATTTAGTATGTGAAGACAGCAAATACTTATTCCACACATCTGGTAACTTCTTCAAGAAAGAGAATCCATCTGTTACATTTTGGGGTGTTCAACTCCTTGGCAGAATCACTGGAATATAGTTGGCATTTAATAAATATTTACTCAATGGAAAAAATAAGATTTTAGTAATTCTGTTGGTCAGGTTATGAGATTAATTATTTTGGTCCCTTGAGAATCTTGCAACTCACAAGGCTTTTGCTTTGGGCTTTGGGCTGGTTTGATTTGCTCTTGTCACAGCTGTTGGACAAGTCCCAGCAGAATAAACAATGACTTCTCCTTGTACTCTAGCCTGTGATTGTTCACATGGAACTGGAAAATCTCTCTAGTGTCATCCAGATTTGAAATTACCTCTGTGAAGTTTGCTCCATTTTGCAAATCAAAAAACACAAAGATTTCCCCAATGTCCTTAGCTAGTGAAATGAAGAATTGGGCTTTAACACTAACATCTTGGCTACAACCCAGATCTCTTTCCACTCTAAATATTTACAAATAGATGTGTACCAGCTATGCACCTGGTTCCCAGACTATGGAATATTTGTGCAATGCATAAAAAGAACAACTATTTTGACCATGGTTAAAAATTACTAAGCATTTCAATAAGTTGGACCACTAGCTGACTATCCTGAGAAATGATATTTTATTTCTTACCCAGATATTGTTGCTATAGATTTTGTGTCTTTTGTTGTGCTTTTTTATTTAAATTTGAAACAGTTCTCTCACCCATCCATCCTCCCCTATCACCCTCACCAAATCCTAGCCCATCCCCTTTTTCCTCCCCAGGGAGGATGAAGCCTTCCACAGGGAGTCTTCAAAGTCTGTCATATCATTTGGGGCAGGCCCTCCCACATGCGTCTAGCCTGAAAACATATCCCTCTATGTGGGGTGGGCTCCCAAAGTCCATTTGTACTCTAGGGATAGATACTGATCCATTACTAGAGGCCCCCAAGTCCTCCTAACTAACACCCACATTCAAGGGGCTCGGTCGTTCCTATGCTTGTTTCCCAGATATCTGACTGGGGTGCATGAGCTCCCCCTTGTTCAGGTAAACTAATTCTGTTTGTTTCTCCAACCTGCACTTGACCCCTTTGCTCATCCCTCCTCCCTCTTTGTAACTGAATTCCAGGAGTTCTGCTAGTGTTTAGCTTCTGGTGTCTGCTTTTGCTTACATTAACTACTAGATGAAGACTCTAGGATAGCATATCAGGTAGTCATCAATCTCATTATCATGGAAGGGCATTAAAGGTAGCCTCTCCACAAATCAATATTGTTGTGCTTTTTGAGTTTAACTAACCGAGGAGCAAAATGGGGGAAAAATAAACAAAAGCGACATTGCTATTAATAGCCATTCCTTTATCTACTTTTTTCCTGAAAGCCCTCTAAAGGGAGACTCTCAGGTGTCTGTGTCAGTCTTTGTGTCCTCTGATGCCTATAGTCTCTTAGCATTTGTCCTCTGGGTGTATTTTCATTGGGTATGGTGGGAGATGACAGTGTGAGTTTTTCTCTGGTTGGTCTTAGTCTCAGTATCACAGGTCTAGCAATATCTACAATCAAGGCTCTAGCAGTAATTGTATTCTCATGCCTATACCTCTGGCTCTAGTGGAGCCTGCTATAATGTCTCTGTTCCCTCAATTTTTCAACCTAGGGGGAAAAATAGCTTTCTGTTATTCTTAAACTCAGAGCCTTAATCTCATTTTCTGTTTCCTTTAAGCTAATAATTCAGTGGGTTTTTTGTTTATTTGTTTGTTTTGAAAATCTCTTTCTTTTTTTTCTAACACCTGCACTTTATAAGCTTCTATTTCCTTGCAGGATGTCTCCTAGTGGGACACACACAATAAGAAAAATGCTCTTTCAAAATCAATGTCTAAAATAGAAAGAGAAAGACACACACACACACACACACACACAGAGAGAGAGAGAGAGAGAGAAAGAGAGAGAGGATGAAAGGCATTTTCACAGCAGAGATTCTTGGATTTGGAGGTGTACAGAGGTTATAAATGGATAAATGATCTCTATCTGTGATAATACTATCCGTGGTGAAGAAGCATCCTACATTATATTAATCTTGTATCTTACAGAGATGTTCATGTCTGTGTCAGTTATTCCAGTTTGTACTTCTGTCATTCACTACATTCATTTGTCATGCATATGAACTCAATTAAATTCCACATATATCAACAATATATGAGATCAGCAGTCAGTCCAGATGCCAATAATGTCACAGCTGAGACATCCTGATGTGCCCATTTAGGTCTGCTATCTCCACAAGCTGCTGTTTTCTCATCCTTTCTGACCCTTATTTAGCATATCCATTTGCTCTTGTAATGATAAACTGAAGTCACAAATTTATGGTAGCTCAGACTTGAAGGTGTTTAAAGAAGTTTATTTTTAAAACTGTAACATTTCTGCCTTTGTCTTCTACTGTCTTTAATGTTCTTTCTTCTCCCTAGTCTATGTTAATACAAAGTCTAGCATGAACTTTGCCCTAGTTTTATTTGGTACAGTCTTGAAGGCAGCATTTAGGAGGCAGTGTTCTGTATGAGAGAGGACAAAGAAAACATTGGTAACTGCTCTGAGCTCTGTTGTTTTAATAATGTATTAAAGAAACATTTAAAAAATAAAAATTTTTGAACAGCTATAAAAGCTCTACTTATTTTTGTTCCTGACCATGAATAGTTTGAACAATAGAAACAGGGAACATATATTGTGATCAGGTAAGTGTGGTGGTTTAAATAGGTATAGCCCCCATAGAATCATGTGTATGACTGCTTGGCCCATAGGGAGTGGCCTTATTGGGAGATGTGATGTTGTTGGAGTAGGGGTAGTCTTGGTGGAGAAAATGTATCACTGCTGGGGGCAGGCTTTGAAGTCTCAGAAGCTCAATTTAGTGGCTGGCTGCTGCCTGCTCATCATGATATAGAACTCAGTGCTTAGCTGTGGATCTTTGTATCTGCTTCCATCAGTTACTGGATGAAGGTTCTATGATGACAACCAATCTGATTAGAAGGAAAAGCCAGTTCAGTGTCCCTCTCCATTATTGCTTTAGAATATTAGCTGGGGTCATCCTTGTGGATTCCTGGGAATTTCCCTAGCACCAGGTTTCTTGCTAACCCCACAATGGCTCCCTCTATCAAGATCTCTCTCTCTCTCTCTCTCTCTCTCTCTCTATATATATATATATATATATATATATATATATATATATATATATATATGCTCCCCCTTTCTGTACTTCTCCCAATTCCATCATCCAATTCGCTCCTCTCCTCCACTTTCACAGCCCCCCCCCCCCCCTGCCGCCACATACTCTGGATTTACTCAGGAAATCTTGTCTATTTCCCTTTCCCAGAGAATTCCATATATGTCTCTCTTAGAGTCCTCCTTGTTACCTAGTTTCTCTGGGGTTAGCTAAACACTTGCCTGAACTTCTGGGGTCCAGTCCAAGAGAGGGAGGAGAAATAATATGCGTAAAGGGGTCAAGGCTAAGATGAGGAAACCTACAGAAACAGCTGGTCCAATTTAATAGGAGCTCACTGACTCAGGACTGACAGCTGGAGAAGCTACATAGAACCTAATTAGGATGTCTGAATGTGGTGATAGTTGTCTAGCTTGGTCAACTTATAGGACCCCTGGTAGTGGGACCAGAATTTATTCCGGGTTTATGAAGTGGCTTTCTGGAGCCCATTCTTTATGGAGGGATATTTTGCTCAGCCTAGATACAGGGGGGTTGGGGGAGGAGGCCTTGGCCCTACCTCAATGTGATGTGACAAGACTTTGTTGACTCCCCATGGGAGACCTCACCCTCGCTGAGGAATGGATTAGGAGTGGGGTGGGAGTAAGGGGAAGGAGCAGGAAGAGGGGTGAGGGGTAACTGGGATTGGTATGTAAAATTAAAAAAAATATTGTTTAAATTTTTTTAAAAAAAGTGAAAGTTACTTCTCCAGTATCATTTCTACCTGCATGATGCCATATCTCCTGTTGTGACAATAATGGACTAAACCTCTGAATCTAAACCAGCCCCAATTAAATGTTTTCCTTTTAATAGTTTCCATGGTCATGGTGTCTCTTCACAGAAATAAAACCCTAAAACAATAAGAAAAACAAATATATGCACTCTAAAAATCTCTTTGCTATTGTTTTTAGCAGATCAGGATACCAATATATTACAAACTGTATTACTCTAATTTTCTATTTTGCTGTTATAATTAGTTCAGAGGAACATTAATTTGGAGGGGTATGAATTTTTATACATTGTTGCCACATGTATTGATTTATGGAAAGATGGCCAGCATCAAACATTGAAGAGCCACATCAGCCAGAAAGAATGTTTTACTCCTTTAGAGTTGCAGCCTCTACTAACTCCTGACCTGTAGTAGTCCAAAGTCTTCTCATTTATTGATTCATCAGTTTTGCCTTTCCAGTGTTGCCATTGGAGAGCCTAGTCCCTCACCCAGCACACGCCCCCACACACACAAAAACACTTTGGCAGCCATGACAGGCTGCAAAAAAGACCCAACAAGATGTAGGCCCTGACTCAGCAATATGTGCTGAGCTCCCCTCAACTACTGCCTTGCCCAACCTTGCAGTAATTACTGGGAAGAAACTGCCAGGTACTCTCCATATGGTAAGGAACCACTCAGAAAGTTAGCAGGCAGGCAGTGAATAGTACAGTTGCAGTAGGTAGCAACAGCCCTCATATGGCCTCCAGGCATAACAACCTTCCACAGCTGCAGCTGACCAATCAACTCAGGACAGATTCTCCCAGCCTGGAGGTGCACCAAATCTTGACACTGTTACTATGCCACTAACCAACCCCAGACACCTGCCTTGCTCTACCTCAAATATATGTCCTATTCCATTGTGGTTCAGGGTCCTTCCTTCTCCACTCACTGTATCAAATAGATGGAAGACCCAAGTTAACTCATAATTAATAAGACTCTTTGCTTTTGCATCAGCTCTGGTTTCTTGGTGGTTTTGGAGGTCCAGACTCAGGACACAACACTCATAATAACTGCATTCTGGAGTAAAGATGTGGTTATAATATAGTACCTTTGATAATTTTCCTTCTTCTGGTTTGATTAATTCCTTCTTTTGGACAGCATTACTTTTATAAGTCTACCACAGTTTCTCTATTCACAGAAAGGTTTTTTTGTTGTCTATTGATTGATAGATGGAAGGTATCCTATAGTGAGATATCCACCCTGCCTACACCTGTTGTACTGACCACACCAGTTGGGGGGTCTAGGTCTGGGTCTCAGCCCTGATGCTCTCTCTTACTTCTGGATCGGAGACAGAAGATTCAATCCAAGGAGATCCTTGGAGCTGGAACCCAAGGTATAAGTTAATTCTTACTGAATGATCCTCAGTCAGTCTGTATTGTGTCCCAGAATCTTATTGCCCACTTTACTTTCCAATTATTGATTATAATAGATTCAACTGCTATAAAATTCAGTACATATATATATATATATATATATATATATATATATATATATATATATATATGCTCATCTTAGTCTTTGAACCAGTGTTGAGTTTGCTAGATTTGTGGTAAATATGTTGCTTACCTTTTTAATTATTTATTTTTTGAAATTATCATATAATCACATCAGTTCCCCCTTCAAATGCTCACATACACCCCTCCTTTCTCTCTTTCAAATTCATGATCTCTTTTTTTCATTAATTGTTTTACATGCATATATGTATACCCATATCCATACATTCCTAAATATGACCTGCTTGGCCAGAATAATGTTACTTGTATTGTGTATTTCATAACTTTTAAAGGAACTATCCAACTGAATTCCATCCCGGCTGATCACTATTGACAACATGTTAATGTTTCAAATGTTATGTATTCTAGATAGCACTTGATAAATTCATAATGGTCTATTTCATCCACTGTAGTAGAGAAGTGGTCCTGTGTAAATATGATTAAACCATTTGCTTCACTTTAGGGAGGCTTTTAAAATTTAAATAGAAATTAAATCCAGTCGAGAGAGATTGCATAAACCTCATTCTCAGCTTTTCCAGTTCATAGCATTCTATATTAATATGTTTGACATATTTTATCATGAACAACAAACAAGATTTTAACATGACTTAGTCACTGTTCTACTGCTGTGAAAAGACATCATGACCAATACAGTGTTACGAAAGAAAGCATTTAACTGGGGCTTGCTTACAGTTCTATATGTGTAATCCATTATGGCTATGGCAGGGGGCATGATGACATGCATGATGAGGAAGCAATAGCTAAGAGCTACATCCGGATCCATAGTAGATAGAGTGACACAGAGCTTGGCATGGGCTTTTGAAAGCCCACCTCTAATGACATATTTTCTCTAACAAGTCCATACCTTCTAATTCTTCTAATCCTTTCAAATAGGGGCACCCTCTGGTGCTAAGCATTCGAGTATATGAGTCTATGGGGGACAGCCATTCTTTTTAAAACCACATGACACATTATTGTTAACAATGTATACATCTATAGTTTCTGTTTTTTGTCATTCTAATCTTTTATTTATTTATTTTTTTATTTTATATAACCAAGTCCATTTAAATGAAAACAAACATTTACAGACAATATTTGAGAATTTGGGTGTTGTTCTTTCCAAACTACTTCCTGCTGGTAAGGGGCCCTGACATGGGGGGATTCGAAGAAGATTCAGAAATCCTGGCTGTAGTCTATAAGGCTGCTTTGTCCAGCTGTTTTGAATGTAGGATCACCTGGTACTCTGTTTCAAGTGTTCTGGCTTGATCAAACCACATTAGTCTGGAAGGAATCCACATCTTTTCATTTTCTGTGGAAACAAAAAAAAGAAATCCTTTTCCCCACTAACTTGTCCTTGAACTTAAATTTTGGAGTCAAAGCATTTTTTTAATTTAATTTATTTTTTTTACATGTCGATCCCAGTTCCCTCTCCCTCCCTCCCTCCCTTCTAACCTCCCTCACTCCCTTCCTCCCTCCCTCCCTCCTTCCCTCACTTTTACCCTCTCTGCCCTCTCACATGCACTCTAACCACCCTCCTATCCCCCCCACCCCAATTCCATATGTAGGGGAATGTCATCCAGTAGGGGTCATGTAGGTCTGACAGGTCATGTGAAGTAGGGACTAGGGCTTCTCTCCTGTCTCTAGATTAAGGCAGTTAAACCTCCATGGGGGATATGTTTGCAAAGTTCTTTTGTGCACCAGGGATACATCCTGGCTCCACTGTCTGAGGTCCCTTAGACTGCTCAGTCCTTCTGGCTGAGACCCATATCCAGGGGGGCCTGAGTCAGTCCCATGCTGGCTTCCCAGCTTTCAGTCTAGCGGCCATTAGCTCCTCCTTGTTCAGGTAAGCTGTCTCTATGTGTTTCTGCCACCTGGTTTTGTCCTCTCCCTCTGCATCTGAGTTCTACTTCGACTCAGTGTTTATGTATGGGTGTTTGATCCTGTTTCCAACAGGCATTAGTTGAGGGCTCCATGGAGAAGTTAGTTGTTGATCTCACTCTCCGGGAAGGGCATTTATGGTAGCCTTTCCAAGGAAGCTTAAATTGTTAGTTGGCAGCAGTCTTGTAGTTCTCTAGACCTTTCTTTGTGTTCAATTTTATCTTCAAAACAATATTGGCTCCCTCTTTTATGTTCTCTCTCTCTCTTTCTCTCTCTCTGTCTCTGTCTCTCTCTCTTTCCTGTCTTCGAAATCTCACCAGGCTCAACCTTCCTGGTCGCACGTTTTCCTTTCCTCCCCCTCGTTTTCTCCTTCTTCTCTCTCCATTCGCTGCCCCCCTACTTCCCCTGAGCTCTGGGGGACTTGTACCTTACCAGTTCTATGAGGGACTTTATATGAATCTCTTAGAATACACCTTGCATCCTAGTTCCTCTGGTGGTGTGAATTATAGGCTGGTGATCCTTTGATCTAGGTCTAAAATCCATATATGAGTGAGTACATACTGTGTTCCTCTTTTTGTGACTGGGTTACCTCATTCAGGATGGTTTCTTCAAGTGCCATCCACTTGCCTGCGATCAAGATACCATTATTTTTTTCTGCAGAGTAGTATTCCATTGTGTAGATGTGCCACATCTTCATTAACCATTCTTCAATTGAGGGGCATCTAGGTTGCTTCCAGGTTCTTGCTATTACAAATAGTGCTGCTATGAACATAGTTGAACAGATGTCTTTGTTGCATAGATGTGAATCCTTTGGGTATATGCCTAAGAGGGGGATTGCCGGGTCCTGTGGTAAACTAATTCCCATTTTCCTGAGGTACCGCCATACTGATCTCCAAAATGGCTGTATGAGTTTGCACTCCCACCAGCAGTGGAGGAGTGTTCCACTTTCTCCACATCCTCTCCAACATAAGTCATCACTGGTGTTTCTAATTTTAGCCATTCTGGCAGGGGTAAGATGGTATCTCAAAGTTGTTTTGATTTGCATTTCCCTGATAGCTAAGGATGTGGAGCATTTTCTTAAGTGTCTTTCAGCCTTTTTGAATTCCTCCATTGAGAATTCGTTCTTCAGTTCTGTACCCCATTTTTAATAGGTTTGTTTGGTGTTTTGTTGACTAGTTTCCGGAGTTCTTTGTGTATTTTGGAGATCAGCCCTTTGTCGGGCCAATAGCTGGCAGAAGAGGACAAAGGCTGAGCTGAAACTTGGGAAGGTTTTGCAGAATAGTCAGATCTCACTGAAAACTGGAATTCTCCAGCTGAGGCCTCTTTCTTTAGCAGAGGCCCCGATTTGAAGGTCAAGGATCTTGAGGGCAGGAACTCAGAGTGGACCCGCAGAGATAGGCGGATCTCTGGGAGGAGCCCGGGACTCCAACAGAGGACTGGAAGTGGGGTCAGAGACCAAGCAGGTGAAAATTACAGGTGGTCCTGCGTGGATAGGCACGTCTTCTTTGTTCGGAGTTGCTCTGAGAAGTCTCCGAAGTAGGGTGGACTGTTGGCTCCACCCTCTGTCCCAGTGCTCAACCAGAGCAGCAGGCCCATGGGTAGGGTAGGGCACAGGGTAGGGGGGGCAGGCTCGCGGTGGGGATGGGTGGGAGTGTATCAGAGCTCCAAGGGTGCTCTGGATGGGGACAGGAGACAGGAGCAGCAGGATCAGGGGCCAACCGAGGGAGTTCAGGTGGGTGGGTGGGGGGAGAGGTTGTAGGGGAGAGGCAGCACTGATTGGGTTCAGACTCACCTCTGGCCAATAGCTGGCAGAAGAGGACAAAGGCTGAGCTCACATCTATAGTTTCTTAATTCTCATCTATGAACCTGTTTCAAGATTCCACCTATGATTACCCATTACACAGTTATCCAGCATCCTGAGGCATTATTTGTTATTGTACATGTGTGGTTTTTCACTTTTCTCTTTATGACACTGAAAGTTTTCAGGAGCATTGTTCAGATATTTTATAGATGGTTCTCTGGTGGGGTTTGTCCAATATTTTCTCATATTTAGACTGGCTATGGAGTTTGGAAAGCAAGACGTCCGTACCATTTTTATCACATCATAGCAAGAGCATATAGCACTGCCATGATGCCCAACAGGAGCAGCTGGCTCAGATAACATTTATTAGGTTTCTTCATTGTTGAGTTAGAAGATTTCCATGCTATACTCTTCAGAAAGAATTCACTTTAAGCCACATACAAAAACTAAGTAGTTATATCCAGTGTTTACCTCCTTAAAGGATGAGTAAGAACATAGATTCTTTAGAATTTTTCTACATAAGACATTTTTATATTCTTCTATACTTATTTATTAGGTAATTTGTGAACAATAATTTTATATTTAGAGTGAACACGACAGGCATCTTTCTCTTATTTTATTATTCATTTTTTTTCCTCTTTGGTCAGTTGAAGTACTTTCAGTTGTCATTTTGATGTTATGTTTGGTTTTCAGTATTCAGCATCTCTTGACTTTTTGTTACAGATATTTCAGAATCATAATTTGCATTTATTACCACAACTATTTCTCCAAGGAAGCCTGACTTCCTTCAAAGAAGAGAAGTATTAGAAAACATCATTTGGATGATTTCTCACTGCTATTGGGAACCATACATTTTAAGTTCTTCTGCTAACAGAGAAAGAAAAATCATGTATTCAATAACCCATTTATATACACATATCCATAAGACATTCCCTATGTATTTATCTTCATATTCTGCCAAGTATGAATTCAGATGGATATTTCAAAAGTTGATGCATCACTACCCAGATCATCATCTCTTCCTTTCTTATCTTTCCATAACCTCTCATTCCAACAGCAAGCAACCTGACTCCAAACATCTAGTGGCATTTACTTCATTGTTCACTTCTTGTGAATACAGGATATTTCATGCATTTGTAATACAGTTAAGTTGTTTTCACAAGTTGTATATTCTATCTTGGATTTCTCTAGCATCCTAAACAGTTTTTATTTGCTTCGTATAGTAATCACTCTTTGTGCTGTAATATTATGTACCTTTTGATAAATACACAGCTATCACTGCTCTATTAAAAGAAGAAAGTTGGTGGCATTTTAATCCACTGTGCTGTTAAGTCCCTTCCTCCTTAGCCCAGTAAACACAAATATCTTCACCATTCCTACAGTTATTCCTGTCTAAAGGGAAATCCAGAGTGTGTATACCTTCCAGAATACATTTATTTTATCTAACAAAATAGATTAGAATTCATCTAAATCCCCATGAGGTTTTATAGTTTATTTCTCCTTCTTTAATTTCCGTGTAATGAATCTGTCATAGATTATTTACCTATTTACCATGGAAGGCTCTTTTTAACTACTGCTAGTTTTAATAGTTGTAAATATAGCTACCACAATTATACCATGAAAATTTTGTGTCTATGCCTATTTAGAAATCAGCTAGACAAATACCTACGAGGAATTGCTGGCCTGGTAATATTAAATTTAACTCTAAGAGAAAGTTATCTGTCTTCCAAAACATCTTTACCTTCCCACCAATGATGAATATAGCTTTCTTTTTTGTCTAGCATCTTTACCAAAAATTAGTATCTTAATTGTTTTGGATTTTGTGTTCTGAATTTACACAGGATTCTCAATTTTTCACTCTATCCATGGTTGTCATTCTTTCCACTGCTTCATATGCTTATCTAATCAATATATTGTTAGCAACTTTGCTTCAAATAGATCCTTTAAGAGCAATTTAGTTATCAAGAAAAAAAATAAGATTTCACTTTATATTTCTTCATTTCTTCTCTGGATGCTCTTCCTTTTCTTATGTAGATCTTAATTTTGGACCTACATAGTTTTTCTTGCGTCTGAAGATGCCTTTTTAACATTTCTTGCAGAGAAAGTCCACTGGTGATAATTCCCTACTTTGTCCATGAAAATATTTATTTATTCATTTAATTCTCACTTTTGATTGATAGTTTTATAGGATATACAATTTTAAATTGTTATTCTTTCAATATTACATTTCTCACTGTTTCTAATAAGAATTTCACTATATTTTTATATCATCTACATCCCCTCCAATTCCTCCTATAACCACCACCCCCTCAACTTTATGACATTCTTTGATAACACACACACACACAGAGTCCAATTGGTATTGCTCATATGTAGATATTTAGAGCTGACCACTTAGGATTTGCACTTAATGTCAACTAGTATTGTCATCATGCAGGCCTGTTTTTTTTTTGTTTGTTTGTTTGTTTTGTTTTGTTTTGATTTGATTATTCCTATTTTTATTTTGTGCTCATGAGACAGGGGATGAAAAAACAAAACAAAACAAAACAAAAAACATAAAACATCCTAAGAACAACAAAACACAAAATATGCAGATAGACCCTGAGGTCTATGTACACACAAACCCTGAGATATACTAGATGTTATAGTGAGCTCTGGGACAGATCAACATGATCCAAGTCACTCTGAAGTCACTGCTGTGGTAGGTAAGTCATCTTCCACCAATCCAGGTCACTCTGAAGTCACTGCCGTGGTGGGTAAGTCATCTTCCAGGGTATGCTGCTTGTACTCATATAATGTTAGGAAAACTTTCAGTGTCCAAATGTGAGAGCTAGTCATCCAAACAGGTAGGTGGCCAGTCAACATCCACAGACTCCACATCTAGCTCAAGAATGTCTGTAGTCACATTCATCAGAGAGCTAATGTTTGGCTAGGTTCTCCCAAAGTATCCATGCACAAATTCTCAAATTCTTTAATGTAGGTTCCCGCTTGGGTCTTCAGATACATATAAAAATGATGCTCATCCAGGTAGTGTGTCTCCATAGAATGAATAACCCAAGTTCTCACAGCCAAAGGCCTTCGGTGAAGGACCTGGAGAGGTGTTTTCTGGTCAGTCTTTAAATCCTTTAGGTCATTTAGAAATCCAGTGTCTTCCTTCTGTATAGCTTTATTGGTCCATATCAGGGCGTTATAGGTCTTGGTCTTCTCTTCTTCTCCCTCCTTCATATACCCTATTGCCTCTCTGGTGACAAGCTGCAAATAATGCACTTGGATTTTGTCAGATGACTTATTACTTTTCTGCTGGAGCTCCTTAACTTCTTGTAAACTGAAATGCACTCTTTGAGGGTTCAGCAGTTCCACTGCAAAAGGTCTTCCATTTCCTAAAGTTCTCATGTCTACATCTTCTCTTCCAGAAGATGAGAAATTAAAGCCCTCTGCTTTGAATGCTGCCAAAGAAATTAGTTCTTCCACAGAAGATTCCATTTTCCTTTCTCCATCAATTACCCAAGGAGTCTTTGGTAGATTCGTGGAGTATTTATTATATTTGCCAGCAACAAAAACAGCACCATGAGTACATTCAATTTCAAGGACAATGCATATACTCTTTGGTGAGTTTGGAGGACAAGGAAATTTTGTGAGGAAATCGTCTTCTTTTATCTTGTTAAAGCTTTCAAAATGGCCATTCTGGTGAACACTGACTGTTTGGTTTTGGCTGATTTGAAACAATCTCGGCAAACTTCACCTATGAAGTGGCAATCCTCAACTGTTCCTGGATGAGCAAAGACCACACTCACTTTAAACAAGCTCTTTCCGTCAATGGAAACTCCCAGTCCCTCTGTAAACAGAGGTTGAGTACATTTGTAGGCTTCTTTCAATGAACTATATCGTTTCTTCCCAGAGACAGACTGGGCTTTCCCATTTCCTGTTTTACCAGCAACCATGTGACGTGCTCTCTCACAGACAGCTGTGGTGGGAAGGAAACAGATAAAACAATGCTGGTGTATTCAAACTCAGAGACTTCAACCTTTTGATACACCTTTGCTATAAACTCTTTCTCACAGAACTCTTGAAGAATTCCTAAGCAGACGTTGCACATACTCAAATCTGAAGGCTCAGAAGCAATGCTTTTGTCTTCCGTGACAGAGGTCCCCTCCTCTCAATTTCCACTCAATTTATCTATCCCGTCTTCTTGAAAATGAATTTTCTTCAATGGTGGGTTTGGAACCTCCAAAATTAATTCATCTTTTTCAGTTTCTAGAAATTTCTGTAGATCATTGAACAAGTCCTTGAATGGGTGTTTGTAAGGTCCATGAAGATACACACTACAGAATCTGAAAATGCATCTTGGACAGGTACCAGAACTGAACAACAACTGGGCCACATGCTTGTTTTTCTCAGTCAGTGGAAACATACTGAATAATTATAGCTTCCTTCACCCAAGATGCTGGAGCCAACAAGATTTAACCCCCTTGGTCTATAGGTGGGATGGGGACGACTCATCATGCAGGTCTTGTTTAGGCAATCATAATTTTGAGATCTCATATGTACAGCTCTTTGTCATATATAGAAGACACTATCTCACAGCAGATATCGTGGCCTTCTGGCTCTTAAAATATCTTCTTGCTGCCTGTTCTGCAATGTTCCCTAGGTCATAGATGTAGGGATTATATTTTAGACACATAAATGGAGGCTAACCGTTCTCTGCATTTTCACCAGTTGTGGGTTTCTCTGATGGTTTCCATCTGTTGTTGCTGTTGCAAACAGAAGCTTCCTTGTAGCATGAATAATAAAAACCCAGAGTAGATATTGGGGTTAAAGCTGAAGACCAGAAGAGCAAAATGACCAGTCACTAGAGAGTTCTCACCTCTACCAATGCTCAGATCCAAAGGGTGTTCCACCGAACCTCAGACTGCTCCTGATGGCACTGCTGCTCATACTCACTGAGACTGTAATTTGTCCTTGTTTCCTCCAACTTTATATTCCTCTCTCTGCCCAGTCATAGCACTCCTGTCTCCACCTTCCTTGTGCCAGGGTTAAAGGTGTGATATCGGGGTTAAATAAGGATCAGGATAAACAAATAGTCCGAATAGATGTTTATTCAGGGAGAAATAACTTACAACCTAGACAGATGAGCACCAGGAAATTCAACCCGATCCTCTCCGAGTCACGCCAGCAAGAGAGCTTTTTCAGGCTCTCCCTCCGACTTCCTTCCACAGGTCACTTCCGCCCATGGCTCCACCCCAATGGGCGTGGTAGTGCCACAGAAGGACTATCTCACTACAGTGTGAGCTCTGTTTCTCTTTCAGACTGATTCACTCTCATGTAGCCCAGGGTGGCCTTGAACTCACAGAGATTCATCTGCCTCTGTCTTCTGAGTGCTGGGATTAAAGGTGTGTACCATCACTGCCTGGCCTCTGTGGCTAACTATTGTGGCTGCTGGGATTAAAAGTATGTACCACACTGCTTGGTCTCTATGGCTGTGGCTAGCTTTGCTATCTAATCTTCAGGTAAGCTTTATTAGATCATTAACAAAATGTCACTACACTTCCCTAACTAGGAGTGAGAGCTATACTTTTCTGTAGATATAAGGATAGTTTTTAGAATGTATTTGGGAAATGTACTAGTTTAGGAATGTGGTAGCAGTATATTGTCCTTTAGAGTCCACAATCTCACTCACCATGGAGAGTTAGCTAAGTAGACTATCCTTTAAATATTTCTCCTTTTCTGTTTTCTTATTGTCTTTCTTTTTGTGTTCTGTTAATTGTGAGTCCTATCATTAGATACTACTCCACGGTTTTTGGTGGCATTTTGTTTGTTCTGTTTTGTTTTGTTTGTGCTATAAATTGTTTTGGTTAGCAAACATTTTTCTCTGTATTCCAGTTTGGGAAGCATCTCTTAAACTGCCTTTAAACCAGTGATTCTCCCACCTCTGGCCATAATACAGAACAGTCATTCTTCATTATGTTGTGCTTTTGCTTTCCAGAATATTGTTTAGAGTTTTATTAACAGTTCCTGTCTCTCTGATATGTTGCCCATCTGTTCTTATATGTTACATGTGTCCCCTAGCCCACTAGAATCTTTAATGTCTTATCTATATTTATATAACTTTTAATGTTTATGTTTGTTCTTCTATCTTTCAGTAGAAAATTATATAATGGAAAACCTGGAAAAAAGTCAACAGAAATAATGTTATTTATTATTAGGAGCCATAGTGTACATGCTTTTGTTTCAATATTCCCTACTAGGGGCAACAGTACCAGCAGCAGCCACATTGGTGGAGCACCATTCTTCTTTGGACCAGGGTTGAATTCCCAGTGTCTATTTGGTGGCTTATAACCTTCTGTAAGTCCAGCTCTAGTGGATATAACTTCCTATTTTGTCCATTGCAGGCATCAGGCCACTATATGGTGCAAAGACATACATGTAGACAAAATACTTACACACCTAAAATATATTTTTAAAAGTTTTTCTTTTTGAAGTAAAAGGATAGGGATGATTTTTACAAATTATCCATGCATATTTAGGAGTCTTAGAGTATAGCATATAGACTATAAACATGAGATCAATGGATTAAAAACAGTTATCACTATTAGTCCTAATCATTCTAGCATGTCCGAGCTATGTTAATTCAAATAAATACAGCAATGAGGTTCCTAGAAATAATTAAATTGTTTCTGTAGATTCTTGACAGGCTTGCCACATGGACCAGCCAGAAAAGAAGTTTATCAATCACCTGACACCTAGCAACTGTCATGCTCAAACCAAAAATGAAGCTTCTAGCCTTCATCCCTGTCCACTCCCATTTTGCCTTATAACTGCCATATTTTAATATACAGTAGGCTTTTCCCAAATAAAGGCCTTCAAAGTCTCAAATATCTTGTTGCTTCACCTCCCTTTCCTTCTCTCTGATCTAGCAATGATTTCAATTATAATAATCAGGGTGGACATTTTCAACTTGAATCTCAAACTTGAACTTCATGACAACATCCTAACTCATTAATTTGGTTGTATACATATGGTACTTAAAATTGTTTCCACTGTTTAGGAGATACAGTATACATTCAATGCTGCAACAGTCTCTAGGCTGTTGAAACATTTGATCCCACCTTCCAGCTCTCTATAATGTAAACATCAGCTTTGCCAATCCTCATAATTAAAATTCTGTACAGAAAGGTAAAGGTGTTTCAGTTTTATTCTATATTTCATCTCTATCCCTGGAAGTCCAAGCTACCCAAAGGGGACCGTAATAACTATTATCCCTTTAATGAGATAATGTACTTCTCCTTCCCAGACAAAAGCACACTTGAGTTTGGGTAAATGTAACAAAATTACTAGCAATTATTTTCTTTGCAATACAGGAACTATAACCATGAAAGTTTAAGTTTTTACAGAAAATTTAAAATAGCATTTTTCTTGGTTGAGGACCTACCTACACACAATAAATTTTCAATTATTTATTATATATTTCAGCAAACAAAAGCATTCTTCTATAAAGCCTGCTTTTGAGACTAGATACATGGAATATTTCTTTTTTTAGTATTACACATAATTTATTCAAAGACATATTATAGTCATTAGTGTTCAAGAGAATAGATTAACAGAATGTAATTTCAGTGATAATTTTTTAATCTTTCCAGGTAAGTTTGGTAGAGATGTTGCTCAAATCCTGTGCCTCAAGCTTGCACTAGAATTTCTTTCTTCAAGACACAGGACATATTTTCCTGTGTCTACCTATTGGTCATAATGTAAATACGCATGCAGTATTTCTTATCACTGTCCAATAAGTTTACAAGCAATTGAGTGAATTCAGGAAGTTAAAAAAATTTCAGTCTTTTACTGTCAATAAACATTGAAATAATTCAGAGTAGTTATCCTTCAATAAATAGAATCTTACACTTCTAATTCTGTTCATTCAGTTTTTTTTTTTTTTTTTTTTTTTTGCTATCAAATTATGATTCACAATGGTCTATCTTGAGATAGAGCAAAGAATTTAGATAAGAGAATAATGCCTGGCAAAAAATAGTTCATTGGACCTTTGCAAAACAGCAGAGGGAACTTGCATGACAACAAATATGTGGGTTACCAAGACTGAGACCATCTCTCTTCTCTGTGAAATCATGTAACTGGCTTAAATATTGTCATGAGGTGGTGACTGGAGCTGCGGAGACTCTGAAGGCAAAACCACTCTTCCATCCACCAGCCACTGTAAACATAATAGAAACCTCACAGTTACAAAGGGGCTACAAGGACTTGCAGGTGTGTGTGTGATCTGTCTGTCTGTCTGCACATTGTGTTCTAATCATTTTAAAGTACTGTTTATTGCAATATATCTGGGAGAACATTGGGCTTACATGGCTACTGTACATTGTTTCTCAGCCTAACCAGGTTGAAACCTAAATCAGAAGGAAAAGACATGGTTTTGGAAAATTAAGCTCCATCATTCAGAAATTTTCATCTAACCTCTACCTAGAACTTTACATTTTATTCAATCAAATATGGCATTTGGTTTTATTTTCAGTTTTATTTTCTATAATTTCTATTTTATGGGGTTAACCAGGGTCTGAAATGGAAAATAGAAAATACCACAAACAAGTAATTAATGTGTGGTTCAAATAGTGCTTCTTTTTGTGTACATATGTGTAGCTCCACCCTACAGGGGAGGAGTAGGGGGGGAAACACCCTTTCTTCCCAAACATTTACAACTGTGTATAGCATCTGCTTGCCCACCACTTGATAATCAGCTCAGTTACCAGATAAGTGGCCAGGGTAACATGCTTAGGTTTCAACAACCCTTACTTAACTGAATAATGATGCCCTATTTCAGGAGTACGTGCTGACAAGTTGAATATGACGAAGAGAAGTTCAGAGAAAAATGTGGAAGATTGGGCTAATCTTGAAATTCGCAGGCAAATGGATGAAACTGAAAGACAAACCGAGTATCAAAGGATCACCAGCCTACTAATCCATACCACCAGAGATCCATACTGCCTTTTTATAGGTTCTTAATTTTACCTAATTGTTTCCCCCTGGTCCTCCATATCTTTGCCCTCCACTCCTTCTCTTTTTGAACCTCTCAATCCCCTGTAATTCTTTTGTCTAGTTTCACATCACTGTGTTCTCCAATTCAAATTTTAGTCTAAATATTACTTTTAAAATGTATTTTATTTTAAATTATGTGTATGTTTGTGTGTATCTGTATGTAGGTTTGTGCACAAGAGAAGTTGCCCACTGAAGTCAAAGGTATCGAATCCTCCTGGAGCTAGAGTTATATGTAGTTGTAAACCATTCAATGTAGGAGGTAGAAACCTAACACTGGTCTTTTGGTAAAATAGTGAACATTATATTTTTGCATGTCTTTATAATGAAGATCTAAGAGATTTATGGCTGCCTTGATGTTCAAAATGCTTAGCTAATCACATGTTCTTAATGGGATATTTGTAGAATACCCCTCTGCAGTACAAGGAACAATGCAGAAAAGGGAAATGAATAAAGGTAAAAGTCAGAAGATAGGAATAGGAGCTGCAAAATGCTGTCTTTAAGGTGTTGCAAAGCTATTTCAAACATGATCTCACAGCAGTTGTAATTGTCTGCAGTGGGTCTGTGTAAGAGTAGGCCAGCCGATAGATAATTCATGAATCCAGGAGGGACTCCTGGAGCCCTATCCATCTCTGCTGAAGGACTGGCTATTGCTGGATTCTGTTTTTTTTCAACTGTGTACCCAACAGTGAAACTAACAGGTTCAGGGGCCCTACCCTCACTACTGAAATATTTTATACACACAACACACAACACACACACACACACACACACACACACACACACACACACACTGGTTTTTTTGAAACAGAATTTCTCTTTATTGCTTTGGAGCCTGTCCTGGAACTAGCTCTGTAGACCCGGGTGGCCTTGAACTCACAGAGGTCTGCCTGCCTCTGCCTCTCGAATGCTGGGACTACATGCAGGTACCATCAATGCCTGACTAGATTCAGGAACAGAGATACTGATTGATTTCAGTTGTGTACCCATTGGTGACCCTACATGGCTTTAGTGAATAATTCCAAACACACAGATGGACATGGTTGTTCTAAATGTATCACAAAACAATAATGAAAGCCATGAATATTGGGGAAGGAGTAGTGGGAATAGAGGACTGATGAGGATAAGAAGAGATAAGAGAAACTAGAGGCTAATAAAAATGTTATATACATGTGTGAAATTGATAACTAAATTAACTAGATATATGTATTTAAAAATGATTTAGCTCATCCCTTAATAAGTGAAGACTTTTAGAGAGAATTCCATGGGCTACTGAGAAGTATATGTTTTCATAGCTTGGGGGACATCCTTTTATTAATATGTAAGGGCCTTCTCTATCTCCTCTGACTAATTTTAACTTCATTCTGCTTCATCATGTATCAGAGTACCTATGACAGTATTTGCAGCTTCTACTTGTTTGATAAAATAACTAACATCCTTCTTTCCCTCTCAGTCCATGAGAACTTTTGCATGTAAGGTATTTTCCCCTTTTCTTCCTCCTCCTCCTTTTCTTTTTCTCCTCCTCCTCCTTCTTTTTGATAACAGATAGATTGAAACTGTTTTTTTAATCTAGCCAATTAGTTAATCTCCATATTATTTATTTATTTGTTATTTTTACATCCCATTGTGTGTATAGGCTACAGAGAACCTATGGACGTCAGAGGACAATCGTGAAAGTTGGTTTCATCTTGCCACCATATGGATTTATAGGATTGAACTTGGATCATTAGAGCTGGCAGCATGTGCCTTCTCTTTCTAAGCTGTTTCCCAGACCCCTAATCAATACTTTTTAATTAGAAAGTTAAGATTATGCTTAGTGATATCATTGAGAAAAAAATGTCTTCTATCATTATTTTGTTTGTTGGTTGATTATTGTTTGTTTCTCTTTTTTATTAATATTAGGGGACTGATGGTTACTGAGTGAGACATGATAGATTATCTTCTACTTCTGTCTTTTTTTTTTTTTTTGTATATTCCTCTCAGAAAACTGTTTTGTTCCAGTGACATTGTGAGGAAGACTGTCTTTCTACTTTTTCTGTGTTCAGTATTCCTGTAAAAATTGTCCATAAACCTAGTCTTACAGTCGTGAATTACTTGAATTTCTGCTGATCTTGAAACATCTTTGTTTATTCATCAAATTTAAATTATTTATTTTCCAAATATAAACATGTCAGTTAGTAATCATTTACTTTCATGTATTGAAAAATATTATTCAATGTTGTCCTGGCTTGGAGACTTTTTGTTGATAGATCTCATATTGTGTAGATATTAGCCTTTGTTGGCATTATTCCTTCACTAGTGATATTGTTTCTTTGGGTTGCACTTTGGCATCTTGACTCCAATGTGTTGTTGAGAGGTGCTTCTCTGCCGTGCCACATGAGGTTCTAAATGCCTGTTGCTCTTGAACACCAGTTACTTCCTCAACATTGGGAGGATTTGGTGCTGCAATTGTAATGAAAAGCTTTTATGTGTTGTTTACTTCTGGTTTCAGCTTCTTATAAGTTCGCTCTCTTGATAAAATTCCTCAATTATTAAAAATTGTGGACATGATTTTTCCCTTTATTTCTTCATATCCAAATATAGTTTCTGCTTGGCCTTAAGGTCTTTTCCTTTCTCTGGCTTATTAATAATGTGTTGTTTTGTTTAATTCCTTGACTTTTATTTCTGATATTTCTTGTTTTTAAACTTTCTTATCTTGATTCCATTCATTTCCTGACCCTTCATACTCACCCTCTGCCCTTGCAATGTCTCCCCCCAAATAAAATTTAATGGAAAGAAAATAAAGAAAAAGTCTTGTCTTGGAAACTGTAGTAAGTTTCCATGGAAACATAGTAAGTCACACATTAATCACTTTTATCCATATATCTTACATGCAAGTGTTCATTGCTCAGAGTCAATTGTCTGGTTCGAGGCCTCTGGATTATGCCCTTACTGGGACTCCTCTTGGGTATCCTGTTGCTGATCTGTGGCATGAAGTTCACAGCTTTCTGCTGCGTTCTCATCTCAGTTTCCTTGCTGAGTTTCTCATCTATGTAGCTACTTTCTCATCCATGCTTCAAACCTATCTTGCTGGCTTATGTTTCTCTAGTTGTGAGGAGCAGACTTAATTTGTATTTCTAAAGGTAAAATTTTCTAACAGGAAAACATTTCAACTTTTAAAATGTATTCTTAGAGAAGTAAATAATCAAATGTCCTCTCAATCTTCTTGAAGGATAAAAATCTAAGCTAGTTAGTGAGAAGAAAATTGAACTGAATTCTAAAACAAAACAAAAAAACAGTGGTTACTGAAGATATGAAATGCATTAAGGTTTTTACTCATTCCAAATTGAGCCAGAATTCTTTTTCTTTCCAACTTCTCAAAAAGTCAAAGATTTGGGGATGGAAATGGAAAACAAGAGGTCAGGTTTGAAATATGAGACAGAATCACAGAAAAAGCCTCTGCAGAGTCATCGTAGAATTTAATTCCCATAAAGCCATAAAGAACAACATCTCAGTCCTTGACATTACACCTCCCACGTTACTCTCCATTACAAATATATGTAACTGCTGGCATGTGAAGATAAAGCTCTCAAATGTCTTTTAAAGACCAGAATTCATATATTTATAATCTCTGTATCTTTTTCTGTATTTTCTTTTATCTATTTTCCATCCATGGATATGATATATAGTAATCATGTTCAAACCTTATTCTCCACCTCTAATTGTCCCTGTACCCCTAACAAATGTCTCTCACAACATTATGTTAATTCTTTCCTTGAAAAATATAACCCACTAAGTCAAATTAGTAATGTCTTTATGCATGGATGTAAGACAGCCTTTGAGTGGAGTGTCATACCACCAAGGGAAAATGTCTCTCTACTAAACCAAGGATGGAGCTGATCCTTCACCATCCATACTAGAATTTTAACCTAGTTGGTCTTGAGCAAGCCACCACAGAGGCTATGAATTTGTGTTTGCAAACAGTCATGTCAGGTATAGAAGGTACCATGCACAAGTTCTTCCCATTTTCTGGCTCTTAGTTTCTTCCCACCCCTCTTCTACAATTTTCTCTGAACCACAGGGTGAAGAAGTTTAATACAGATGTTCCATGTGTGCCTAGCTGAGCACTCTTGGTCACTGCTCCCAGAAAGGATAGATTACTAAGTGAAAAATCTTTATCAGTCATGGCTTACTTCTCTATTTCTTGTTGGTCAGCCAAAAGGCATCCAAAACAATTCAGTATATCTTCATTGTTCTATGTTTCCCACGTTAACTAGTTTGTAAGTCTTTGTTGCTGAAGACACTACTCATTTTGGTTGACAGACATAAAGAAATCAATCTTAAAATGGCCAAGGAATTCTTTCCATTGCTAGTTTTCATAGTGATGGAAGATTATGAGGGTTGGTGGGCAAAACAAGATATTAGTGGTCTTATGCATCACTGGGTCCTTCATATGATGACAACCTGCCAGGCAAGATGGGTCTGGTGGCTCAATAATGGAATGACTGTTGTCAGAGCAACCAAAAGCTTCTGATAGGAACTGTGGTCTACTCCACAGGAAGGGATCCATGCTTGTGAAGATAGGAAAAGTCCTGAAAACTAGAGGTCATAGGCTCTAAGAGAGGAACCTACTGTAGCTCTGATAAATAGTCATGTCATCACACTACCTTCTGAATATTCATGCCTGTACCCATATGTTTGTGCTGCTTTTAACCTTGGTCAAGGAAGATTCTGTGTGCATTGAGCAGTGGTTAATTTAGAGATTCACAACTTCCCAAGGAGCTGAAAATGAATAGCAGAACATTCAAGACTAAAGACACTCTTGTCTCATATTTTAATTTATTTAGGAATAAGAGACTCAACACTAGAAGTAGCTGTAGTGGTTATTTGGTTATGTGTCTGTTTTTCATACTCTATGCTGTTTTTAAAATTACTCAACTCTTTTGAAAATACAAAACATTTAAAAATAACAGAATTTCATAAAAACAAATCCAGTTATACTAAATTATTATGAAGCCTTAACCTCAAAGCCTAGAATAAATTAAACAAAACTCAATGTGCTCTAAGAAAGAAAGCATTTTGGTGATAATTAAATGCTGTCCTCTAGCATAGTTCCAGCAGCCACTACACACATCACCACAACACCACCATGCCAAGAGTGAGGAAAGATTACTGAAGCCTTTGAATCCCGAAAAACTGTTTCTTAACTGAAGTTCCTTTAGAATGGACATGCATCCTCCACACACCTTCCATAGCATTGTTCTAACTCTCAGACTTCTGTGGCACGGATACTGCAATTTTACAGCTGGAAGTAAATTTCCAAATCACCTGGTTCTGTAAAGTTTTAGTTAATTTACATACATCCAGATAAATACAAAAATTAAAAAGCTTGTAAATACACACAATAGTTTTATCTATTGCATTTCATTAAAACCTTACAACCAATTCCTGCTGTAGATATAAACTACTCTTAAGGCCACGCCCCAATGCCCAACAATAGATGGCTAATACAAAACAAACTCAGTGGAATCTTTGGAGGTCCTTTGTCTTATGATTTCTCAGGGATACTTATTTTTGTTTTTATTTTTTACCTTATGGTCCTTTGTGTTTATGTTATAGCTTCCAGTTTTGGTTTTTATGGGATTTCTGTGTCTATATGTGCTTCTCTTGCTTTTTTATTTGATTATATTTCTTATGTTTGTCTTGTCCTATTCTGGATTGTTCATTTTTGTTTCTTTTATTGTTCATTTTTGTTTCTTTTATTGTTACTCTTTAGACGCATGTTTTTTGCCTAAGGTGAGACAGAAATGGTGTGCATTTGTACATGGTGGGAGGTGAAGAGAATCTTGTAGTACTTAGGAGACTGAAATTGTATGATATGGCAAAAATATACTTTAAATAAAAGAAAAATAAAACAAAGCTATAAATTAAGTTTTTAATTCATTCTTCATTTTTCTGTTAGTTAATTTGGTATTATAAAACTAACAGTTCTATAGCCTGAATCTAGATGCAGAGAGGGAGGAAAAGACCAGGCTACAGAAACACACAGAGACAGCTGACTGAACAAGGAGGAGCTAATAGGCCTCCAGACTGATAGCTGGGAATCCAGCATTGGACCGATTCAGATCCCCTGAACATGGGTCTCAGTTAGAAGGCCTGAGTAGTCTAAGGGACCTTGGACAGTGGAACCAGGATGTATCCCTGGTGCACAAAAGGACTTTGGGAGCACATTCCCCATGGAGGGATACTCCCTTAATGTAGAGGTAGGAGGGAAGGCCTAGACCCTAAGCCAAATGACTTGACAGATTTAGATGAACCATCCTGGAAGGCATCACACAACATGTGGAGTGGGGGAGGGAATGGGAGGGGAGGGTGGTTGGGGGACATGGGAATGATGAAGGGATGGAGGGAGAGAAAACTGGGATCAATGTGTAAAATAAGAAAAACGAATACATAAAATAAATATAAAACTGACAGTTCTTTATAAATTCAAATTTTTAAAAATATTATCATACAAATGAGTTGTTTAGTGGACATATTAGTTCAAATGCACCATGTGCTTTGACTATAGTCACTCCTCACTAATATACCTATCCCCTCATAGTCTTGCTCTTCTTTGTCTTTCCTAATAGTGCTTACTTCTATCCCTGGGTCCCATATGGAGAAAAAAAGATCTGACTTGCTTTGCTAACTATTCATTCACATTTCTGAAAATGTCATCATTTTGTTCTTCTTTATAGATGAGCAAAATACCACACCACTGTATATGTAAATCATATTTAGCTTATTCATTCATCTGTTTATCAACACTCATCATCCTACTATGGTAAATATAGGTATCATAATACACACAAATGAATGTACTTGCTTAGATTCTTTTGAGTATTCTGAGGAGGAGCTGAATCATGAGGTAGTTCTAGTTTTATGTTTTTGGAGATATTTTGAAAAACCTTCTTATTGATCTCTTATTGATTGTATTGTTTTACATTTCTACTAACACTGTATACAGAGCCCTATTCACCTGAGCCCATGGCAACATTTATTTTTGTTTGTTATTCATAGCTATTCTGATATGAGAAACAATCTTTATGTTGTAATTTGTGTTTTCTTGACAGAAAAAGATTTTGAATTTTGTCTTTTCATGTGTCAGTTAGCCATCTTCTCTAAGTGTCTGTTCATTTCATTTGCACGTTTCTTGGCCTGCATTGCATGGGAATGCAAATGTTTAATTTTTGAGATTTTATGTATTTTAGGCACTGATCTCATGCCAGATTGCTGATGATTTTTCTTCCATTCTAAAGGGCCTCTTTGCTTTGCTGTTTCATAGCAATGTACACGCATTTAAATTTCATGTAGCCTTATTGGCTAGTTCTTAAAAGAACTTCCTAACCTACTACAGTACTTTTCAGAAAGTACTTAGCTATGTATACATATTGAAATGTTTACCCTACTTTTCTCCAAGCGTTTTAGACTTTTGGGTCTTATATTAAGGTTCTTTGATCCATTTTGAATATATTTTTCTACATTGTTAGAGATATGAATCAAGTTTCACTTCCTACATGTAGATACTTAATTCTCCAAGCACCATTTGTTTAAAGTTTACCTCTTCCATAATACGTGATTTTACACCTTTGTCAAAAACGGGTGTCTCTAGCCCATTCATCTGTATGTATGATTGTGTTCTAGTACCATGTTATTGTATTACTATGGCATTATGACACCAATAACATCATTCTTGTTTTTATTCTGAATTTCATTGACTATGTGAGATAGTTTGAGCTCCCACATAAATTAACTACTGTGTTTTCTGTTTTGGTGAAAAATGTCATTGAAATTGTGATGGGATTATATTCAAACTTTAGATTGCTTTTTCTGGTATACTTATTTTCATAGCATTAATTCTGCCAGTCCATGAGCATGATGTCTGCCAATTTTTTTCTTGTCTTTTTCAGTTTCCTTCTACAGTATTTAATGTTTTAATGTAAAGATACTTTTAAAGAGTAAACTTCTTCACAAGAACCCACAGAAACTGCTGACCTAAACAATGGGGAGCTCATGGACTCTAGTCTGATAGTTTGGAAACCACATAGGACTGACCCAGACCCCATGAATGTGATGTTAGTTGAGAGAATTGGACAGTCTATGGGGCCTCTGATAGTGGATCAGAATTTATTCCTAGTATATGAATGGACTTTGGAAGCCCATCACACATAAAGGGATACTTTTTCAGTCTTCACACATGGGGGAGGGCCCAGGCTACAAATGATATGACAGACTTTGAAGACTCCCCATGGAAGGCCTCACCCTCCCTGGGGAGCAGAAAGGTGATGGGATGGGTGTTGGTGAGGGGAACAGGGGAAGACAGGAGGGTGCAGGAACTGAGATTGACATGGAAAGCAAGTTTGTTTCAAATTTAAATATACAATATTATGTCTAAAAAAAGAATAACCATGTTGTGTTCATGCCAGGCACTACTAGAGCAATTTGGGCACATGCAGTTAGATTGAGGGGAACTTCAAGTGGAGTTCCAGGCCCTCCATTCTTTACTTCAAAAAAGTGACACTCTGTCAGTCCACCTTAAATACCAAGACATACAGAGGTGAAAGTGTTATCTTAAGCAGGAAGACCATACACCTTATTTTAAAACCTGATACATCTTTCTTTCTCAAAAATGTTTTCAGGAGTGGAAAGTTCAGTCTATGGCAGTGATCATCTCGAAAGAGGAGTTGTGATCCCAAAGTCTCCTTGTGGTTTTCATTAAGAGACACAAAACAGTTGGGCTTTGTTAATAAGATCAGTCAATTTGGTTTGATTAGAAATGAAACTCAAGTTTGTGAGAAAATCTAGTAACTATGTACATAAAAACTAGGAAACATTCTAAAAGCTACC